>NW_006921686.1:9940969-9942986 GCF_000298275.1 Orycteropus afer afer
AAAGACAAGGAAAGTAGAGAAAGAGTTCTTATTTGAGAACTGAACTCAAGGTTACAAAACCCAAAGAAAAATCCTTTAACACTTTTGTCTGATGCCCAAGGAGGGAGAGGATATGTTCCAACCTCCACCTTGTCCAACAGCACCTTCAATACCCAAGGTGTCATTCCCCACAAGCCCTCTGAGTGGGGACTGGACAAAACCCCCACCTTATAATCCCCTGGCCAATACTGCCCCTCCTTGTAGAGGAACTGGTGGGACCCCCCCCAGCCCAGACAAGGACAAGTGTGCCCCCTCTTCTCCCAGCCTAATTCCTGTGCCGGCCAGACCTACTTCCCTAGGTTGTCTCTTTCCTTCCCCTGTGGCGATGCCGGAATTAGTGCCCCAAACTTCTCCTGTAGACCGTAGATCTGGAAGTAAATCATACCCTCAGTGCCAACTATGCGGAAGTTACTCCCTTTGAGGCAAAGCTAAATAAAAATAGGGAAATCACTGGACTCACATTCCCTTTTCTGTCTGATTTGGAATTATGCAAGGAGAAATGCAGTAACTTTTTGAGGATCCTGATAAATTCAGAAATGAATTCATTAAGCTCAGTTTAATTTTCATATGACCTGAGATGACACAATTATCATCTTGACCCATTGTTGCGCCCCTGCTGAGAAAGCTAGGATCCTGACTAAGGCCCGGGAGCATGCAGACTCACCAACCCCCATTAACCCACATCACCACGTACAGACTAAAGGAGGAAAGCCATCCCTGAGACCAATCCTTGGTGGTGCTATGAGAGTCACGTTGTTGTTGTTGTTGTTATGTGCCATGGAGTCAGACCTGACTCATAGTGACCCCTCCTTGGGTTTCCGTGGCAGTATCACTACGGAAGTAGATTGCCCAGCCTTCCTTCCGAGGAGTGGCTGGTGAGTTTGAACTGCCAGCCCCTGGTTAGCAGTCAAGTGCCTTAGGCACTACGCTACCATAGTCACATTAACCAGGCTAAAATAAGGCAGATGCTAACTTAGCTCTCAAAAGAGATGAAAAGTGCATTGTTAAGCCAGTTAACTACGATGTGGTAAAGGAGATGGTATAAGAAAAAGAACACTTAACAGTCTTTCTTTAACAGTTAGCTGAGACAGCCAGAAAATATGCCAACAGTGACCCTCCTTTGCCAATAAGGAAGCATTTAATGCCATGCACTTCATCACCCAGTCACCCCTAAGACCAAGAAAACTGCAAAAGGTAGAAGCAGGACCTGAACCTCCCCCCTTGTGGCTTTTCTAATAACAGGAACTTGAACAGAGGAGGAAAAGGAGAAGTAATAATAGTAAGTAAGCAGGCCCAGTTGATGGTCCCTGCAAATGCTCAAATGCTTGCAGCAGTCCTACACAGACCACCTCGAGGTAACCCACAGGGGCCAAGGAGATGTTAGCCTAAGGTAGCTTGACATGACAGCTGGCAAAGCTGGGGCCAAAACAGAGCAGGTGTTGCCAGAAGGAGGGTCACTGGAAGGAGGACTGCTCAGAGTGCCCCAAAGTGGGACGCCCTGGCAGAGAGCTTCAGAGACCTCTTCTGGGCAAACTGTCCCTTGGGAATGGAGCAGACTGCTCCACTTGATGAGGCCCAGAGCTCCCGGACACATAGCCATTGACATCACCTCAGCAAAGCCTCGGGTTGCCATTGACATGGCTGGTAGGGCAACCACTTTCTTATTAAACAAGGGAGCTGCCTGCTTTGTCCTGACCCAACCTTACGGCTGACTTTCTGACTGTGACTGCATAGTTCCCGTGGTTGACAGGAAGCCTAAAGTAAGAAAATTTACTTTCACCCTGTTCTGGTTTCCTAGTGCCACTCTGACAAGAATATACCACGAATGGGATGGCCTTAACAAACAGGAGTTTATTCTCTTACAGTTTGGAGGCTTTAAGTCCAGGTTCAAAGTGCCAGGCTCTAGGGGCTGGGTGAAAGCCCCTCAAGTTTGGGGTCCAGCTCTGCCTCCTGCTCCTGGCCCACTGGAGCTAGAGGC
>NW_006921686.1:9943476-9944367 GCF_000298275.1 Orycteropus afer afer
GTCCCTGAAACTTGCTTGTTAAGTGCTTTTGTGAACTTTGATGAAAAAGGTTGGTAGCTGGAAAGAATGAAGGAATGGAGTTCCTTCTCTTATTAAATGAGAAAGAGATCCTCAAGTTTAAGAACTCACCTCCCAAGGAAATACTAGAATAAGTACCCTTGGAGTTATGGAACACCCCTACATCTGGAAAAGTGAAGAATGCAGAGCCCATGCTTATAAAGTTGAAACCTGACTTATCTTACCCTTGGGAAAGGCCATATCCTAAAAGGCAAGGGATGACTTTAAAAGATCTTATTCAAAATGTGGGGCTGGGCCCTACACCATTGGCCCATTTTTCAAAGTGATTGGAATAGGTAGCAGTCATTCACTGCAAAGGACATCAAAAGGGTAACAGTAGTGTCACTTTGAGGAATGACAAGGCATATGTGGCAGCCAAATAGCCTGCTAAAACTTGAAAACCAATAGGGCCACAAAGGTAGTGAAGGCCCTACTGAAGGATATAATCCCTAGTCCCAGGTCTGGCCCCCTCAGTCTCTATAATCAGATAATGGCTCAGCATGTGTGGCTAAAATAACCCCAAAACTTTCTAGTCCACTGAGAACAAATTACAGGGTGCATTCTGCCTGGTACCCCCAGTCATCAGAAAAGGTAGAGAGGATGAACCAAACCTTAAAAAGAACACTGGCTAAGCACTGCCAAGAAACACAGGAGTCTTGGATGAAAATGCTCCCAATCGCGATATTGCAAGTAAGGTTAGCCCCGGGAGTGACTTAAAACTCAGTCCTTATGGGATGCCATACAGGTGCCCCTTCTTAGCTGTAGATCTAACCGTTGACCCAGAATTAGAACAATCACTAAAGTACTTAATTAACCCATGGTGAGAAAAAAAAA
>NW_006921686.1:9947774-9951963 GCF_000298275.1 Orycteropus afer afer
GGCCATTCTCACTTCCAAGGAGCATTCTGGCTGCACTTCTTCCAGGACAGATTTGTTCGTTCTTCTGGCAGTCCACAGGATTTTCAGTATTCTACACCAACACCATAATTCAAAGGTATCAACTCTTCTTCAGTCTTCCTTATTCATTGCCCAGCTCTCACATGCATATGAGGGTACTGAAAATACCATGGCTTGGGTCAGGTGCACCTTAGTCTTCCAAGTGACCTCTTTCCTCTTTAACACTTTAAAGAGGTGTTTTGTAACAGATTTGCCCAATGCAATATGTCCTTTGACTTCTTCACTGCTGCTTCCATGGGAGCATTTAGAAGGTGCAGGAAATGGGCCAACAAACCTTGAGATAATCCTGTCAAGAGTTTGCACAGGGGGGCAGGAAACATACTTGGTCAGGGGAGGAGCAAGATCAAGGTTGAACCTCAGGGAGGTTAGAGGCTAATGTGACAACTTGTGCTAAATGGAAGGGTTCCCTAAGATCATGTAGAGACCCCAAGAGGGATCCAGAGCAAGAAGGATGAAATTAGGAACCAGCAGCAAACCTGAACATGGCCGGAGAGAGGACTTGTGTACCTGGGCCCTTACAGCCTGATGGGCTGTAAAGTCTCAGGCCTTTTATCACCCAGGGAGAGGCCAAAAGGCCCAGACATACAAACAACCCCTTGTTTAGGCTCAGAGCCAGGCTGGTGGTGGGATGGATGTGGTTTCTCTGACCATAAGGAAGTGTCTCAGAGATTGTTTCCAGGGTCACTAGTTGGGTTTCTGAGAATAGATAAAATAGGGTGGGTATAGGGGTGTGGCATACCTCACACACACACACATACACACACACACACCCTTTAGGCCTTGAAAGAGAAGGTCCTAGGGGGTAGGTACTCAGGGACTATGTAGGACACACAGTATTAATGTGTGAAATTTCCCACCTTCAACCCATTTCTGGGGACCCTGGCTACAGAAGGTAATGAGAGATCTTGTATTGAGAGCTGAGAGTGGGAGAGAGGCTTCTCTTTGGGGTCAACCATGGCAGACCCCAAGGGTTAGAGGAGGTCAGGGCCAGAATCACAAATGCTTAGCCCACCCCTCAATTCTCTGATGCAGGGGATTTTGACCTCTTGGTTTGCAATTGTTGTTTCTCCCTCAGAAATCTCAGTGTCTCCTTCAGACCTTATTGCCTTCGGGGACCCAGCAGCCCCCTTTACCAGCCCTCAGACTCCTCAGGGACACAGGCATCCCTCCCCACAAAGCTCCAGCTCCCCTCGAACCCCTTCCCTGCCAGTTTCTTGTTATCTCTGGCCTTTCTCCAGTCTCCTGTTTATTCACCTCATTTTCCTGGTTGACTTTGGGTCGCAAAGTCCAACTCTAAGCCTTTATCTTTCCCTCTGGGAACCTGTGCTGGGTGGAGGGTACCAGAGCCCGGGAGGAGAAAAGCCCCCACCCACCCAGGCTGCCCAGAGGTCCAAGCCTCACTGATAAGAGAGGAGAGCTCCTAGGGGCAGCAGCTGCAGGAATATGGCCCCAGAAGATACTCTAGGCTTTGCAGCTGCTGGTTCCAGAGGAGACACCTCAACAAATACTGGGTCCCCGAAGTTGGGAGGGGGGAGCAGGGCAAAGGTCAGGCCAGCCCCTCAGGAGGAGCTGATCCATCTCAGAAACCTAGCCCACCCCTCGGCTGTCTCCTCTTCGCTGCCCTGTGCAACGTGGACTCCCATCTCCCACCTCAGGAGACACAGATTCCCCCAAAATCTGGTCAGTGCTCTCTGAGGGAAAAAAAAAAATCCTCTCCAGGAAGTGGAACCCAGGTGCCTGTGTGGCACCAGGAAACTGGGCCTCCACCCTTCACTAACAGCCCAGCTCCCAGTTCCCACTCCGTTGGCCACCCACAGAGCCTCCCTCCTGTGTACCTAGCCCTTGAGAGTTAACAAAGCGCTTCCTGGGAGAGAAATCAGTGAGGCTAGTTTTGTTGTACCCATTTCACAGACGAGGTACCAGGAGGCCCCCTGGGACTGGAGGTATAAGTATGGCCTCCCATGCCACTGGCCTGGGTCAGGACCCCAGATTCCTGTTCCATCCCCCAGACAGACACCTGTCCCCTAGTGGTGCCTGGAAACAGGATGTGGGCAAATGGCTGGAGACCAGGGGTCAGCCTTGGGGACTGGGGAGCTGCCAGGACCCGGATGTAGGTCTTTTCTGTTGTTCCTGGCAGAAGCCAAAAGAAGGAACCTGGCAAGCGGGCCAGCAAACAAGACCAAATACCACCTCCTGCCACCCCCCTTCCAGGGACCCAGGTCCTGCTCCCCAGCTGTCTCCCTCAGGGACACCACCCTTCCAAGACTGAAGTCTCTAGCAGGTCCCAGAGCATAGCCACCAGCTGTTCTCACACCCCTCCCAGGACCTAGGCGAGCTCCCCACCCTTCTCAGTCCCTTGGGTTTCCCCATGCTTTGGGCCCTGGGATTAGTAGCCTTCTCTGGGAGGTTGGCACTATATGCCTGGCAGGTGATCCAGGGTGTGGCCTGAGGGGACAAAAACTCCACTATAAAGCCCAGCCCACAGGCTGGCCCTACAGCTCCAGGAACCTGCAGGTGAGAGATGGAGTCCCCTTCAGAAGTGGGACACCAGGCCCCTACTCTTGCCCCTGGCTCCAGGCCTCCCCACCCCACCCCAAAACCCCCTGAGAAGCCAGCTCCCCCCACACATACTGGTCTTGGATCCAGCTCACCTCACCCCATCTTCCTAACTTCCCTCCCCATTTCAGCCTTCCTTGTGCCCAGGTGGCCCTTGTCCTGAGACTGGGCCCTCTGTCCTCTTGAGGACACTGTCTCAGGAAGGAGGGTGAGATACTCCTGTCTTTCCCCACTGCAGACATGGGTTCCCTGTGGAGCTGGTGGACGCTCTGGGCCGGAGCAACCCTCCTGTGGGGTAAGTCAGACCAAGATGCCATCTGTGTCCTTGCCCGAGTTTGGGGAACTCTGCCTGCCTGGGACAGCATCCTCTAGTTGTACCCCTCCACAAACCCATCTCTCCAACAGCACCCCAGGGGAGCTGAGATGGGAGAGAAGCTCCTTTGGTTCTGCAGAGAAATGTGGTAGAATCCCCCCATTCTTGAGAAAAGCAAGTGAAAACCTTAGTCCTCAGATTCAATGGTTTAAGAACATTCTTGGTTTTCTACAATCTACTAAACTTGACTCTGAGTCTTCGCTCTGCTGGGGTGATGGGAAATTTCATTAAAGTCATTCTGAGAGGGCTTTGTCCCCAATTCTCCCAGGGCTGTGTCCATGCCTAGAGTCTTAGGTAACCGAACCAGTTGCCATCAAGTTGGTTCTGACTCACGAGACTGTGTGTGCGTCAGAGTAAAATGTGCTCACAGGGTGTCCAACGCCTGACTTTTCAGAGGAAGATCACAGGCCTTTCTTTGAAGGGGCCTGTGGGGGACTCAATCCTGCAGCCTTTAGGTTAGGAACCAAGGGCTGACGGGCCAGGGACTTAAACCAAACAATCAATCTCACTGCCATGGAGTCGATTCTGACTCACAGCAACCCCCGTTGGGTTTCTGAGCCTGTAAATCATTACAGAAGTAGATTGCCCCATCTTCCTTCCAAGGAGCAGCTGGTGGATTTGAACCACTGACCTTCTGGTGAGCAGCCAAATTCCATATCCACTATGCCACCAGAGTGCCTAACCCAGGGACCCAGGTAAAGCCAAAGTACTAGGGGTAAAGGAGTACACCAAGACCCTCTAGATGCCCATCAATATCCTTCTAGCCTACTTGGAAATGTCCATTGGCCCTGATGCCTTGACCCTGTGAGACTCTGTCTTCCATGGCACCCAGCAGGCAGTCATCCTATGACCTCCACATCTTCTCCAAGACTCCTTAGGCTTGCCTTCTCCTCCTCTCGGCTCTGGAGAATCTCCTCATTGGGGGGAGTGTTAAGAAGCCCCCTCTCCCCTGCTTCTAAGAGACATTTTGTCCACACTCCCAGAATCCTCTTCTTCCTTTGTCCCCTTCACACGTACCCCACCCCCAAGTCTGATTAAGACAGAAATCACAAAGTGGCAGCCAAGTCTGGCCAGTGTGAGCCCGGCAGCTAGAGGGGAAAAAAAAAATCTCATGAAAAATGCACATTGCCAGCTTCTCTTAAAAACTGGAAAGATTTGGCATTAAAAAAAAAAAAAAAAAAA
>NW_006921686.1:9952195-9956984 GCF_000298275.1 Orycteropus afer afer
AGGACAGTTAATACCTTGGCTGCTGACTGAAAGGTTCGAGTGCACCTAGTGGCTCCTTGGAAGAAGGGCCTGAGGATCCGTTCTTTGAAAGCATTCTTTGGAAGCATGATGGGGCATGGGGCAATGTTCCGTAGTGATAACTGGCTGTCAGGGGGCCTGGGAGTGGGGTGGGGAGGCCTCGGAAACCCAAGGAGGGGTTTCTATGAGTTGGGTCCGACTCGACAGCACATAACAACAACAACAACAGGACTCACTGTTCTGTCTGACACACATGGGGTCGCTGAGTCAGAGTTGACTTGATGGCAGGGGGTAAAAGTGAGTAGCAACAGCCCACTTCAGAGGGGACAGGAGCTCCCCTGATTCCACAATCCCCACCTGCACTGTTTCACACATGTGTATTACTTGCTTGGCCCACTCTGCATTTGAGTTTGAGACTGTCTCAAGTGTTCAGGCTTTTGGAAAACAAAAGCCCGAAAGGCTCAGAGGTGAATTCTGCATGAATAAAAAGGAAAGAGAAGAAGCCCTAGTGAGTATTTCAACAAAGGAGCTCTGTGGCGTAGTGGGTAAGGCATATGGCTGCTAACCAGGTCAGTGGTTCAAACCCACCTGATGCTCTGGGGGAGGAAGATGGGGCAATTACTTCCATAAAGATTTACAGCTTCAGAAACCTATCCAGGCAGCCGGCTGGCTATCTGATGGAGAGGATGGATAAGCTCAGCTGCATTTTCTCACCCCAGGGTTGACCCAGGAGGCCTCTGTGGGCCTCGGGACCACTGCAGGCACGGAATTCCTCACAGCCTTCCTGCAGAACTACCAGCCAGGGTACGACGCAGCCTACCTAAACCTGCTCATCTCCAGTCTGTCTGAGAGCCCCGCCGCGGTCTCCGTCCTCAGCCGGACAGACAACTCCTTGCAGAAGGTCACCGTGAAGCCTGGGCAGTCGGTCATGGTCAACATCAGCTCTCAGGCTGAGATGATAGGTAGCAGAATCTTCAAGCATGCAGTGGTGGTCCGCTCAGACCATACCATTTCCGTACAAGCCATCAGCAGAAAGCCCAGCACGGCGGAAGTGACAGTGCTGCGACCTGTCACCACCTTGGGCACCAATTACTTTGTACTCACGGCCCCCAGCTCCTCAGCCAAGAATCTCAAGGAGTTTGCTGTGGTGGCTGGGGCTGCAGGTGCCTCAGTGAGTATCCAGCTGAAGGGGCAAGTGACATTCCAGGGCAAGTTCTACCCATCGGGCAGTGTCCTGAGTGTGACCCTGGAGCCCTTTGCTGTGGCCCAGCTACAGAGCACGGCTAATCTCTCAGGGTCCAAAGTCACTTCCAGTGACCCTGTTGCTGTGTTCTCTGGCCACAGCTGTGCCCATAAACACACGAACTGCAATTATGTGGTAGAGCAGCTGCTACCCACATCCGCCTGGGGCACCCGCTATGTGGTGCCCTCTCTGGCTTCTCAAGCCCGCTATGATCTAGTCTACGTTGTGGCCAGCCAGGCCACAAAGCTGACCTACAACCAGGGGGGCACTGTCGGCTCCCGTGGGCTTCAGTCAGGTGAGGTGGTAGAGTTTGAGATCCGGCCATCTCACCCACTCTATCTGACTGCTGATGTAGGCATCCAGGTCTTGCTATTTGGCACAGGTGCCACAAGGGATGGAGTGACCTATGACCCTTACTTAATCCTGATTCCAGATGTGGCGGCCTACTGCCCTGCCTATGTGGTCAAGACTGTGCCAGGCATTAAGAGTTTGGCCCTGGTGGTGGCACCAACGAAGGCTACAGAGGGGCTGAGCATGGATGGGCAGGTACTAGGGGCCAAGGTCACCTGGACAGCTGTGCCAGGCAGCGAGTTCTCATATGCTGAGGTGGACCTCGGTACTGCTGACAAGACCCACATGGCTGAGGCCACCACTAACTTCGGGCTGATCACCTTCGGGCTGGCAGATGCTACGGGCTTCGGGACAGCAGCTGCCTGTGGCCGAAGTGAGTGATGGGAAACGACGCATGGCCCTGGGCACCTGGTGACCCCTCTGTAGCCTCTCTTGACTTCTCCCCTTTCCCACCTCCTTGCTCCTCTGGGGTTTTCTTGCCTCAACTCGGCCCTCCCTGTCCTCCTGCCTTACGACTTCCCAGCCTCGCCCACCCTCCCGGTGTGACCCAGGGCACCAACGAGTCAGAAGAGACTTCATCCAGAGCCCTGCAGTGGGGTCCCAGAAGCCCCCATGCTGTCCAGCATCACCCGTCAATTGGTTTATGGGGAGACTAGGAAAAGGGGGAGCCAGGGTACCAAGACGGGGGCATCTCTGAGGACTCAGCTCGGCAGCTTCATTCGAACGAGTTTGAGAAGTATTTTGATATTTTAACAACTGATACAGTTATAACAAAAATCAATCAATCACTCCCCCTTGTCCCATAGCCAACAGGACTGTTTACGTCAAACTCAGGTGGTCTAAACATATAATAATAATGATGACTACCATACAGAAGGGAGCGTGTACACCAGGGACCTTCCTGCGGGCTTTACATGTCTTAATATAGTCAATCCAAAGGACCCTGTGTGTGACCTCGGGGTCAAGCCTGTTGGGGGGCTGCCACCAGGCAGTGCAGCGGAGTGTTTGACAGCACGGGGACTGGAGCCAGAGTGCCCAGGTTCAAATCCCAGCTCTGCTTGTGTGATCTTGGGCAAAGCAACTTGACCTTTCTGGGCCTCAGTTCCACATTTGTAAAGTGGGGACAGTAACTGCACCTACCCCACAGGGCTGGAGTGAGGTTCAATGAGCTAACATTTGTAAGGCATTTAGACAGGCATCCAGAAAGCGATCAGGGTGACGTACGGCTAAGCATGGGGGGTCAGAGGGCAGGAGGTTTGAAAACTAGGAGGCAGATGGAGGAGGAGTGGTTTTCTTCCTTTGTGGACCCTCACCCCAGAGCAGGAACTTAGACACTGCAGTTTCCGGTACAGGCAAAAACATGCCCCCGTTCAAACCCACCAGCCACTCCTCGGAAGGAAGGTTAGGCAATCTACTTCCGTAGTGATATCGCCTCGGAAACCCAAGGAGGGGTCGCTATGAGTCGGATCCGACTCAACGGCAGTGGGTTTTTTTAGGGCATTGAAGACCCCAACTTCAAGGGACCACTTTTGCCTTGACAGTGAGGACACACCAGGTAGAATGGGGGAGGGACGGGTGATTAACTACCCTCGCTAACACTCAATTAACACCTGCACTGAATGTTCCAACCCCTGCCTATGTTTTAACTCATTTAAACCTGACAACATCCCTCCCTCTAAAACATATTTCTATGAATAAGGTATTATCTATCACCTCAAGTTACAAACAAGGAAACTGAGTCACGGAGCATTTAAATAGCTTGTCCAGGATCACACGGCTAATTGGTAGAGCTAGGATTCAAACCTAGACAGTCTAACTCCACTACCCACCTCGAGAACAGCCTCTGTGTTCCCACTATCTCTGCCCTTAAGGAAAAAATTGAAGTTCCCTTAGCATGTGGATCCCTGTTGGGAGATGGGGAAACAGGGAGAGAACAAAAAGGAATTAACATTTCTATAATGGTTGGATTTGACTGCTAACCAGAAGGTGGGCAGTTCAAACTCACCAGTCGCTCTGCAGAAGGAAGATGAGGCAATCTACTTCCATAAAGATTTACTGCCTTGGAAGCTCAGTAGGGGTCATTATGAGTCAGAATCCACTGGATGGCAGTGAGTTAGGTTTTGATTTTTCATGACGGTTTCTACCTCGCCTTCCTCACTGCCTTCCTGCTCTTGTGGGTGGAGCTGGGCTGCAGAGAACTAGACGTTTAACTGTTGTTGTTGTTGTTGTTATGTGCCATCGTTTAACTAGGGGATCAGAAAATCAGGTCAAGTCAGACCCTGGGCAGCTCACTCCCTGTGAGGTTCTAGACCTCAGTTTCCCCACCTGTAGGATGGGCAATTGTGAGTGAGCTGCCCAAACTCCCCACGGAGGAAGAACCCCAGAATTCGCCACACACACACACACACACACACACACGTGCTTCTGACTCAGTCTCCCTGTCTCCATCCTCTCCTCCCTCCCAGCCGTACTCTCGGAAGAGAGCTCCTGCGACAGCGTCAAATGCAAACGTGGGCAGCGCTGCCAGGTGGCAGGCGGGAAGGCCACGTGCTCGCCGGAGCCCACGGCCACCTGCCGCGCCCAGGGGGACCCCCACTACACCACCTTCGATGGCCGTCGCTACGACCTGATGGGCACGTGCTCGTACACCCTGGCCGAGCTGTGCGGCCTGGACCAGAGCCTGCCGGCCTTCAGCGTGGAGGCCAAGAACGAGCACCGCAGCGGCAGCCGCCAAGTCTCCTACGTGGGCTTCGTCACCGTGCGCGCCTACAGCCACGACGTGTCGCTGGCGCGCGGAGAGGTTGGCTTCGCCCGGGTGAGTGTCCCGAGGCTGCAGGGCTGGGTGCCAGGAGCTGCTGGGCCAAAAGGGGAGGTGGAAGCCCCGTGTCACAGTCCCCAAACCCGAGGCCCCTGCTGGAGAGAACCACAAAGGGAAGTGGGGCACTGGAAGGTGCCAAGTGGCGGGGAGGGGCTTAAAATGCCGCAGCACAACCCTCAAGACTCCTTTGTCCAGAAATTCCACTTCCAGAAATTGTATGTGCAGAGATTACACATATATATATGAAAGAAAACCCAACATCCTGCCTTTGAGTCGGATCCCACTCACAGGGACCCCTCCTTGGATTTCTGAGGCATATCTCTACGGAAGTAAATTGCCCAGTCTTCCTGCCGAGGAGT
>NW_006921686.1:9959004-9977782 GCF_000298275.1 Orycteropus afer afer
CTTGGAAACCCTCTGGGGCAGCTCCACTCTGTCCTCTAGGGGCGCTGTGAGTCGGAATTGGCTACTGGGCAGTGGGTTTGGTTTGGGCTTTGCTGTCATAAAGATCACAGCCTTGGAAACCCTCTGGGGCAGCTCTACTCTGTCCTCTAGGGGCGCTGTGAGTGGGCATCAGCTCGGTGGCAGTGGGTTTGGCTTACGTGTGTAAACCAAACCTTGACTGGATTCTGACTCACGGCTTCCCCGTGTGTGTCAAGGTAGAATTGTATGCCAGAGGATTTTTAATGGCTCTGGACTTTTGGAAGTGGATCACCAGGCCTTTCTTCTGAGGCTTCTCTGGTTAAATATTTGTACCTCACACACACACACACACACACACACACACACACACTTAGGCCAACTAGGTTTACAACAGCAAAGGACAAAGAAAACAACCTAAACAATGATGGATTCTTAAGTGGCCAAATTACAAAATGTATTGCCCACCTAGTATGTGCCAGATGTGTTTCTGAGGACTTGCCATGTATTCAACATTCACAACAAGTCTGAGGGGCAGGCCGGTCAGGAAACTGAGACTCAGTGAGGCAGCTGACTTCCCAAAGGCTTAGAGCAAGTAGGAGCCTGAGCTGGGAACCCAGGCAGGCTGACTCTCAAGTCCCTGTCCTTAGCCTCCTCGGCTATCCTGCCTCTGGTAAATGTATCACTACTCAGCCAATACAAATAACAGCCCAGAGCAGTATTTCCTTTCTCCCAACATGTTACATGAATATAAGCAGCCTTGCTGGTGCTACAGTTAAGTGCTCAGCTGCTAACAGAAAGGTGGGCGGTTCAAACACAGTGGCTCCGTGGAAGAAAGACCTGGTCATCTGCCCCCACAAAGATTGCAGCCAAGAAAACCATATGGGGCAGCTCTGCTCTGTGACATGGGTCATTATGAGTCAGAATTCACTCGATGGCACTCAACTACATGATGAAAACGTTCAAATGTTCAGAAACGTTGGACACTCATTTGCCCATCACCTAGATTCCACAGTTCACATTTTCCTGTCCTTCCTTACTTATATCTCCATCCATCTGTCCACCCTCTGCCCACTCAACAGCCCCTCTTATTGTGTGATGCACTTCAAAGTAAGTTCCAGACATCAGCACACTTCACCCCTAAACGCTTAAACATACATATCATTATTTGGAGTACTGAGTTTTGACAAATGTGCAACACAAACCCACAGCTAGATGCAGAATATTTTCATAACTCCAGAAAATTCTTTCTGTCTCTTCCCAGGCAATCCCTGATCCATCCCCAAAGACAACCACCGTTCTGGTTTGTTGGTTAGTTGGTTGGTTTTCTTCAGGAGTCCCTGGGTGGCCACAAACGGTTAAGCGCTCAACTACTAACCGTAAGGTTGGTGGTTCAAACCCACCCAGAGCACCTTGTGAGAAAGGCCCGGAAATCTGCTTCTGAAAGGTCTCAGAAACCCCTCTGGAGCACAGTTCCACTCTGACACACGTGGGGTCCCCATGAGTTGGAACTGACTGGACAGCATTGGATAGATTACTTCTGTCTGTTCCAGAACTTGCACATAGTGGGTACCCTTCCGTGTAAGAAACTTTGGCTCAGCATAGTGCATTTGAGATGCTTCCATATTAGTGCAGTTAATTTTTTTTTTTTTTTAAATAGGTAAAGCAGTCACATGGCTTAAAATTCAAATGACACATTGTGAGAAGTCCTGCTTCTATTTCTCTTTTCATGTCCTTTTTTCCTCTACTCTGGACCAGTAACCATGTTTATTGATTTCTTGAGTGTTCCTCTAGGCTTTCTTTATGCCAATATGAGTAAATACTAACATACATTCTTCTCTCCTGCCATTTCTCATCCGTTGGTGTGTCCTAACGGCCCTGGTGCTACCCTCACCTTGTGCACATGATGGTATTTTCTAGAGCTGTTTCGGTATCAGTACACAGAGAGCCGCCTCACTCTTTCGTATCTGCACAGTTCTCCATTACATGGATGCATCCTAGTTCAGTTAGCTAGTTCCTATGGACACATTAAGTTGCCCTGGTGGTACAGTGGTTAAGTGCTCAGCTGCTAGCCAAAGAGTCAGTGATTCAAATTCACTAGCCAGTCCACTGGAGAAAGATGAGGCAGTCTGCTTCCATAAAAATTCACAAGCCTTGGAAACCCTAGGGAGCACTTCTACTCTGTCCTCTAGGGGCGCTGTGAGTCAGAATGGACTTCACGGCATTGAACGTGGTTTGGGCTTTGCTTCTACAAAGATTCGCAGCCTTGGAAACCCTATGGGACAGTTCTACTGTGTCCTATAGGGTCGCCGTGAGTCGGAATCAACTCAATGGCAGTGGCTTTGGTTTGTTTTTATGAATATGTTAAGGTCCTGGGGTGGCTCCTTTGCTAACAGAAAGGCTGGCAGTTCAATCCCACTGAATGGCAGCATGCAAGAACGCCCTGGCTATGTGCTTCCATAGTATCACAGCTATGGAAAAGCTAAGCAGGCCTTCTGCTCTGAAGCACACAGGGTTATCATAAGCTGGAATTGACTCGATGGCAATGGGTTTGGATGGACACCTTAAGGTCCTACAAAAACCAAACTAACTCACTGCCGTCAAGTTGGACCTGACTCACAGCGACCCCTCCTGGGTTTCCAAGGTGGTATCACTACGGAAGTAGATTGCCCAACCTTCCTTCCAAGGAGTGGCTGGTGGGTTTGAACCGCCAGCATTCTGGTTAGCAGTGGTGCCTTAGGCACTATGCCACCAGAGCTCCTCATTAAGGTCCTAGGTGGCATCAATGTTTGGGGCTCTACTCCTCATTGAAAGGTTGACAGCTTGAACTCACCCAGTGGTGAGAAAGAAAGCCCTGATACCTGGCATCTGTAAGATTTCAACTATTGAAAACACTGTCAAGCACGGTTCTCTTCTGAAGCACATAGGGTCACTATGGGTCAAAATAGACTCCACAGCAACTGTGTTTTGCTTTTTGTTTACGGATGCATTGTTCACTGTCGCAAACAACACTGGGATGAATATCCTTGTCCCTCCCTCGTTTTGTGAGTGTGCAGGCAGATCTGTGCAGTTAATAACCAAAACCTAAACCCAAACTCACTGCCGTCAAGTTGAGTCCAACTAATAGTACCCTCCTTCCCCACACCGGGCTTCCAAGGCTATAAATCTTTACGGAAGCAGACTGCCTCATCTTTCTTCTGTGGAGCAGCTGGGTGGGTTCGAACCACAGACCTTTGGGTGAGCAGACAAATGCCTTAACCACTATGCCACCAGAGTTCCTTGACTAATAACCGGCTGGATTAAAATAAGGTCTTTGGGTGGTGCAAGCAGTTTGTGATTAGCTGCTAACCTTCCACCCAGTGGAAGAAAGGCCTGGGGAACTGCTTCCGTGAAGATTACAGCCAAGAAAACCCTACGGAGAAGTTGTGTTCAGTAACACATGGGGTGCTGCTAATTGGTATCAACTCAACAGCAACAGGTTGAGTTATTGTTATTATTATTACTAAAAGGTAAAAGCCCAGGGGGACTTCAGATCCCTGAAATCGTGTGCAGAGTTTTGTACACATTGAGCACTTTTCAGACAGAGAGTGCATAGCTTTTGTCAGTCCTCACAGGGGTCAGTGACTTGACAAAGGTTTGTAGTTAGCGGTAGAATTGTGCTGGGATGTGCCCAAGCTGTGGCTAGGGGTTGCCATTCAAAATACGATGGTCAGGGAAGGCCTCCCCAAGAAGGATGGTAACATTTGAGCAAAGATTTCTAGGAGGGGAGGAAGTGAGCCACGTGGACATCTGGGAAAGAGCGTTTCAGGCCCCGGGAACCATGAGAGTTGAAAGACCCTGAAGTAGAAGAAGCTTGGATTGTGGTAGTAACAGAAGGAATCTCACTGCACCTGGAGCAGGGGGAGTGAGTGGGAGGAGATGAGGGCTGAAGGCCAGACCACACAGGGGGCTGACCCTGCCCTCCTCACTCCCTCTACAGATCGACAACCAGCGCTCCCGCCTGCCAGCCTCCCTGAGCGAGGGTCGCCTGCGTGTGTACCAGAGCGGGCTGCGGGCTGTGGTGGAGCTGGACTTTGGTCTGGTGGTCACTTATGACTGGGACTGCCAGCTGGCCGTGAGCCTGCCTGCGCGCTTCCAAGACCAGGTGTGTGGGCTGTGTGGCAACTACAATGGTAACCCGGCTGATGACTTCCTCACACCTGACTGGGATCAGGCATCTGACCCTGTGGAGTTCGGCAAGAGCTGGAAGCTTGACGATGGGGACTACCTGTGCCAGGACGGCTGTCAGAGCAACTGTCCCTCCTGCACCCAGGGCCAGGCCCAGCACTATGAGAATGACCGTCTCTGTGGCATGCTGGCCCGGCTTGATGGCCCCTTTGCTGCCTGCCATGCTAGCCTGGACCCCCGACCCTTCCTGGAGAACTGTGTCTATGATCTGTGTGTGACCGGCGGGGACCGGCCCAGCCTGTGCCGTGGCCTCAGCGCTTATGCCCAGGCCTGTCTGGCACTTGGCATCTCTGTCGGGGACTGGAGGTCACCAGCCAATTGCCGTGAGTGATACCCCTGGTGGGAGCTGGGAGCACATGGTGATGTGGTAAGGGACCCAAGCCGTTATTGTGGTTCAGGCTGGTGCTGGGCAATGCCAGTGGCACAGCCTGCCCAAGACTGCCAGGCCCTGCCCATACTGAACCTAGAGTCAGGGTAGATATAGCACTAGATAGTGACAGCCCAGAGGGGTCAGGGCTGAGATGGGGGGGGCAAGAAGGGAGAGGCACAGGTAGAGGGGTCAGGACCAGGACACGGGAAGCTCAGTGGGCCTATGAGGTCCCAGAGAAGGTTCCTGACCCAGCCTGGGGGGTCAAGGAGAGTTTCCTAAGAGAAAGAGATGACTAAGCTGACACCCGTAGGAGGGCTGGAACTAGCAGGAAAAAGGGAGGAGGAAGAGAGTTCCAGGACAAGGGAACAGCACGTGCAGGGATCTGGCACGAGCAGCAGTCTGGAATGTTCCCAAGCAGAAATCTGAACATCTTTCCTTGCTTATAACACTTCCATGACTTTCCGTTGTTCTCTGGATAAAATCCATGCTCCTTAGTCAGGTATCTATCTACTTATTCACTCACTCACTCACTCACTCACCCACTCACTCACTCAGCAAGCATGGCCTGAGCCCCTGTCTGGCCCAGGCCCTGTGCTGCTGTTGTTAAGGACACAATGGGGAGCTGGTCCTCCTGTCCCTGCCCTTGCAGGGCTCCCAGAGAGATGTTCAGAAGGCAGCAGAAAGGATACAGAGGATGGAGGAGAGGCGTCCAGGCACACACCCAGGGCTTGAAACCGGACTCCAGAGGGGCAGCAAGTGTAGGGGTGACACGGAGGGCAGTCTGCGTTTCTGTAGTCACTGCTGTATCCCACTGCCCAGTAAGCCTCCCCCCGCCAGGCCCGGTTCTCCAATGCATGACACAAAAAAGGAACCAGTGAGTTCACTCATAGACTCATTGATTTCTGCAGTACCTACTGTGCACCGACTACGACTATGTGCCAGGACCTGTCCTTGGTGCTGAAGATTCAGCAGTGATCTAGATAAACAAGGTCAATTGTATCCTAGGAGAGAGGAAGGAGGACGGGGTTGAAGAGAGGAACATTAAATATCTTCAGGGAACAAAAGGAATAAAGTCAAGTTCACATAATAAGAGTGACCAGGACGCTCATAAAGAGGGTGGTCAGGGAAGGGTTTCTGAGTAGGTAACACTGGAGCCAGGACCAGGATCGTGTGATGGAAATAGCTAAGTGATGCCAGTGGCGCTCATTTAATCATCACCACAACGCAGTGAGACCAGCACTACTGTCATCCTATTTCCCTGATAGGGAAACTGAGGCACTCAGTGCTCAAGATCCCACAGCTACGAAGGGGAGAGCTGGGACTTGAACCCAGGCCAGCTGGCCTCCAGTGGCCTTCCTCTTACCCACAGGCTGTGCTGCCTTTCTCAGGAAAGGGCAATGTGGGCAGAGGGAACAGCCAGTGCAAAGGCCCTGAGGTGGGAGCCTGAGGAACAAGGAGCTGTACCTGTTTAGCTGTGGCTGAGCAAAGAGGACAAGGGGGAGAATAGAAGATGAAACAGAGAAAGGTGATGGGAGCAGATCTTGGGGGAGCTTTCAGGAAGCTTTGAGGACTTCAGTTTTCACCCTGAGGGAGATGAAGCCACAGGAGGGCCGGGACCCATGGAGATCTGACTCAGGAGTCCACGGGGTCCCTCTGGCTGCGTGTGGGGAGCAGACTGTGGGTGAGCAGGAGCAGTGGGGACAAAGGGAGGAGGCCAAAGTGTGGACAGGACCAGGTGAGGATCGTGCTGAGAGGACAAGGAGGCAGGGTCTGGATAGATTTTGAATATGGACCTTATAGGGATTCCTGGGCGATTAGATTGTCCGTACCCTGAGAGAGAGGGGGACCAAGGACCTCTCTGAGTCCTGCTCATACAGAATGCAAGTACCAGGGACTGGCTGGGGGGGCTCTGAGCGAGAAGTGGGGTTTGGGAAGAGAAGTGCTGGACTCTTTCTAAGAAGGCGCCCCTCATGACCTGGGTTCCCCCTTCTCCCCACAGCCCTGTCCTGTCCGGCCAACAGCCGCTACGAACTCTGCGGCCCCGCCTGCCCTGCCACCTGCAACTCAGCGGCGGCGCCGGCCAACTGCTCGGCGCTCCCGTGCGTGGAGGGCTGCGTGTGCCTCCCCGGCTTCGTGTCCAGCGGGGGCGCCTGCGTGCCAGCCTCGGCCTGCGGCTGCACCTTCGAGGGCCGCCTGCTCGCGCCCGGCCAGGAGGTGTGGGCGGACGAACTGTGCCAGCGGCGCTGCACCTGCAACGGCGCCACCCAGCAGGTGCGCTGCCAAGACACACAGGGCTGCCCGGCAGGGGCGCGCTGCGGCGTCCAGAACGGCCTCCTGGGTTGCTACCCCGACAGCTTTGGGACCTGCCTGGCCTACGGGGACCCGCACTACGTGAGCTTCGATAGGCGGCGCTTCGACTTCATGGGCACCTGCACGTACCTGCTGACGGGCTCCTGCGGCCAGAACGTGGCGCTGCCCGCCTTCCGCGTGCTAGTGGAGAACGAACATCGAGGCAGCCAGACCGTAAGCTTCACACGCGGCGCGCGCGTGGAGGCCCGCGGCGTGGTGGTGGCCGTCATCCGGCAGCACCCCGGAAAAGTGCTGGTGAGTCATGTGGCGCCCGGGCTGGGTGGTGGGTCCAGAGACCCCCTAAAGATCAGAGGCTCAGGATTCCAGGTGGGGCTGGAGGCTGTGGAGAAACCTGTGGCCAGTGGTTAAGCAGGAGTCCCCAAGCCAGGCTGCTCTCTCTCTCTCTCTCCCTCACTGGGAAGCTTTGTCTCTGTGAAACCAGGATTATAAGAGGGTCCACTTCATAGGATGGTTGTGGGGACTTGATGAGTTAATAGTTATAAGTGGTTAAAAAGAGAGCTTGGCCCCCAGCAAGTGTTTGGTAAATGCTGCTGCTATTGTTCTTATTGTTTCAAAACCTCTGAAGCTCTGGACTTGCATGCTTTCCTAGAGGGACACGGGGTGGCTTATAAAAGTTGGGAGTTGGAGATGTGCAGGGGGATGCAGTGCGTAAGCATTTGGCTGCTAACTAGAAGGTTGGCGGTTCAAACCCACCAGCCACTTCACAGAAGGAAGATGAGGCAATCTACTTCTGTAAAGATTTACAGCCTCGGAAAACCCAATGGGGGTCGCTATGCATCGGAATTGACTCAATGACAGTGGGTTAGGGCGACAAAACTGAATCCATGGACAGTGCAAACGGTTAATTAAGCATTTGACTACTTGCCAAAATATTGGCAGTTCAAATGCCCCAGGAGGCACCTCAGAAGAAGGCCTGACAGTCCACTTCCAAAAGGTCACAGCTACTGACACCCCTGTGGAGCACAGTTCCACCCTGAGACACGTGGAGTGGCCATGAGTCAAAATCGACTCCAGGGCAATGGGAAGGGAGCTCTGGTAGCTTAGTGCCTAAGGCACTTGACTGCTAACCAGAAGGCTGGCAGTTCAAACCCACCATCCACTCCTCGGAAGGAAGATGGGGCAATCTACTTCCGTAGTGATACTGACTCGGAAACGCAAGGAGGGGTTGCTATGAGTTGGGCCCGACTCGACGGCACATAACAACACAACAACAGAGGGCAACTCGGTACCGGTTAGAGGGGAGAAGCAGAGGTCCTGACGCAGCTTCTTAGACCAGAAGGGTTGGGGCCACACGGCCGGGCAGACCTGGCAGCAGGGTTCTGGACAGATGGTCTGTGGGTTTCGGTGGATTCTCAGAGGCTCCAGCAGACAGCTGAGATCAAGAATGACTGCTTTTCTCTTTGAAAACTTAAACATGGAAAAGTGGAGTTGTTCTGAGATTCACAACAATAGCTGATAATCATGGGTGAGAAGTTTGGAGTCAGGGAAAAAGGGGAAGACCCTCAACGAGATGGACTGACACAGTGGCTGCAACAATGGGCTCGGGTATCGCAGGGATTGTGAGGCTGGCACAGGAACAGGCAGTGTTTCCTTCTGTTGTACACAGGGTCTCTATGAGTTGGGGCTGACTCAACGGCACCTAACAACAACAATGGTTTTGGGTAGTGGCCATGCCGTGGCCGAGGGGTGAACTGGCAGTGGCAGAGGGAGAGAACTTTCCCTGTGCCAGCCATGCGCTCAACCTTTTACATTCTTTAACTGGTAATCCTCAAAACCACCTGAGAGTAAAGGAAATCCTATTATTAATATTTATGTTCCCATCTGTTCTGGTTCCCTAGTGCTGCTCTGACAAGAATATACCATAAATAGGATGACCTTAAGAAACAGGAGTTTATTGTTACAATTTAGAGGCTTAAAGTCCAAGTTCAAAGTGCCAGGATCTAGGGGCTGGGTGAAAGCCCCTCAATCTTGGGGTCCAGCTCTGCCTCCTGCTCCCAGCCCACTGGAGCTAGAGGCGTTTCTTCACGCAGACAGCTGCTGGCTGCTGAGGCTGAGAAGCCCCAAGGTTGACAAGTAAAAAGGCACAGTCCCGATGTTACCAAACCACATGGCAGAGCAGCATGGCAGGCTGCTGAACAATGACACGGCTACATGCAGGGTCCAAGTGTGCCATAAGCTAGAGACCATTCCCAAAGCTGCTTCTTATATATGGGAAGCAGACCACATACCCAAAGCAGCTACTCAGCTGCTTGTGGTAGATCCCACCATGGAGTTGACTGCCAGTCTCATCATGGGGAATAACTACCACCAGCTGCCCAGCCACTCAACCAGGCCCAGCCAAGTTGATACAAAAACATAACCACCACACCATCTCTCTGAGATGACATTTAAGCTGTGGCTTGACTATTAATAACCAAAACAAAGTCACTGCTCTCGAGTCGGATCCAACTCATAGCAACCCCTCCTTGGGTTTCCAAGGCAGTATCTCTATGGGAGTAGATTGGCCAATTTTCCTTTGAGGAGTGGCTGGTGGATTTGAACTGCCAGCCTTCTGGTTAGCAGTCAAATGTCTTAGGCCCTTCCCCACCAGAGCTCTCCCGTGACTATTAATAGTCAACATATATTAAGTTACTTCTTTGTGCTCAATATTTGGCAGCATATATTAAATCATTTAATCTTCACAAGAACCCTGTGAAGACACTAATCTTGTTAGTGGAGGAAACTAAGGCACAGAGAGTTTGAGTCACCTACTCAAGGTCACAGGCAGAGCCAGGATTTGAACTCAGGTAACCTGGCTCCAGAGTCCATACTCTTACCCACTATACCCTATTACTGCTCTTGAAGAAAGAGCTGGAACAGGTAGAGAGAGAAGTGGACACGATGGTATTCCAGGCAAAAGGAACAGAAAGTACAGAGGCCTTGAGGCAGGAACAAGCTGGAGTGGTTAAAGACCAGCAAGGAGGCCAGTGGGGCTGGAGTGGAAGGTATGAGAGGAGAGGGGAGCCTTGTGGGCTATGGTTGGGGCTTTTGTTGTAAGCTGAGACCTGAAGGAGGAGGAGGAGACCACCAGGTGAAGAGTAGTGGATTCAAAGGTTGAGGCTTAAAGAGTTCAGGGGAACAGCACAGAGGCCAACCTGAGGGAGTGAGGTTAGGCTATGGGATAGAGCGACTGGTAGGTGATGGGGTCAGAAAAGTGAGGACAAGCAGGGGTTGGTGGGTGGAGGATGAGGGTGAGGCAGCCAGGCAGAGAGAAGAGGGGTATGAAAGAAGGTGAGAGTGTTGCAGGCAGGGGGTGCAGCAAGTGCAAAGGCCCTGTGGCTGGACTGAGCTTGGTGGTAGGGGAGTTGAGGGGAAAATCAGTGGTTACATGGCTGGAGCTGATAATGGTTGCATGCAGGATTAGAGGGTTAAGAGATTAGATTGGAGAGGGAGTGGGGCATGGATAATCTGGGATCAAAGCTGACACCTGAAAAATGAGGAGGAGGGTCTGGGTTAAGATTGATAGGTGATATTCCCAGCATGTTGCTGTGAGGCTGGAGGCCATGCCACCTGTACTGGACAAGTTTCAGTGGAGCTTCCAGACTGAGACAGACTGGGAAGAATGATAGGGCCATCTTCATTTCAAAAAAAAAAAAAAAATTGCCAGTGCAAACCTTATGAATAGCAGTGAAACACTGTCTGATATATTAGACTGAGCAGTGTTTTGTTATGTTGTACATAAGGTTGCTGGACCCTATCTGACAACAATACAACACTGTAGGAAGAAGGTACAGCCAGTGCAAAGGCTTGGGGTGGGAATGCACTTTGTATGTTCAGGGCAACAGTAAGGAGGCCAGGGCACCTGGAGCTGAGGGAGCCATGTGGTAGGTGACTCAGACACAAAGCTGGACAGAGACGAAGTTCCAGCAGACAGCTGAGATCAAGAATGACTGCTTTTCTCTTTCAAAACTTAAACATGGAAAAGTGGAGTTGTTCTGAGATTCACAACAATAGCTGATAATCATGGGTGAGAAGTTTGGAGTCAGGGAAAAGGGGAAGACCCTCAACGAGATGGACTGACACAGTGGCTGCAACAATGGGCTCAGGTATCACAGGGATTGTGAGGCTGGCACAGGAACAGGCAGTGTTTTGTTCTGTTGTACACAGGGTCTCTATGAGTTGGGGCTGACTCAACGGCACCTAACAACAACAATTGTTTTGGGTAGTGGCCATGCCGTGGCCGAGGGGGCAGTGGCAGAGAGAGAGAACTTTCCCTGTACCAGCCATGCGCTCAACCTTTTACATTCTTTAACTGGTAATCCTCAAAACCACCTGAGAGTAAAGGAAATCCTATTATTAATATTAGGGGACCTTCTAGTAAGGGGCTTGGATTTAAGCCAAGTCTTGAAGGATGCAAGTGCAAAGGCCCTGAGGTGAGATGGAGCATAGTGTACTGAGAAGAGCAAGCACACCAGGGTGGCTGGAGACATGAAGACCCTGACCCCTCGCCCCCCACTTTTATGCAGATGGATGGTGTCCTTCACTACCTGCCCTTCCATGCAGCAGATGGACAGGTTCAGGTGTTCCGCCAAGGCAATGATGCTGTTATCCGCACAGACTTTGGCCTGACCGTCACCTACGACTGGAACGCCCGTGTGACTGTCAAGGTGCCTGGCAGCTATGCTGGGGCCCTATGTGGGCTCTGTGGGAACTTCAACGGGAACAAAGGTGACGACCTGACTCTGCGGGGTGGGGGCCAGGCTGCCAATGCGCTGGCCTTTGGGAACAGCTGGCAGGAGGAGACGAGACCTGGCTGTGGAGCAGCTGATCCGGGTGACTGTCCCAAGCTGGACTCCCTGGTGGCCCAGCAGCTGCAGAGCAAGAAGGAGTGTGGGATCATTGCCGACCCCAAGGGGCCCTTCCGGGAATGTCATGGCAAGCTGGATCCCCAGGGCGTTATGCGTGACTGTGTGTACGACCTCTGCCTGCTACCAGGCCAGTCTGGGCCACTGTGTGATGCGCTGGCTACATATGCTGCCGCATGCCAGGCTGCTGGGGCCACCGTGTACCCCTGGAGGAGTAAAGAGCTCTGCCGTGAGTACTGGGGCGGGGGCGGAGGGCAGGGCTCAGCCTTAAGTCTATTTAATTAACTTAATATAACTATTCATTTACAAGCAATCCTAAGAGGTAGGGGCTGTGGTTATACCCATTTAGCAGATAAGGGTACTGATTCTCAGGAAGGTTAAGTTACATGCCCAGTATCACAATAATTAGGAAGTGATGGACGGTAGGCATGCAAGAAAGATTTTGTGGAATGACTGACTACATCTGGTGGTTCCTGGTCTGGTTGCCACACGGCAGCTGTCATTCAAAGGTGAGTTATGGGTGCTGCCTTTACAAGGAGTCTGGTCCCCTGTCCTGTTCTTCTTGCCCCCCCTCCTGTGGCCTACTGCACTCATTGACATCTGCTTGGCCTCGTGGGCAGTCAGTTTGAGACCCTTTCTTTGGATGTGGCCATAGGAACGTTCTTCAAACATTTTTGCTTGTCTATAAAAGACATTTGAAAGGCCATGCATCCCCACCCCAAATGTTTTCAAATTTTAATTGATAATTGAAACATGAAGCACATATTCAGAAACATGGACCATAATAAGTAAAGCATTTGATGGATTTGCAGCAAGAGGACTTTAACAGCATGTACTCCCTCCCCTGTTTTTAAGTTGACATCTTTAGTTTTCCATCCTAAGTGTAAATAGTTGCAAAAGATATACTTCCAGAAGATGATAACGTTTCACTGGTCAAATACTCAAAAGAACAGAAAATTAGATCATGAACCCTCATCTACCCATCGTCTGGTTTCCACAACAATCAACAAAATAGTGGCAATTTAAAATAAAGTTATTACTTGACTTAAGCCACTCTTCTAAACGTATCCAATAGATACACACAACACAGTGGTACAGACAACTACTACCCACCCACCCACTGCCATTGAGTGGGTTCCGACTCATAGTGACCCCCATAGGGCTTCCAAGGTGGTAAATCTTTACGGAAGTAGATTGCCTCATCTTCTTCCCGCAGAGCAGCTGGTGGGTTTGAACTGCCAAACTGCTGGTTAGCAGACAAATGCCTTACCACAGCACCACCAAAGCTCCTCACACACAACTACTCGTAGTCCATTTAAAAAAATACACGATAAATACAGGAATCTCACACCACTGTTTTTTCTCCTTTAACTTATGTTCATTCATTCAATAAATATTTACTGAACACCTGCACTGCAGGCACGTCCTAGGCACCGGGATGTGATACTGGAGAAAACAGGAAGTACTTGTGTCACGTTTGCTCATGTCCCATTGGCCACCGTGAGAGCCATGGCCATGCCCAGAATCAGGACTAGCCATTGGGCAGTTTATCCTACTCCACATCCCACTCCTTGGCCACAAACATACATACACACGTGTGGATAAGATTGACAATTTTTTTTTTTTTTTTTTGGAAATTCCTGAGACCATGATGCTCTGAGTCTTTGAAAAAAGAGAAGTATGGGATGAGTTATCATTGCAAGTATCCTAAGTACACAACTGATAAAAACATTAAACGTACAAAGTAAAATGTACTGGAAAGGCATCTCTTCATGAGATGGATGGGGCTCCGATAGTTTGCATATATTGTTAGAATGAGATGGGGTTCAGGGTCAATTCTAATCATATTTTTAATTCTTACAAATGTGATATTAGTAAGTGAGTGGCATGAAAGGTGTTTTGGTGAAGGAACATCAACCATTCTTTGAACTTCTTCTGAATTAGAGGGGACAGTGACAGAGTGAGACCACAAAACTTTTTTTTTTTGACCTGTGGGCAGCAGATTCTATTAGGCCCCATTTTAGTTTTGGTGGGAGCAAAGAATCAGAACCAATTTTCTCCATACTAATGATTAGTCCTAGTGGTGCAACGGATAAGCACTCGTCTGCAAACTGAAAGGTTGATGGTTCAAACGTAGCCAATGGCTCTACAGGAGAAGACCTGGCAATCTGCTCCCGTAAAGATGACATCCTAGAAAACCCTTTGGGGCAATTCTGCACTGTCACATAGTGGCACTATGAGAACGAGTCAGAAATCGACTCTATGACACCCAACAACAACAACAAGTAGTCGTTCATTGTCTCCACACCTACACCAGTATTTGAAATTGTCCCTTTATGTCCTTGGAGGTCTTCACCCCCCAGGACAGTACACCCTATGAGATTTGGGGTGGGGGGACCACCTTTCTCCTCTGTGAAGTGGGAGAAGCCTGCTGTGGAAACACCAGGCAGAAACGGCAGCAGCTCTCCCACGGTCCGTTCTCAGGCCAGTCATTCTGAGGGACACAGACATGAACAGCTGGCATTTGTGTGGCTCACTTCCTATCTGGAAGACCCTCTTCTAAGGGCTTTGTATTTCTCATTTAAACCTCACAACTACCCAGTAAGCAGGGTGCCCATTACTAGATGAGGAAACTGAGCCACAGAAATGGTGAGTAATTTGCCTGCGGTCACGCAGAATGTGGTGTGATTTGTGCCCAGGCAGGCTAGCTCCTGGTGGCATAGTGCCTAAAGCATTTGAATGCTAACCAGAAGGTTGGCAGTTCAAACCCACCAGCCACTCCGTGGAAGGAAGACTGGGCAATCTACTTCTGTAAAGATTTACTGCCTCGGAAACCCAAAGGGGATCTCTATGAGTTGGAATCGACTCGATGGCACTGAGTTTGGTTTTAGGAGGCTAGCTCCTCCGTTTGTCCAATTCAGAATCTCAACCCTCTCATTCCTTCTTTGTTGGTAACCACCGGCGTTCCTTATTTCCTTGGTGTTCCTTGGCTTGTAGACAGTCTTCGTATGGTGTTTTGTCTTGCCCCGTGTGTGTGTCTGTGTCTCTTCTGGTCTTTTTATATCTCAGAAGTGATTAGGCTTAGGATCTACCCTACACTGGTGTGGCCTCAACTGGTTGGTTGATTACATTACATTAGATTGCATTACGGAAGGTGATTACATCAATCACATTACTTTACAGAAGGTAATTTTCTCTACTCAAGGCCAGCTGATTTAATCATGTGTAACCACTGAAATGTAGTACTACTAACTTCAAATGGAGCTACTAGTGTAGCTGAGGAACTGAGTCTCACTTTCATTTCATTGAAATTAATCCAAATAACCACAAGTGCCTAGTGACCACCATACTGTATAGCGCAGATGGAGTCTTGATCAGGTTCCGGTTGAGAGTTTTGTTGTGTTGTTGAGGAAACCGCTTGTCAAAAAGGCTGGAGGGACTGGAGTTCGGGGAGGGGAGCAGGGACTCTCAGTCTGATGGCCCCTTTTCCTGCAGCACCAAGCTGTGCACCCCACAGCCACTATGAGGCGTGTTCCCACAGCTGCCCACTGTCCTGCGGAGACCTCCCAGTGCCTGGGGGCTGTGGCTCGGACTGCTACGAGGGCTGCGTGTGCGACGAGGGCTTTGCGCTCAGTGGCGAGTCCTGCGTACCCCTGGCCTCTTGTGGTTGCGTGTACCAGGGCACCTACCATCCACCAGGCCAGACCTTCTACCCTGGCCCAGGCTGTGAGTCCCTCTGCCACTGCCAGGAGGGCGGCCTAGTGTCCTGCAAGCCCTCCACCTGCGGCCCGCATGAGGCCTGCCAGCCATCCAATGGTGTCCTGGGCTGTGTGGCTGTGGGCTCGGCCACCTGCCAGGCATCAGGAGACCCACACTACACTTCTTTTGACGGCCGACGCTATGACTTCATGGGTACTTGCGTGTACGTGCTGGCTCGGACCTGTGGGGCCCAGCCTGGCCTGGACCAGTTTGCTGTCCTTCAGGAGAACGTGGCCTGGGGTAACGGGAAAGTCAGTGTGACCAAGGTGATCACTGTCCAGGTGGCTAACTTCACCCTGCGGCTGGAGCAACACCAGTGGAAGGTCACGGTGAGAGCAGGGTGGAGCCCAACAGGGAGAGGTCCTGGGATAGAGGGCAGTCTGTGGGTGGACCTGGGGGCAGAGGGCACCGAGTCAGAGTGTGGGAGGCAGGTGAAGGGAGAGGGCAGAGCCCAGAGCGGGGAGTCAAGGCGAGAGGAGGCCTCAGGGCCTGGGCCTGCCCCCAGGCGGCTGAATCTCCCCTCTCGGTCCCTCAGTCTCCCTTTTCTCTGGCACTCCATCTCCTCTCTCTGTGACCCTCAGTCTCCCACTCTCTCTAACCCTCAATCTGCCCCCTCTCTGCCCCTCAATCTCCTCTGTACCCCTTGGTCTCCATCTCACTGCCCCTTGGTCCCCTTCTCTCTGCCTCTCTCTGTGCTTTGGGGCCCCCTCTTTCTGCCCCTCAGTTCCTCCAGAGAATCCCTGTAAAATATAGGGATAGACCCACTGTCCTAGTAGCAGTACTGACCACAAGAGTGTTGATGAATGACTGGCTTTATCAAGTGCTCACTGTGC
Source organism: Orycteropus afer afer (assembly GCF_000298275.1). Lineage (NCBI taxonomy): Eukaryota > Metazoa > Chordata > Mammalia > Tubulidentata > Orycteropodidae > Orycteropus > Orycteropus afer. The sequence continues at coordinate 9,975,423 of NW_006921686.1, forward strand.
ACTGGACAGGCATCGAATGGTCTGATGCATTCCTGGATGTGTCCCAAGCTTCTAGGACAGCGCCTGGCACACAGGACGCTCTAAGTACAGGCTGTCCCTGTTCTTGTTATTTGCATCTCACTGAATCCCCAGCTCCCCCATGAAATGGAAACCATTATTATCCTCCATTGATGGATGAGGAAACTGAGGCACAGAGATTTAGCCACTTGCCCTCAGCCACTATCCTGCTCCACCTGGGAATGATGGCGACTATGTGCATTTAGGACACTCAGCCAGGAATGTGTCTTTCTCCTGCTTTCTCCCGAGTCTTCACACCTGGGGCGGGCGGGGGATTCAATGCCAGTCATGTTGTAGTGCCTAAGGCACTTGACTGCTAACCAGAAAGCTGGTGGTTCAAACCCACCAGCCACTCCTCGCAAGGAAGATGGGGCAATCTACTTTCGTAGTGATACTGCCTTGGAAGCCCAAGGAGAGGTTGTTATGAGTCGGAGTTGACTCAATGGCAGTGAGTTTGGTTTTTTGGTTTAGTCATGTCTGTGATAAGGAAGGAGCAGCAATCATGTGGGAGTCCCGGACTGGCACATGCAGTTAAGCTCTAGGCTACTAACTGAATGGTTGGCAGTTCAGACCCACCTAGAGGCCCTTTGGGAGACAGGTTTGGGGCTTTGCTTCTAACAGGTCACAGCCTTGAAAGCTCAGTGGAGCAGTTCTACCCGCACACAGCAGGGGTGGCCTGAGTCAGAGCTGACTGGACAGCAACCAACAATAGCAAGCATGTTAATTACAGGTCAATTTCAAAGGCCTCAACAGAACCCTTTGTCCCTAACTCATGGGTTTGAAGTTTATTTCCCTGGAAATTGTACCCTGACTTTCCACCCCAAAAAAAAAAAAGAAAAAAGAAAAGAAAATGCAAACTCACTGCCATCACGTCAATTCCAACTCACAGCAATATCCAGTGGGTTTCCGAGGCTGTAAATCTTCACGGAAGCAGGCTGCCTCATCTTTCTTCCACGGAGTAGCTGGTGGGTTTGCAGCACCAGCTATTTGCTTAGTAGTCAAATGCCTTAATCAGTGCACCACAGGAGTTAAGCCTTGACTTTTCCACCCATTGAGACTTAAAGCAAAAATCCTTAAGGCCTGTTTAATAATAATAAATAAAAACTTGCAGCCGCAGCTAATTCAATTGTGAATGTTCCTAGAGCTGTCCTCCTGTGTGAGGCACTTAGCGCTTTACAGATATTTAAGGAGCTCTGGTGGTGCAGTTCCTAAGGCATTTGACTGCTAACCAGGAGGTTGGTGGTTCAAGTCCACCAGCCACTCTGTGGCAGGAAGGCGGGGCAATCTACTTCCACAAAGATTTATCGCCTCAAAAACCCAATGTGGGTCGCTATGAATCAGAATAGGCTCAGTAGCTGTGGGTTTGGTTTGATTTTGATTTTCCAGATATTCATATCATCCTGACAACAATCCAATGGGGTGGGCACCATTATCCCCACTTGATAGTTGAGGGAAAAGAACCATAGAGAGGTGGGTGATCTGCACAAAGTCACAGAGGCAGTGAGGGCAGAGCTGCGTTTGAACCCAGCAGGTGGCCCCACGGTCCGTTAGTGCCTAATTAACCACCACATTTGATCGTGAATAAAGGATTGCTGGTAATGTTGTTATTCCGTGGAGACCCTGTTATTGTACCCATTTTACACCCAGGGAAACTGAGGCCCAGAGAGGTGGGGGCCGCACAGATCCTTAGTATCAGGCAGGGGCTTCAACAAGGATCTGTCTCCCTAAAGTGCCCCCTCTAAAGCATGGCTCTCCCCCTCCCAGGTGAACGGTGTGGACATGAAGCTGCCCGTGGTGCTGGCCGAGGGCCGGGTCCGGGCCTTCCAGCATGGCTCGGACGTCGTGGTTGAGACTGACTTTGGCCTACGTGTGACCTACGACCTCATGTACTATGTGCGGGTCACCGTCCCAGGCAACTACCACCAGCAGCTGTGTGGCCTCTGTGGGAACTACAATGGGGACCCCAAGGATGACTTCCAGAAGCCTGACGGGTCACAGGCAGGCAACCCCAACGATTTTGCCAACTCCTGGGAGGAGGCGGTGCCCGGCTCCCCCTGCTTGCCACCCACCTGCCCCCCTGGTGAGGACTGCAACCCTGAGTGCACACCCGAGCTGGAGCAAAAGTACCAGCAGGAGGAGTTCTGTGGGCTCCTCACCAGCCCCACGGGGCCGCTGGCCGCCTGCCACAAGCTGCTGGAGCCCCAGGGCCCTCTGCAGGAGTGTGTCTTCGACCTCTGCCTGGGCAAAGGCAACCACAGCATCCTCTGTAGCAGTATCCACGCCTACGTGAGTGCCTGCCAGGC
>NW_006921686.1:9978572-9979399 GCF_000298275.1 Orycteropus afer afer
TATATATATGTTGTTGGATTTTATTGGCTAGGATTTTGTTGAAGATTTTTGTCTCTATGTTCCTGAGGGATATTTGTCTATAATTTTATTTTTTTAGTGGTGTCTTTGCCTGCCTTTGGTATCGGAGTTATGTTCACTTCGTAAAATGAATTTGGGAGTATTCCATCCTTTTCTATGTTCTGGAATAGTTTGAGTAGAATTACTGTCAGCTCTGCTCTCAAAGTTTGATAGAATTCGCCAATGAAGACATCTGGGCCAGGACTTTTTTTGTTAGTAATTTTTACAACCTATTCCATTTCTTCTTTTGTTATGGGTCTGTTTAAATTTTCTACCTCAGTAGAAACTAAAGCTCAGTTTAGGTAGGTAGTGTGTTTCCAGAAATCTGTCATTTCTTCTAGGTTTTCAAATTTGTCAGAGTACAGTTCTTCATAGTATCCTGTTATAATCTTTTTTATTTCAGTTGGTTCTGCTGTGACATTGCTTATTTATTTTCTTATTCATGTTATAATCTTAGGTTGTTGTCTGCCATTGTTGGTTCTCTGTCTGAAGGATTCTCTTTAGAATCTCTTGTAAGGTTGCTCAGGTTTTCTTTTGTTTGTTTGTTTTTTACAAATTCCTGCTTATCTGGAAATGTCCTAAATTCACAATTATATTTGAGGGACAATTTAGCTGGGTATATAATTATTGGTTGGCAATTTTTTCTTTCAGTATTTTATGTATATCATCCCATTGCAGTCTCATCTGCATGGTTTCTGCTGAGAAATTAGAGTTTAGCTTTATTGGTTGCCCTTTATTAGTAATTTTTCATTTTTCCTGAACTGCTTTCA
>NW_006921686.1:9980299-10000294 GCF_000298275.1 Orycteropus afer afer
TTTGTATTTAATTAGTGGTTGTATATTGCTGTGTTTTGCCCAGGTTTTTTGCTTTATTTTGTTTTGATACATCCAAGTGATAGGGGCCGGTGCGCTACTCTGTCCACTAGTTTGGCAGCACTTAGGCACTCACCACCTGTCTCCTGGTGGATGTGATAGAGGATGACAATGTGTGCATAGTTCTTGGTTGGCTGTTTGTGTACAGCAGTTGAAGGTGGGTTGTCAGCCCCCAGTTTTGCTTCCTCTAGTCCAGCTTCCACATGGCAGTGGGAAGGACTTTTCTAAATGTGATCATGGGAAAAAGTCCCTACCTCAGGCCACACCTGACCACAAAAATGAGACACTGTCTCTCAGTTATTCCTACACCTAATTCCTTCTGCTTTCCTCTTTTGATCTCTCACAGTTAGGCCTTTTCCATTCACCTGAGTGGATGTTTGTCTAAAGTCTGTCCTTTGCTGGGCTGTGAGCTCTGTGAAGGAAGGCACCCTGATGGCCATGCCCTGTTTCCACAGCCAGAGCAGACGGTGCTCATTGACAACTGCCGGCAGCAGTGCGTGTGCCATGCGGGTAAAGGTCTGTTGTGCCAGGACCACAGCTGCAGGCCTGAGCAGGTGTGCCTGCCCTCGGAAGGCGTCCTGAGCTGTATCACCAAAGGTGCTGGGCTAGGGCTGGGGCATCTGGGAACAGATTCTGGAGCCGAGAGGTGGTGTGATCTTCATGGTGGGGGGCACAGAAGACTAAAGCTGAGGTCTCAGACCTGAGGACCCCCAGGCTGGGTTTCCCAGAGGTAGAGACCCTCTATTCTAGGAGGCAAGGACCCTAAGGATGGAATCTTGGCTGTGGGGACCCTCAGGGCTAGGTTTCTAAGGACAGATATCAGAGACCCTTTGTGTAAGGCAAGGCTAGGCAAAATTTTTCAGTAAATATTTAAGGCTTGTGGACCATACAGTCTCTATCAGAACTACAGAGTTTTGCCATTGTAGCATGAAAGCAGACATCAACAATAATATGTAATTCAATGAGTATGGCTGTGTTCTAATAAAACTTTATTTACAAAAACAGGCAGCCACCTTTGCCATGGTTTGCTGAGCACTCTGGTGGCATAGTGCCTAAGGCATTTGACTGCTAATCCAAAGGCTCGCAGTTCAAACCCACCAGCCACTCCTCAGAAGGAAGATTGGGCAATCTACTTCCGTAGTGATACCACCTTGGAAACCCAAGGAGGGGTCGCTGTGATAATGGCAGTGAGTGAGTAGGTGTGAGGGATTAGGCTTGGAGCTTCAGACACCAACACCAAGGAACAGGATAGTCTGGGATCCCCGAGGACAGGATCAGAAAGCATAGAGTTGTGAGGTCTCAGGCAGAGACTTCCAGGGCAGAGGACAGAGAGACCCCACCAAGGCTGGGACCTTGGATGCAGGATGCCCCTCAAGACAAGGATCTGTTTTCTAGGGGTAGAGTCTCAGACATTGGACCCCCTTAAGACTAAATTGGGTCACAGAATCACCTCCTAGGGCTGTTTTCTTAGGGTTAAGGGCAGGGAACTCCCCTGGGCTAAGGGAATTGGCCCTGAAGAACTGAGAGGGATGGGGATCGAGACCCTCAGGATTGACAGCCAAGGTGAGAGGGACTTGAAGGGATGGGATGTCCACAGTCAGGGTCCAGTAAGGAAATAGAGATCACACAGTGAATACCACCTGCCATTGAGTTGACTCTAACACATACTTCAGAGTAGAACTATGCTCCTTAGGGTTTTTGATGGTGATTTTTTTGAAAGTACATCACTAGGCCTCTTTTCTGAGGAGCCTCTGGGTAGACTTGAACCCCCAACATTTTTGTGAGCAACTGAGCATGTTAACCACCTGCACTCCCCAGGGGCTCTGTAATTTCAATGTTGTGATTGTTGTTTGCCGTTGAGTCAGACCCAACTCATAGCAACCCCTCCTTGGGTTTCTGAGGCGGTATCACTATGGAAGTAGATTGCCCAACCTTCCTTCTGAGGAGTGGCTGGTGGGTTTGAACGACCAGCCTTCTGGTTAGCAGTCAAGCACTATGCTACCAGAGTAAATATAAAGTATTATACTTGTAATAGGGCATTTACTACCGAGTGGTAAAGTTGTTGTTGTTAGGTGCCGTCGAGTTGCTTCCGACTCATACTGACCCCTATTCTGTCTCATTCTGCAAGCTGGGCTGATACCTGTGCAACAAGTGCACCCTACTGGGTTTGAAATAACAGTGGCACAGCCTCGAGACTCACAGCAACACATCACCACAGTAGGACAAACCGACAGACAAGTTTGTCTCACTTAGCTTGAGTGGTGAAGAGGACACAAATAAACACAGAGGTAGCAGACCTAGAGAGCAGTCCCTACTTCTAGGGTTAAAGCAGAACACCAAAGGAATGGACGAATTTGGAACAGGGACCCCACCTCAAGGCTGAGATTCAGACCTCACTGGAAAGGGTGTGGCTATGACCCACTGGATGGCAGGGAAGTTTGTACAGGTTAGAGCTAGACTCAAAGGTTGGCGGTGCAACCCACCAGCAGCACTGTGGAAGAAAGGTCTGGGGAGCCCAGAGGTTACAGCCAAGAAAACCCTATGAAGCAATTCTACTCTGTAACACATGGGGTTGCCAAGAGTCAGAATTCACTGGATGACAAGTTTGGATTTGGGGGTTGGAGCTAGCGTCCATGGGAGTGCTGCCCAAAACTCACTGGGGAACATCCTGCTGGGGCACCTGAATGACTTGCTGGGAAGCCAGCTGGAGCAAGTGGGACTCACTAAATGGATGTCACACATGCCGCTGGCCCTCTCACACAGCAAGAGCAAGAGTTCACACTGGAAGCAGGAGGAGCCCCTTCCTCCTGCACTGTCCCTCCAGCACCCCCTACTGACAAAGACTAACACCAGGGCTAGATTTTGGAGCTGAGGTAATAAATTGGTAATTGACACAGTGGGAAAGAGAAGGAAGTTTTAAGGCTGGGGTCTTGGACATAAGGATTCCAAAAGTTGGGGTGCAGTGATGCTAGGGACAGGATCTTGAACACAGAAATGAATCCCCAAGGCCAAGGTCTCAGACACAGCCACCTGAGCATGGGGTCTTGTCCAAAGGGCTCTGTAAACCTTGAGACTTAGATACAGGGACCTCAGAGTCAGGGCCTCAAGCATGGTCTGGGTCATGTGTCTGTCGGTCCCAGGCCTAGATCCCCAGGGTTGGGATCATAAGCGAGTGGACTCTGAGGTCTGGGTCTCAGACATAGCAAACTGCAGGCCTGGGTCTCAGGTGTAGGCATCCTAGAGCCTGTGTCTTACATGCAGGGACCCGTGACGCCTGGATCTTGGACAAAGCCCACATAGGCCTGATGTCAGACGTGGAGGAACCTTGAGGGCCTGGATCTTGGGCACAGCAAAATATAGGTCCTGGGTCTCAGATACAAGGATCTTGGAATCTGGGTGTCACCTGCAGTAACACTCAGACAATGTTCCTGGCATAGACTCAGGGAGGTGCTGGGGACCAGCTGGTCTTATTCTGAGAAGTCCCTCAAGATCCTCTCTCTTCTGCCCCCAGACCCGTGCCATGGAGTGACATGTCGGCCACAGGAGACATGCCGGGAGCAGGGTGGCCAGGGTGTGTGCGTGCCCAACTACGAGGCCACATGCTGGCTGTGGGGTGACCCACACTACCACTCCTTCGATGGCCGGGACTTCGACTTCCAGGGCACCTGCAGCTACGTGCTGGCAGCAGTTGGCTGCCCGGGTGTCAATGCCCAGGGCCTGACACCCTTCTCCGTCATTACCAAGAATGAGAACCGAGGCAATCCTGCTGTATCCTACGTGAGGCTCGTCACTGTGACCGCCCTCGGCACCAATATCTCCATCCACAAGGGTGAAATTGGCAAAGTCCGGGTATGTCCAACAGGATGGCCCCCTGAACCCCACTCCTGGGTAGGCCCAAAACAAAAGGACAACAACAGCAATAACAACACCAAAACAACAGCAAAAACATCCCCCTTCTCCTGGGAATTAAATCAAGCCTAGCCCGGTACTAAGGGTTTTCACGTATGACTTAAAAACTTACTTCTTTACAGAGACTTGAATTTGAATCCAGCATCTCCTTCTTATGAGTTGCATGATCTCAGGGACTTCCCTTAGTGGACCTCAGTTTCCTCATCTGTGAAATGGGGATTGTAGCAGGTTTACTCCATAGCAACGTGGTATTTGTAAAGAGCTCAGCCCAGGGTCTGGCCCAGGTAAACATCTGGTGAGTGGAGGAATGAATGAGAAGCCCAGAGACATGGACACAGAGAGAGATTCAGGAAGGTGAAGAGAGAAAGAGGGGGGCCACCCTTCCTGCCCCAGGAAAGGGAGATGCAGGCTGAGGGCAGCTCAGTGGGAGAGGGTAAGGTACGGAGCAGCGTGGGCACTCAGTGATGCTGAGAGAGTGGGAGAGGCTCGCAGACCAAAAAACCAAACTCACTGCCATCGAGTCATTTCTGACTCATAGCGACTCCCAGTGGATTTCCAAGGCTGTAAATCTTTAGGGAAGTAGATCACCCCATCTTCCTTCCAAGGAGCCACTGGCGGGTTGAACCACTAACTTTCCAGTTAGCAGTCAAGTGCCTTATCCACTACACCACCAGAGCTCCAAAGGTTGGAGAGACCTGGGTTTGGTTTTCTAGTGTTCACTAGTTCAACTCCAACAGAAAATACAAGTGTGTGGCTGTAACAAACAGGGATTTATTCTCTGTTTAGGAAGCTAAAAGTCTGAGTTCAAAGTGCCAGCTCTAGGGGCTGGGTGAAAGCCCTTTGACCTTGGGCTTCAGCTCTGCCCCTTGCTTCAAGCCCACTGGAGGTAGAGGCGTCTCTTAGCTCAGGCAGCTTCTAACTGCTGAGGATGACAAACCCAAGGTTGGCAGATAAAATGGCATAGTCCCAAGATTACCAATCAACCTGGCAGGACACTAGTTCAAGTCCAGAGACAGTCCTAAGATCAGCAGGCAGCATGGCAGGCACTGAGATGAAGGCTCGGCCAAATGTGGGATCCAGATGAGACCTTTCGCAAAGCACCTTTTTGTGTACAGGAAGCAGACCACATCCCTACGGCAGCTCCTCAGCTGCTCACAGTACATTGCACCAGAGAGCTGATGACCAGTCTCATCATGGGGAGTAACTACTTCTAGCTCAGAAAAAGCAATGAGGAGAGATGTAGAGAGTAAGTCAGAGAGAAAGAGAAAGGGGAGATATGAGACCCACCAAGAGAGCTGAGCTCAGATAAGAGAGAACCCTAGAGAAAAGGGGGGCAGAGAGACAGCAAGTGAAAGATGCAGAAAGGCCCAGAAACAGAGATGGATCTGGATAAAGAGAGTGTCCCAGGGAACAAGAGAGTCAGGAAGAGAGAGAGACATACTCAGAGAATGGAGGAGGGGGGCACAAAGAAAGCTAGACCCAGATAGAAAGAGACAGAGAAGTGATGTCACTCCCCTGACTTAGGCCTGGACTAGAGTCAACACTGGGAGCTCTGGTTGCGTAGTGTCTAAGGCACTTGACTGCTAACCAGAAGGCTGGTGGTTCAAACCCACCAGCCACTCCTCGGAAGATGAGGCAATCTACTTCCGTAGTGATACTGCCTTGGAAACCCAAGGAGGGGTCGCTATGAGTCGGGTCCGACTTGACGGCACAAAACAACAACAGTCAACACCCATGTTTGTCAAATGACTGCACACCCATCGGTCATGAGAAAGGCCTTGGCAGCTCCTGTCCCAGCAGGATGGGTGGGGACACGGGACCAGAGATGGTGCCTCCGCCCTGGAGTGACCCTTGTTGGCCTCCCTTTCTCCCCAGGTGAACGGTGTGCTGACAGCACTGCCTGTCTCAGCAGCCGGCGGCCGGCTGACAGTGACCCACGGTGCATCCAAGGCCGTGCTGGTGGCAGACTTCGGGCTGCGGGTCACCTATGACTGGGACTGGCGGGTGGAGGTGACCCTGCCCAGCAGCTATCATGGCGCGGTGTGTGGGCTGTGTGGGAACATGGATAGAAATCCCAACAACGACCAAGTCTTCCCCAACGGCACACTGGCTCCCTCCATCCCCGTCTGGGGCGGCAGCTGGAGAGCCCCGGGCTGGGACCCACTGTGCTGGGATGAATGTCAGGGGTCCTGCCCAACGTGTCCCGAGGACCGGCTGGAGGAGTTCGGGGGCCCTGGCTTCTGCGGACTCTTGGCCCCTGGCACGGGTGGTCCCTTCGCCACTTGCCATGCCCATGTGCCACCCGATAGCTTTTTCAAGGGCTGCGTCTTGGATGTCTGCCTGGGCGGTGGGGCCCACGACATACTTTGCCAGGCACTGGCTGCCTACGCTGCCGCCTGCCAGGCAGCCGGGATCACCATCCAAGACTGGCGGGAGCAGGCTGACTGCGGTGAGCGCTGGGGGAGCTGTACTGGGGGCGGGGGATCCTGGGTTCACTCCAGAACATCTGCATCTGTTGGTCTCTTTGTTTGCCTATGTCTGGCTGGCTGTCTACGTCTCTCCTGCGTCTTGTGCTTCTCTGTCACCCTTTCATCCTTCTTCTCTTATCTCTCTCTGCCTGGGTCTCTGTCCCTCTCACCCTGTCTCGTTCTGTCTGTCTCTCTCTCTCTGACTCTGTCTGGGTCTCTCTCTCTGTCTTCTCTGACTCTGTATCTCTTGCTGTGTCTCTGTCTGACCTCTCCCTCTCTCGGTCTCTCCCTTTTCTTTCGTTTTTGGTGTCTTCCATGCCTGGTCCAGGCCCTGGTCTATTTTTGAGTTTCTCTCTGTTTCTCTTTATCTGAATCAAGCTCCCTTTCTGCACCCCCATCCCCCCTCCGAGTGTGTCTGTCTGTCTTGCTCTGTGCCCAGACCCCCTCTCCCTGACACCCTTCTCTCCTTCTCCTTCTTCCGCCCACAGCCATCCCCTGTCCTGACAACAGCCACTACGAGCTCTGTGGCCCACCCTGCCCAGCCAGCTGCCCGTCCCCTGCGCCCCCTACAACGCCAGACCCATGTACAGGTCCTTGCGCTGAAGGCTGCCAGTGCGATGCGGGCTTCGTGTTGAGCGTTGACCGCTGTGTGCCCCTGGATGGGGGCTGCGGCTGCTGGGCCAACGGCACCTACCACGAAGCAGGCAGCGAGTTCTGGGCCGACGGCACCTGCTCCCGGCGGTGCCGCTGTGGGCCTGCGGGTGGCTCTCTGGTCTGCACAGCTGCCAGCTGTGGGCTGGGTGAAGAGTGTGCCCTTCTGCCCTCGGGCCAGCACGGCTGTCACCCCATCAGCACAGCTGAGTGCCAGGCGTGGGGTGATCCCCATTACATCACCCTGGATGGGAAGCGATTTGACTTCCAGGGGGCCTGCGAGTACCTACTGAGCGCGCCCTGCCAGACGCCACCCAAGGGGGCTGAGAACTTCACTGTCACTGTAACCAATGAGCACCGAGGCAGCCAGGTGGTCAGCTACACCCGCAGTGTCACCCTGCACATCTACGACCACAGCCTGACCCTCAGCGCCCAGTGGCCGCGGCAGCTGCAGGTGAGGAGGGCTGCGGGCCAGCCCTGGGGCTGCCATTCCCCCAGCCCCTTTCACCACTTAATGCTGGGCACCGGCATGGTGAAGGGGCACAGAGCTCAGACTTTAGAGCCTGATGGCTTGGAGCTGTGGCTTTGCCCTCTCTGAGCCTTATTTATTCCTTTGTAAAATGGATCTGAGAAAAGTATTCGCTTCCGAGGAGAGTGTGAGGAACCAGTGACATTGTATCCATAAGTGTTCACCGTGGGGTCCATGAGAGACAAACCGTTCGGTTGTGTAATCACTATTTTTATTACCATACTTAGGATTGTCATTACTAACTACCAGAGCAGATATTGTAAGTGACCACAGTTAGGCTCAGCTGAGAATGTAAGAGCTTCTTATGGATACTGTAATTATCATTTGTAGTTATGCTGTAGTTCTTGTTACTATCACTATAATAATAATTGTTTCAAGAGGGAAGGTCCCTCAGCTATTAAGTGTTGGAGCCAGGATTCAACTCCGTAGCCCTGAGGCTCATTCTGTCCCGCCCGCGCCCGCAGGTGGACGGCAAGCTCGTGGCACTGCCCTTCCAGCTGGATTCGCGCCTGCGCGCTTACCTGAGCGGCGCAGACGTAGTAGTGACCACCGCCACCGGGATCTCGCTGGCTTTCGACGGGAACAGCTTCGTGCGCCTGCGTGTGCCAGCGGCGTACGCGGGCGCCCTCTGTGGCTTGTGCGGGAACTACAACCGGGACCCTGCAGACGACCTGCAGGCTGTGGACGGGAATCCCGGAGGCTGGCAAGTGGGCGGCGCCGCGGGCTGCGGAGAGTGCGTGCCTGGGCCGTGCCCGCCACTGTGTACGCCAGAGCAGCAGGCTGCCTTCGGCGGCCCGGACGCCTGCGGCGTGATCTCGGCGCCGGAAGGCCCTCTGGCGCCCTGCCACAACCTTGTGCCGCCCACGCAGTACTTCCAGGCCTGCCTGCTGGACGCCTGCCAGGCTGAGGGCCACCCGGGAAGCCTCTGCCCTGCCGTGGCCGCCTACGTGGCAGCCTGCCAGGCCGCTGGGGCCCAGCTGGGCGAGTGGAGGCGGCCGGACTTCTGCCGTGAGTACTGATTCATGCATGATCCACACGGGAGGGGGCGTGGTCCCAGCTCAGTTCGCAGGACTGTAAGACAACAGCCTTTTCCTCTCGGTGAGTTTTAGGGTCCACCTTGCCTCCCCTGAACCAAGTATCAGTCAGAGAGACTCCTTCGCAACTATGCACTGAAATACACCAGGCCAGGTACACCAGTGGGAAAAACTCAGACACCTGATCAGGAACCCTTGGACCAATTCAGTCTTGTGGATTCACACGCTCAGGTATCCTAGTCTATAAACTGGGTGGATGACCCTGTTAAAGTAACACAGCGAATACACAGGAGCAGTAAACAGTCTCCCCAGTCAGTCCTAGTGAGTTGCACCTGGTCAGAGGTCCCTAGACCTCAGACAGGGACCTCACCAATTAGACACTTGGTCAGATTTACAGTGGAACAAACCTGATCAGATATAGCCAGTCTGGATGACACACCGAAATACACTTGATCAGATAGAATTGGTTTGATAACTTCAGTGACATCAATACACTGAGACACACCTGGCCAGATACACCAGACAGGCTCCCCACCCTGACATAGTCCCAGTTAACTACCTGTATACAGATTCATAGTCAAATCAACAACAACAACAACAACAACAGAAAACTCATTGCCATCGAGTAGTGACCCCCATTGGTTTTCCAAGGCGGAAGTAGATCACCCAGTCTTCCTTCCACGGAGCTGCTGGTGGGTTTGAACTATAACCTTCTGGTTAGCAGCCAGATGCCTTATCTGCTACACCACCAGAGCTCCTTCATAGTTGGATGGTCCTGGTCAGTTCCCCTCGGTCAGGTATCGTTGATCAAATTCATCCTGTCAGCTTTGCCCAGTCAGAGATGCGGGGTCTGAGTCACATACTGTACCAACCATGTCAGACAGACTCTGACAGATGTGTGCCAGGTACATTCAGGCACATTCTCCCTCCAGATGCACCTGATCAGATGCCCCAGTCAGGGTCACACTGTGGGATACTCACAAAAAAAAAAAAAAAAAACCATTGTCATGCAGTTGATTCCAACCCTTTGGGTCTCCAAGGCTGTAAATCTTTAAATAACCAGAGCACTCCATTTTCCTTTCACGAAGCAGCTGATGGGTTCAAACCACCAAGCTTTTGGTTAGCAGCCAAATGCCTTAACCACTACACCACCCACCCACCCACTGTCGTTGAGTTGATTTTGACACATAGCGACTCCCACTGGGTTTCCAAGACTGTAAATCTTTACGGAAGTAGGTTGCCTCATCTTCCTCCTGCAGAGTGGCTGGTGGGTTTGAACCACCAACCTTGCCAAATGCCTTAGGCACTGCGTCCCTGTACACATCTCCGGTTCCCAACTTTCATATGCTACCAGAGCTCCTAATGAGACCACTAGAGCCTCCTTATCCCGGTTAGATCTAGATGGTCACATCCCCATACATGGTCACATCCACCCAGTCAGAATCACTCAACCTTTAGAAAGATGCTTGATTAGATTAACGCTCAGCCTGGTTACATATGCATCCCCCAACAGATCCCCATACTGAATCCTCCAGTCAGATGTACTGGATCAGATACCCAGGTCAGACCCCTGGACAGATTCACTCATGACTACACCCAGTCAGATTGTTGTTAGTTGCTGTCGACTGGATTCCAACTCATGGTGTCTCCATGTGTGCAGAACAGAACTGGTCTGTGGGGTGTTCAGAGCTGTGACCTTTCCAAAGCAGCTCAGCAAGTCTCTCTCCCAAGGTTCCTGCAGATGCATTTGAACCACCAACCCCAGCACTTAAGTCCAGCACTTAACCATTTGCACCCCTCACCCTACGCAGTAGATCAAGTTGGTCGAAGACACAATTGCGCCCAAGCAGATAATCCCACTTTGAGCCCCACCACCCCACCCTGACCCCTTCCCCTGCCTGGCTCATTCCTCTCTTGTTCCCACAGCCCTCCAGTGCCCTGCCCACAGCCACTATGAGCTCTGTGGTAATTCCTGCCCGGTGAGCTGCCCAAGCCTCTCGGCGCCAGAGGGCTGTGAGCCAGCCTGCCGTGAGGGTTGTGTCTGCGATGCTGGCTTTGTGCTCAGTGGGGACACATGTGTCCCTGTGGGCCAGTGTGGCTGCCTCCATGAAGGCCACTACTACCCGCTGGGTGAGGCCTTCTACCCAGGGCCTGAGTGCGAGCGGCGCTGTGAGTGTGGGCCAGGCGGCCTGGTCCACTGCGATGAGGGTACAGCGTGCCGGCCCTACGAGGAGTGCCGGTTAGAGAACGGCGTGCAGGCCTGTCATGCTACGGGCTGTGGGCGCTGCCTGGCCAGCGGGGGCATCCATTACATCACCCTTGATGGGCGTGTCTATGACCTGCATGGCTCCTGCTCCTATGTGTTGGCCCGAGTCTGCCGTCCACAGTCTGGGGACGAGGACTTCGCCATTGTGCTGGAGAAAGATGCAGCCGGAGACCCCCAACGCCTGCTGGTCACTGTGGCTGGCCATGTTGTGAGCCTGGCTCGGGGTCTGCAGGTGAGTGGACACATCCCTGAACTGAAAGTCTGAGGGGGTACAGCCCTACTCTGGGGAGTTTGAGAGGAGACACAGTCCTGCCCTGGTAAATCTGAATGGACAATGACCCTAGCCTAGGACATCTGAGGAAGACATAGCCCCACCTTGAGAGGTCTGATGAGGACATGGCCCTGCCCTGTGGGGATGGATGTGGAGACTGAGGGAGTCTTTGCCCTGTCTTAATTGGAGCTCTGGTGGCATAGTGCCCAAGGCACTTGACTGCTAACCAGAAGTCCTCCTCGGAAGGAAGATTGGACAATCTACTTCCGTAGAGACATTGCCTCGGAAACCCAAGGAGGTATTGCTGTGAGTTGAGATCGAATGGATGGCAGTGAGTTTTGTTTTTCTTTTTTACCCTGGGGTCCCACCGTGGGGCATCTGAGGGGGGACAGTTCTGTGCCCTGAAGGTGTGAAGGGGACCCAGTCAGATCTGAGTGGACATGGTAGGGCATCCAAGGGAGACACAGCTCTACCCTGGGGGCATGAAGGGACAGGGCCCCCCCCCCAGTGGATTTTTGAGTCCCTGACCCACCTGACCCTTCCACCCAGGTCTTCGTGGACGGCGAAGCTGTGACCCTGCCTGTGGCTGTGGGCCCCGTTCGGGTGACTGCTGAAGGACGCAACATGGTTCTGCAGACGGCCAAAGGGCTGCGCCTGCTCTTTGATGGCGACGCCCACGTCCTTATGTCCATCCCAAGCCCCTTCCGCGGCCGGCTCTGTGGCCTCTGTGGCAATTTCAATGGCAACTGGAGCGACGACTTTGTCCTGCCCAATGGCAACGTGGCCCCCAGCGTGGAAGCCTTCGGAGCTGCATGGCGGGCGCCTGGCTCCTCCCAGGGCTGTGGCGAGGGCTGTGGGCCCCACCGCTGCCCTGTGTGCTCTGCAGAGGAGACGGCACCGTATGAAAGCACCAAGGCCTGCGGGCGTTTGCGGGACCCCCATGGCCCATTCGCAGGCTGCCACACAGCGCTGAGCCCCTCTGAGTACTTCCGCCAGTGTGTGTACGACCTGTGCGCCCAAAAGGGCGACAGTGCCTTCCTCTGCCGCAGCCTGGCGGCCTACACAGCAGCCTGCCAGGCGGCTGGCTTGGCCGTAAAGCCCTGGAGGACAGACAGCTTCTGCCGTGAGTGTTCACAGACATCTCTGGGCTATCTCCTGACCTGTTCCTTCTCCCATCTTCATCTCAGGAGCAGGCCCTCCTCACGGAAGTGCTTCTGCCCTTGCTCATCCCGTTCCCATCCTGCTGGTTTCCCTGCTACCTCCCTGGCTGCCCTTTCTGGGGCCCACTCTCCTTAAGCCTTAAGTTCATTCCTTCCTGAGGGCTCTGTACTAGACTCTGTGGTGACATGGTGGGAGGAAAGGCAGGTCAGGAGCTCACTCAGTAAAGCCTGGGTCAGACCCCCAGGCACAGCCATGTCCCCTCTAATGTTCAGGGCAGGACTCCACCTGGCCATCCACTCCATGACCTTACACCTCATCGCAGCTCTCCTGACTGTCAGACTCAGGGATTCAGTGGCTAGCTGGACACTTTTCCCTGGGTGTCCTGAGGGGTCCTTGTACCTGCTGTATTCCCAGCTGACCTCAGCGTTTCACCCCAAACTTGATCCTCGGGGTCTCCCTCCCTGGTCCCCATCTTAGGACAACCACACTGTCTACTGATCACCCAGCCTCAGCTCCAGGCGTTACCCTGGAGGCATCCCCTGGCCCCCATCATGGCCTCAACCTCTCTGGGCTGTCACTGTCTGTCCCACTGGATAGGAACTCCACAAGGGCAGGCTTGGGACTGTCTTCATCACTTTTGTCCCCAGCAGGGCATTACCCAGGGCTGAGTGTACAGTAGCTCCTCAATACTCAATGCCATCTAGTCGGTTCCAACTCATAGTGACTCCTTTGGGTTTCTGAGGCGGTAAATCTTTATGGAAGTAGATGGCCCAGTCTTCCTTCCGTGGAGAGGCTGGTGGGTTTGAACTGCTAGCCTTCTGGATAGCAGTCAGATGCCTCAGGCACTAGCCACCAGAGTTCCTCAGTCCAGTACTCTCTCTTAATTATCCTGTGTCACATGGAGACATGACCTGCCCTGCCTCTTCTTTCTGCAGCTCTCCAATGCCCTGCCCACAGCCACTATTCCATCTGCATGCGCTCCTGCCAGGGCTCCTGTGCGGCTCTCTCGGGCCTCACAGGCTGCACCACCCGTTGCTTCGAGGGCTGTGAGTGTGATGACCGCTTCCTGCTCTCCCAGGGAGTTTGCATCCCCACCAGAGACTGCGGCTGCACCCATGGCGGCCGGTACCTGCCGGTGAGCAGGGGCTTCAGGTGGGCAGGGAGGGTGCGGGGGCTGGGAGGAGGCTGAGAGCTTCTGTGCCGACCTCCCCAGGATGGGAACAGAGGAGCTGCCACCACGTCCCAGCTGTGTGACTCAGTGCTGGCTGACATCCCTGGATTAGTTTCCTGTGGTGCCGTAACAAGTTACCACAAACCTGGCAGCTTAAAACAAGATAAATTTATTCTCTCACAGTTCTGGAGACCAGAAGTGTGCAATGAGTAGCAGTGGGCTGAAATTAAGGTGTTGGCAGGGCTGTGGTCCATTCCTTGCCTCTCCCAGCATCCATGATTGTCACAGCAAAAATACCTCCACCCTCCAAATGTTTTCACCAACTCTGACACCAACCATCCCATCCCACAGCACTCTACTTCTCTGCTGGGTTCAATAATTTGTTGCAGTAGCCACACAGAACCACAGACAGTACTCACGATTATGGGGTTTATTAGGAAAGTAACAGGCTATAGTACAACTCAAGTTCGGGAATGCGCTCAGGATACAGTTCTTCAGTCAGAAGTCTCCCCTCTGCTGTGCCCTCAGGTACGCCCCTCTGGGCCTTGGCCTCTTGGCCTGGCCTCTGCTCTGCTGGACAAGTGCTACAAAGCTCTTTTAGCTCAGCCAAGAGGTGCACCCAGGTGCACCCCACTGTGCCAGCAAGCCTCCTGCCCAAAGGCACTCTGCTCTCTTGCTCCGTGGACTGGAAAGCCCACCGCTCTGTCTCAGGCCTCTTGGTTGCTCTGCCACCACCTCTCAGCTGGGCATCATCTCTGCCACAGAGGTCCAGTCCAGGGATCTCAGGTCCACGGATGTGCTGAACTCCACTCCATGTCTGGCTCTTCTCTCTTGATGGCACTGAGATCCCCTCTCTGCCTCTTGTTATTGTTATGTGCCATCAAGTCAGACCTGACTCATAGCGACCCCTCCTTGCATTTCCGAGGCAGTATCACTGCAGAAATAGATTGCCCCATCTTCCTTCCGAGGAGTGGCTGGTCTGCCTCTGGGAGGGCTCATTTTAAGCCTAGCAGAGTGACAAAACTAACCAATCCCAATGTTAGAGTTCCATACACCTTATTTGCACAGTCCTTCCCAATAATCTGGTGGGAGTCACAAAGACTGGCTAGAAAAGCCATACCACATCTTTCACTGCACCACAAGGATAACCCCCCATCTCAAGATCCTTAGCTTAATCACATGTGTGAAATACCAGGTAACATTTACACCTTCTAGGAATTAGGATCTGATTACTCTGGGAGGTCATTGTTCTGCCTGCCACAGTCCCCTCCCTGAGCTTCTGTTTCCTCCCCTGTAAAACGGGGTTGATCATCAACATCGCACCCTGGGTGTCTAAGGGTCGGGTGGGATTGTGTACGGAAGGCTCCCACTGAATGCAGGACCTCACCTCACCTCACCTCACCTGCAATAAAAATGATAGCAATGTACAACAACACAATAGTTAGGACAGCTAGCAATCATTTAATTTAATATGAATGCACAATTTAATAACTGTTAATAGTGGATTTATTTTTGTTAATGGTATTTTTTGAGCTCTTACTACATACCAAGTTTATGACAAGTGTCTATTTAATAATCACAACAATCTTATGAGCAGGAACTATTGTTATTTACTTTATTCTGTAATGAAGAAATTACGGCATTGAGATGTGCACCCAAGGGTTCCCATTAGCAAATGATGCTGCTGGGATTCACATCACAGCAGCCTGGGCCCACTCTCCTAAACAACTAGGCTATCCTGCTTCTCCAAACACATGTTCGTTGGATAAAGGAGAGGGCATTCCACATTCCATCTTCATTCACCCAGTTTTACACACAGCAGAAAAGTAGACTAGAAATCCCTTCTGGGGAAGGCTATGTCAATTTTCTGCTCCATCTTTCATGTCTTGTTTCCTACAGCAAGCCATTCCTGATCCTCTAGGCTGGGTTAGACCCCCTCTTTGAGGTTCCCACAGCCCTCTGTGTTGCCCCCATGCCAGCCCAACCTCTCTGTCCATACCTCCCCAGTCCTGGCCTGACCCTGCCTGGGCTGGAAGTTTTCTTGGATATGTGAGTATGGCATTCAGGACAGAGAGCTGGGCTGGGAACTCTTAATATAGAGACAGTAGTCAGTCGGTTACATTCATTCATTTTTTTTTTAAGTTTTCATACTTTTTATTTTGAAAGAATTCAGACTTAAAAGTTCAGGAATAGTGTAAAGAACCCTTGTACACCCTTCATCAGATTTTCGCATTGTCTTATTATTTTAATCATTGAAGTAATTTAACTTTTTATTGTGATCTGGGTGAAAGTTTACAGAGCAAATGTTTTTCCATTCAACAGTTCATACACATTTTGTTTCATGACATTGATTTCAGTCCCCACAAGGTAACAGCTCTCTTCCCACTGCCTCCCTGCCTTTTCCGCTTTCCCCTTGTCCTTCTTTCCTGTGGATCCCTGCCCTCTGGCTTTCTGCCTGAGCAAATGCCGCCCTTCTGCCTCCCATGGAAGATTCTCTAATTGTTGAGATTATGGCATGTTTGCTTTCTCTATCATTCATCTGTCTGTGTATCCGTTGCTCTACCTGTATATTTATATTTTTTCTGAACCATTTGAGAATACATTACAGACATGATCCCCTTTACCTGTAAATACTTCAGTGTGGATTTCCTAAAACTAAGGAAATTCATTTATGTGGCCACAGTACAGTTACTAAAATCAGGAAACTAATCAATAATATAATCTAAAGATTTTATTCAAATTTTGCCAGTTGTCCCAACAAAGCCCTCTATAACAACTTACCTTGCTCTGGTCCAGGGGCCAGGAGCCCTGGTGGCACAGTGGTTAAGTGCTTGGCTAACTAGAAGGTTGGTGGTTTGAACCCACCAGCTGCTCCATAGGAGAAAGATGTGGCAGTCTGCTTCCATAAAGATTTACAGCCTTGGAAACCCTATGGGGCATTTCTGCTCTGTCCTAGGGTCACTATGAGTTGGAACTGACTTGACAGCAATGTGTTTGGTTTTTTTGTTTGTTTGTTTTTTGGGGGGACAGGGTCTAGTCCAGGATCACACACTACTTTTAGTTTTCTTGAAATTGGATGAGATCACCGAGGGTAGTGATGTAAGTAGATGTGAAGAAAGGTCTGAGACTGAGCCCTAGGCTAGATAGAGTTAAGGATTTGTGAGATGGGGAAGAACCCAACAACACGATGGAGAAAGAGTAGCCAGTCAGGTGGGAGAAAACCAGAGAAAGCAGGCTACTAGGATTGGGTTTCTAGGCCCTGGGTTCGAGGCTGTGGGTGTCAGGACTCTGGGTCATCTCCAATGCCCACTTCTACCCGTAGCAGTTAACTTTCTCTGGCTTAAAAACTATCACCAGAAACCCAAAATCATAAAAATGACCAAGTTTACTGGTCTGATAGAACCTGATGAGACCCCAGAGACTGCGGCCCCTAGTTACCTTTCAGGTCTGGAATTGAACTCACTCCTATGCTATGGCTTCCAGCCAAACAACAGACAGGCATAGAGGGTGAACATTTACATCACTCCTTAGAACTGCCAGTCACGGGAGAACAGAAGGGCAGCATTTGTTCAGGGGGCAGAATGTACAGGAAAGGACACAGGGAAGAGGTAACTACAGGGAGGAAGTGGGAAGAGAGCTGTTACATCGTGGGGATTGCAGTCAATACCATGAAACATGTGTGAACTGCTGTATGAAAAATGAATTTGCTCTCTAAACTTTTATCCAAATCACAATAAAAATTAAAAAAAATAAATAAAAATTAAAACTATCCCCAAAACAGGGACCTCTGGTAGCATAATGCCTAAGACACTTGACTGCTAACCAGAAGGCTGGCGGTTCAAACCCACCAGCCACTCCTCGGAAGGAAGGTTGGGCAATCCTACTTCCATAGTGCTACTGCCTCGGAAACCCAAGGAGGGGTCGCTATGAGTCGAGGCCGACTCGACAGCAAATAACAACAACATCCCCAAAACTCAGTGGTTTGAAAGGATAACCACTTACTCAGTTCACAGTTCTGAGATTGTGCAGTTTGGGCTGGGCTCAGCTGGGCGGCTCTTCTGCTGTCCCCTGGGCTCACTCATGTATCTGTAATCACGGATGGATTGGCTTAGGGCTGGCTGATCTAGGCTGGTTTTAGCTGAGGTAGTTGTTTCTCTTCGCCATGGCCTCTCGTCCTCCAGCAGGCTAGTCCAGAATTGTTATGGTGGCCGAGCAGAATTCTAAGAGAGAGACAGTGGAGCTGCAAGGTCTCTGGGGTCTAGAAGCTGGCACACCATTGCTCCTGCAATACAGTGTAGTATTGGCCAGAGCACAGTCATCAGATTCAGGGGGAGGGGAATTCAACTCCACTTCTTGAGACGAGTTGCTGCAACATCACTCCACATGGGTACTGGTGTTTGGGGTTTGAAATCACTCCTGGAGGCCACGGGAATATTTAGGATCAGTTGAAAGAGCTGTCAGCAAAGAGGGCACTGAGGGTCACAACTGACTGACCATCCAATCAGAGCAGACCTTACCCGGTAGCATCGTTCATGGTGGTACAGATTCTTCAGCGGCCAGATGATTTGATTTCATTATTTCTTGCTTTCATTACACTGAAAAGCAGGATTGTGGTCATTTTTGCAGTGCACCTCACCGCCGTCACCTGTTCCTTCCTGTCACAGGTGAACTCCTCCCTGCTCACTTCAGACTGCAGTGAGCGCTGTTCCTGCTCCCTAAGCACCGGCCTCACGTGCCAGGCAGCTGGCTGCCCTGCAGGCCGCGTCTGCGAGGTCCAGGCCGGGACCCGGAACTGCTGGACCCCCCGTGGCCTCTGCTTCTTCTCTGCAGACGCCAACCTCACCACCTTTGATGGGGCCCGCAGAGCCGTCAGCTCTCCTGGCGTCTACGAGCTCTCTTCCCTCTGCCCAAGACGACGGCAGACTAGTCCTTGGTACCGAGTGGTTACTGACATCAGGCCCTGCCACGGCAAGGCTGAAGCTGTGGGCTGGGCCCACATCTTCTTCCGGGATGGGCTGGTCACCGTGACTCGGAACCAGGGCGTGTGGGTAAGCCTGCAGTTTTGTTCTTCCGGTTGCAATGTCCCTGCATCCCTGGCTGCTTGTCTGTCTCCTTCTGTGTTGTCTTCATCTGTGTCTCTGCAGTTTGGTCTCGGGATTTGTATTTGTCTCAATCTTTCAAACTCTTAGTCTCTCTGTGCCAGCTGAGTCTTTGAGGAGCAAAAACATTCTCGTGTAACTTAATAATTTTGATACTAGTATTAATCAAGACTCCATTGATTGCAAGTGATGGGAATCAAGAATTGGCAGGAACAAAAATTGCCTTAAGCAAAGAGGAATTTATGGGCTCATATTACTAGAATGTCCAGGGATAGAGCTTCAGGAGTGGCTAGATCCAGGTGCCCTGGCAGTATTATCAGGAATTTCTTCTTCTGCCTCTTAGACTTGCTGTTTACCAAATCAGCTTCATTCTTAGGCAGAATGAAGGGGCAAAGATGGCGCCCCAGCTGCTCCAGGCCTGCATCCCACAAGCTTAGCTGCCTTAGCAGAAAGTGATACAACAACCACAAAAAAAAAAAAAAAAAAAGCAGGATTATCTTTCCCTGGTCCAGTTTAGGTCACATGCCCACCCCAGAACCAACTGCTTTGTCCTTAGGGATGGAATAGTGATTGGTCAGGTTGGGGTCACACAATGTGTTGGGGGTTCCCAAGACCATTCCTAGGTTCATTGATTTGCTCTAGGATTCAGAAGACTCAGCATACAGTTGTACAGCCAAGATTTATTGCAGCAAAGAAATACAAAGCAAAATCAGCAAAAGGACTAGGCTCATGCAGCGAAGTCTGGAGGAAACCAAGCACAAGGTTTCCAGAGTCTTCTCCCCATGAGGTCGCACAATGTGTGCTTAATTCCTGCAGCTATGAGTAGTGACAATGTTTGTCTACACGGGTAATTCATTACAGATCCAGTGCCCTGGGTTTTTACTGGAAGCTGGTCATGTAGGCGCCCTTTGCCTAGCAGATACCAAAATTCCAGACTCAGAAAGAAAGCGAGGTGTTCAGCATAAACCACTTTATGTTTACAAATAGTTCAGGCATACTGAGCCAGTCCTACCAGTTCTGGGAATGGTGGAAACTCTCTGGAAATCTAAGTTCCCAGACGCCACCCAAGAGCCAACCACGGAAGCAGCCCCTCTAAGGAAAGCAGTCCCAGGCCTGCCATGTTAACTCTTTTCCGCGCACATAGTCAGCATGGCGCTCA
This sequence comes from Orycteropus afer afer, assembly GCF_000298275.1. NCBI lineage: Eukaryota > Metazoa > Chordata > Mammalia > Tubulidentata > Orycteropodidae > Orycteropus > Orycteropus afer. The sequence continues at coordinate 10,000,075 of NW_006921686.1, forward strand.
CTCAGGGTGGGATATGGATCGGGGCCCAAAGGAGAATCGAAGGGAGGTTTTCCTAACAGAAGAGAGTGATAGAGGTGTTGGTGGGCAAAACCAACAGCCGACCACTTCAGCAACTGTTCTAGTTACCTAGTGCCGCTCTGACAAGAAATATACCACAAACGGGATGGCCTTAACAAACAGGAGTTTATTCTTACAATTTGGAGGCTTTAAGTCCAAGTTC
>NW_006921686.1:10000714-10006044 GCF_000298275.1 Orycteropus afer afer
GGGGAATAACTACCACCAGCTGCCCAGCCACTCAACCAGGCCCAGCCAAGTTGAAACACAAACGCAACCATCACAGCAACATTATTTATTAATAATAGCAGATGTATTAGTTATTTGTTGATTCATTCATAACAAATTACGCCAAAACACAGCAGCTTAAAATAACCAACATTTATTATCTCACACAGTTTTTGAGGGTTAAGTATACAGGAGCAACTTAAGTGGGTGATTCTGGCTCAGGGACTCTCCTGAGGTTGCAGTCAAGCTGTTGGCTAGGGCTGGAGTCTCTGAAGACTGGTCTCGAGCTGGGGAGGCTATTTCGAAGCTCACTCACATGCCTGTTGGCGGAAGGCCTCATTTCCTCGCCACGTGGGCCACTCACCATATGGCTTCCCCCAAAGCAAACGACCCAAGAGAAAACTGAGCAAGCAAGAGAGCAACTCCAAGATGGAAGCCACGGTCTTTTGATAATGAAACCTCAGAAGTGACATATCACTTCTGCCCTTTCCTATTGGACATGCAGACCAAACCTGATACAGGAATGGGAGGGGCTTACCCAGGGCATGAATGCCAGGAGGCAGGATCGCTGGGGCCATCTTGGAGGCCGGCTGCCACAGCCAACAACTACTGAGCACTCACCCTTCTCCAGGTACTTACCCTAGGCCCTTTATACACCTGAGGTCAGTGACTCCTCACAGCATGTCTATGCAAAGGGACCATTACTGTCCTCATTTTACCCAGAGGGGAAACTGAGGCTAAAGAAAGTAAAGTCATCTATTCAAGTCACTTGCAGAGTACATGGGAGACCAGAGTTCTTGTTCTTAATAACTTTGAGGTGAAGGGGCTGTTAGTGATAACTGTATGGATACAAGGGACCAAGATGGATTCCAAGTACACTGCTTGGTGGGACTCTGACTCTGGTAATTCCAGGCCACTTAACTCTTCCTTCAACTGTCCTCCAGCTTTTTCTTAGGGACCTCCTTAGGCCATCACCTTTTGCCCCAGCTCATGAGTCCATTCCAGCCCCAATGCCCCCTTCTTTCTCCTCCTTGACTTCCTTTTACTTCCAACTGTTTTGCATTTGCCAAACCCTGAAGTTCTCACCGCCCCAGTTCCAAATTTCTGAGAGAGAGAATCTGTTTGGCTCTACTGAGGATTGACTTGCACCCATAGTGGCCTACGTGGAAGATCCCAAGAGCTGCGGTAAAACTGCCAGAGGCGTGTGTGTCTATTTCTGTGACCAGTTGATTGACCACAGACATCCACTGGTGCCTTCTGGGCCCAGTGAGGAGATACAGCTGCTGCTGTCCACCTCCCTCCCCAATGGATGTTCTCCATCCCTCCACCAGAGAATGGACATTGTCCAAGACTCAGGCTCTGCGAGAGCCAGGAGGCGTGAGCTTTCTCGTTAATGTAACCCAGGGCAATTCACTCCTCTCTGCCCATCTGTTTGCTCCATAATTCATGTTAACAGACATTTACTCTTGAACTCTCCTTGCCACTCTATCAGGAAGCCCTTGTCTCCACAGCAAACATATGTTCCAGAAATGTGAATCAGATCAGATCATTCTGCTGCTTAAAACTCTACCATCCATCCATCCACCCACCGATTCTTCTTCTTCCATCTTCCGTTCATTCTCTCCTTCCTCCCTCCCTTCCTTTTCTTCTACCCATTAATCCATTCATCTGTCTTTTCAGCTGTCCTTCTAGCTATCCACCTACCTTTCCAACCACCTGTCAGTGGAACACTCAGAGACAAAAACATTCAGAAAAAAGAAAAGAGATTTTCTCTTTTAAAGAGTTATTTTCTCTTTGTCTAAAGACAGCAGTTATTTAAAAAAAAAAAAAAAAAAAAATCCACAAAGTTACTAAGGTTTCTAAGTCCACAGTCTGTGACGCAAAAATCACAATTTTCTTAGATGAATATTATACCTGCTAAGGTCGTTACTTATCTTCAGACATGAGCATTACAAAAATAAGGCACAAAGTTGCTTGTGTAAGGACCAGTGACTTACAACACAGGGTCAAGAGTTCTTTCATTTTGAGAACTGGAAGCAGACAAGCTGGCCCTGGGATTTTGTTTGTCTTTTTAACTCTGTGGTACAAAGTGCTCTTCCTTGGGAGAGCCCTGACCTTGGGAGATGTGCTCATGCCTCTCTACCCATCCATCCAGCTCTCCCTCCATCTATCCCTCTATACTGTACATCCATCTAAATCTCCAACCATTTTCTCATGTGTCTATCTCTCTGTGTAGTCTTTCCTTCTAGGTCTTCATCACTTTCAGCACCTGCCTCCCTGCTCTTGCTCCTTGAACTTCTCTTTCTTGGAGTTTCCATCCTGGCAACATACCAGATCTTCTGTGGCTCTGGCCTCACCTCTGTGTTTGCTTCCTACCACCACCAGGTGAATGGTCTCCGAGTGGATCTCCCAGCTGAGGTGTTAAAATCTGTGTCTGTGAGTCAGAAACCTGATGGCTCTGTGCTAGTCCAGCAGAAGGCAGGGGTCCAGGTGTGGCTTGGGACCAATGGGCAGCTGGCTATAATGGTCAGCGATGACCACACTGGAATGCTGTGTGGGGCCTGTGGAAACTTTGATGGGAACCAGACCAATGATGGGCATGACTCCCAGGAGAAGAAGGTGATGGAGACCTGGAGAGCGCAAGACTTCTCCCCCTGGTGAGGACTGTAGTAGGGAAGCCAGGCTTCTTGGGGCAGGGTCACCTGGGTCCTCAGGGGAAGGGGGTGGTCAGGGTGGGTGTTCAGTCTGCAAGAGAAGGTGCTGGTGCTAAATGTCTGTCTCTTGCAGCCTCGGCTGATCAGTCATCCACCAGGAATACAGACCTTGAGACCTGATCCCATTGGAAGATGCAGTGGGTAAAAGATGCACTGTGTGCCCCTACCATGCTCCACCCCTTTGCTGACCCAGTGAGGTCGAGTATGACAGCACTGAATAAATATCTTATGCTAAGCTTCACCCAGATGTATTTGCCTCATGCCTTCTCACATGGCTCCCTGACTTTCCTCCCTATACAGCAGGCATCAAGGCCCTAAATAATCTGGCACATGATGACTGTTTGGGGGGCGGGGGTGAGATGATGGATGGATAAGTGGGTAGGTGGATGGATGGGTGAATGAGTGTGTGGGTGGATAGATAGATGGATGAGTGGGTGGGTGGATGGATGAGTGGGTGGGTGGATAGAGGATGAGTGTATGATTGGATGGATGGGTGAGTGTGTGGGTGGGTGGATGGATGGATGGATGAGTGGGTGGGTGGATGGATGGGTGGGTGGATAGATGGATGAGTGAATGATTGGATGGGTGATTGAGTATGTGGGTGGATGGATGAGTGGGTGGGTGGATGGATGGGTGGGTGGATGGATGGATGGGTGGGTGGGTGGATAGAGGATAAGTGGATGATTGGATGGATGGGTGATTGAGTGTGTGGGTGGATAGATGGGTAAGTGGATGATTGGATGGGTGATTTGAGTGTGTGGGTGGATGGATGGTAAGTGGGTGGATGGATGGGTAGGTGGATAGATGGATGAGTGGGTAGATGGATGGATGGGTGATTGGGTGGGTGGATGGATGGATGGATGGGTGGGTAGATAGATGGATGAGTGGGTGGGTGGATGGATGGATGGATGGGTAGATAGATGGATGAGTGGGTGGGTAGATAGATGGATGAGTGGATGATTGGATGGGTGATTTAAGTGTGTGAGTGGATGGATGGATAAGTGGGTGGATGGATGGATGAGCGGGTAGATGGATGGATGGGTGATTGAGTGTGTGGGTGGACAGATGGATGGATGAGTGGGTGGGTAGATGGATGGGTGGACTGAATGCATGGATGGGTGGATGAGTGCATGGGTGGATGGACAGATAGATGGATGAGTGGGAAGATGAATGACTGGAGAGAGAAAGATGGAAAGACAGATCAATAGATTCTAGCTTTATCATTTATAACCCTAGCGGCTTACTTAATTTTTGTATGGCTCAGTTTCTTTAAAGTGAAGTTACGACTATACCTTCCTCATAGAGTTGGAGTGAGGATTTAACGTGTCAATCATTTAAAGTGTTAGTGCCAGGTCTTTCTTCCCAAGCACCTCTGAGTGAACTTGAACCCCCAGCTTTTCCGTCGGCAGCCAAGTGTGTTAACTGTTTGCACCACCTGGGGACAGAGAGAAATAGGCTCAGTGAGGCAAATAACCTGCCCAAGGACTAACTGTAAGTGATGGAGCCAAGATCTGAATCTAATTACGTCGGGCACCAAAGCCTGTGTTCTCACTGAGTTTTGCTGTTGCATCTCACTCAGGCTCAATTTCCAAGGATAAGAAGGTCCTAAAAATAAAGAAGAAACAGCAACAATCGAATAGAAAAATAGGCAAAAGATCTGAATGGTTCACAGAAAAATAAAATGGAATGGCCCTTAAACATACATAAATGCCAGGGTTCTCTGGAGAGACAGAACCAGTGATGTTATGTACATATATGTATATACATGTGCATATATATGTGTGTGTGTGTGTGTGTGTGTGTGTGTGTGTGTATATATATATATATATATATATATATATATATATATAAAACCATATATATGGAGAGAGAGAGATTAATTGATTTACTTCAAGAGATGAGCTCATGCAATTGTGGGAGCTAGAAAGTCCAAAATCAGGGTGTCAGGCTGGAGACTCCTGGTGGGTTCTGGCATTGCTGGAGGCTTGCAAGTCCAAAATCTGTAAGGCAGGTAGCAGGCTGGAGACTCCTGCAGGCTTGTGTTCCAAGATCCATAGATGAGGTGAAGGGAAGAGTGAGCAGTTGAGAGAAAGAGGGAGAGAGAGGCATCAAATACCTATTTTATAGTCTGCAGGCAGACCACACCCTAAGGAAGTCCCCTCTCAACTGACTGATTGCATTATATTATGGAAGGCCATTAGTTCACATCACATTACATCACATCACACTGTGCTACACTACATTACATGATGAAACAGCAACCAGTCTAGTCTTTGGGAAAACCACTGGGCACCATAGCCCAGCCAAGATGACACACAAAATCATCATGATAAGTAATGCTCAAACCTGTCCATATTAAGAGAGAAGCAAATTAAACTACCTTGAGATACCACTTCTCACCCGTAAGAAAAAAATGAAATTAAAAAATTCCTTGAATCAAACAAGAATGAAAACACAACATACCAAAATCTTTGAGACACAGCAAAAACAGTGATCAGAGGCCAATTTATAGTAATAACTGCACACATCAAAAAAGAAGAAAGAGCCAAAATCAACACTTTAAACCAACATCTCCAACAATTAGAAAAAGAACAGCAA
>NW_006921686.1:10006410-10008252 GCF_000298275.1 Orycteropus afer afer
GTAGTGATACTGCCTCGGAAGCCCGGGGGGGGGGGTCGCTATGAGTCGGGTCCGACTCGACGGCACACAACAACAACAACATGAAGAATTGTACTCCAACAAATTTGAAATTCTGGAAGAAATGGATAGATTTCTAGAAACACACTACTTACCTAAACTAACACAGACTGAGATGGAAAAGTTGAACAGACCCATAACAAAAGAAGAAACTCAATAGGTCATTAAAAAAAAAAAATTGCCAACAAAAAAAAAAGTCCTGGCCCAGATGGTTTCACCAAAGAATTCTGCCAAACATTCAGAGAAGAACTAACACCAATTCTACTCAAACTACTCCAGAACATTTATGGTATTTCTGTTATAGCAACACTAGATAAGGTTAGCAGTCAAATGCCTTAGGCACTGTGCCACCAGAGCTCCTAGGTAACTAAGACAACAACCAAGGAATCAGTGGCAGGAGGGGCTTCTTGATAAAACAGTTCTAAATAATAAATGCAGAATGAAAGGTGGAAAAATCACCACTTTGCAACTCCTAATAAAACAATTGATCTTGACAAAGACCACCAATGGCTGCTAAGAATTTAGGTTGAAAGACTGATGGAGAACTTTATCATAAAAGGATCGGACTGGTACCACTTGAATTCATTGCTTAGTCTTAGCATCATCAACACTGCAACAACCATACGTGATGTGCCTCCTGAGTGATACAATAGGGAGAACATAGGTTTACCAATGTAATATTCTTGCCTAAACAAAGTTGAACCCTCATCTATTCAAACCTCCAGATCTAAATATCAGTTTATAAGCAATATGGGGACATGTTAATTGCCACTACAGTGAAGAAATCAGTCTATCCAGAAGGTGAACAATTGTGCAGAACAAATGATTGAGTTTGTCCTGAAAAATCAATGTTATCACTATAGAAAGAAGAGTAACAGAGAGTAAAAGACACAGAATAACCAATTGCCAAATGTTGACCTTGTCTGGATCCTAATTTGAACAAACCAAGTGTAAGAAAGCTCCTGTGAGATAATGGGGATACTTTTAATTTGATTTGCTATGATATTAAGAAATCGGTGTGAACTTTGTTGGGTGTGGCTTAGTAATTGTGGAATAAGGATAAGACAGAGGAGGGAGAGAAGAAGAGGAATGAGGAGGAACAGGTCTGAAAACCTTGGTTGAGATATGGTGGTATCATATCTTGGTTTGTGTTGGGACCAGTGGCAGAAAGAATGTTGTTGTTGTTATGTGCCATGGAGTCGGACCCAACTCATAGCAACCCCTCCTTGGGTTTCCAAGGCGTTATCACTACGGAAGTAGATTGCCGAACCTTCCTTCCAAGGAGTGGCTGGTGAGTTTGAACTGCCAGTCTTCTGGTTAGCAGGCAAGTGCCTTAGGCACTACGCCACCAGAGCTCCTATGGGACTGAAAAACAGCATTCTTAGTAAGCTGACATGGTCTCTGTTCTGGTTACCTAGTGCTGCTCTGACAAGAATATACCACAAATGGGACGGCCTTAACAAACAGGAGTTTATTCTCTTACAGTTCAGCAGGCTAGAAGTCTGAGTTCCAAGCGCCAGGCTCTAGGGGCTGGGTGAAAGTCCCTAGACCTTGGGCTTCAGCTCTGCCTCTTGCTTCTGGCCCACTGCAGCTAGAGGCATCTCTCCATTCAGGCAGCTGCTAGCTACTGAGGCAGACAAACCCAAGGTCAACAAGTGAAAAGGCATAATCCTGATGTTACCAAACTACATGGCAGGCCATTAATTCAAGTCCGTTGAAAGTCACAAGGTTGGCAGAGCATAGAAGGCTGCTGAACAATGACATGGCTACATTCAGGATTCAAGC
>NW_006921686.1:10008607-10010007 GCF_000298275.1 Orycteropus afer afer
TTACATGGCAAATATCCATTGATCACTGTGTTAGACTGGGTTCTCTAGAGAAACAAAAACCAGCAAAGCTTATACATACATAAAGAGAGAGAGAAATTTATCTTAGGAAAATGGCTCACAAACGTATAGAAGCCGGCAAGTCCAAAGTCCCTGGAGCAAACGTCAGGCTGGAGGCTTTTCCTAGCTTCTGCAACCGCAGGGACTGAGAAGCTCAAGGCTGGCAGGCAGTCCACCAGCTGTTGACGCCAACGAATGACGAATCCAAGATCTCCAGGCCAAACGGTGGACTGCTCACTGACGGACAGTTGTAGGCAGCACAACAGAATCCCGACCCACAGAAGAATGTCTCTCTTCCCAGGATGTCCCTGGATGTCCTGGAAACAGGCCACATCCCTAGGGAAACTCCCTTTGAACAGATTGGCCACTCAGAACACAGTCATCTGATCCCATCATGGGAACAACCCCACAGAACTGGGGTCCAGCCAAGTTGGCACACAGCTCCAACGATCACAAGCACATATTGTGTGCCAGACTCATTTGTAGGCTCTGGGGATACAGCAGTGAAAAAGCAGACAGGGTTCTTGCCTCACTCTCTAATAGGGAGACAGAGAGTAAATAAGTAGATAAAATATTTTCAGGTTGCAGTAAGTGCTAGGAGGGAAATACAACAGCATGATTAGATAAAGAGTGACTGCTTGGGCAGAAGTGGTCTCTTCAGGGAAATAGGAAAGTGTCCTCTGATGAGGTGACATCTAAGACCTGAATGTTGGGAAGAAGCCAGTGCAGGTCTTGAGAAATAGCATTCCAAGGATAAGGAAGAATAAAGGCAATAAATGGAATGAGAATTTGCTTGCAGTATTACAGAAGAATATTAAAAATATATTTTTTAAAAAACAATGTTGTTGTTGTTGTTAGATGCTGTCAAGTTGGCTCCAAGTCACAGAGACCCTCTGTACAACAGCACAAAACACTACCCAGTCCTGCACCATCCTCACAATCCTTGCTATACTCAAACCCATTGTTGCGGCCACCGTGTCATCTTGTTGAAGGTCTTTCCCCTTTTCACTGACTCTCCACTTTGCCAAGCGTGATATCCTTCTCCAGGGGATGGTCCTTTCTGACAACATGACCAAAGTGAGATGAAGTCTGGCCATTTTCTCTTCCAAGAAGCATTCCAGCTATACTTCTTCCAGGAGAAATTTGTTCATTCTTCTGAAGGTCCATGGTACTTTCAGTGTTCTTTGCCAACACCACAACTCAAAAGCATCAACTCTTCTCCAGTCTTCCTTATTCACTATCCAGCTTTCACGTGCATCTGAGGTGATTAATGGCTTGAGTTAGTCCCACTTATTAAGAACTTATTTGTGAGCAAAAGGTAATATTTTACAGAGATTAGGAGC
>NW_006921686.1:10013560-10014893 GCF_000298275.1 Orycteropus afer afer
TGCTGGCAGTTCAAACCCACCAGCCACTCCTCGGAAGGAAGGTTGGGCAATCTACTTCCGTAGTGATACTGCCTCGGAAACCCAAGGAGGGGTAGCTATGAGTTGGGTCCAACTCGACGGGACCTAACAACAACAACAACAACCACTTACTAGCTGTGTCATCTTTGGTAAGCTACTTAACCTCTATGTGTCCCAGTTTCCTTAAAGTGAAGATGCTAACAGTGCCTACGTAATACGGTTGCTCTCAAATTAAGTGAGACCTAAAATGTTTAGACTGTACTTAACAGTACTTAGCACAAAATGAGTGGCCAATAAATGTTAACTGTTATAATAACAGTGCTAGTTTTTATATATTATGCATAAAATTCAAGTAGCAGTAGCAGTAACAGTAGCATCTGAACCTATCTAACATCATGGGAGATAATGCAAATCAAGATCAGCCTAAAGCTGATTCCTATGAGGTAGAGATCAGACATACCTCCACTCTCCAACCTTTTTACCAATTTTACCAACTGTCCCTCCTATGACACTCTCTACTTTGCCTAAGAGTTTGATAATCCATTGCAATGGCCACTTAAAACTCACAGACCATATTTACAGTTAAGTGGTTTATTAAGGAACAGCATACAACAGGCTACAAGACAGGTATCAAGATCAGGAAGCATGTAGGCAGAATCTCCCTTCTTCAGTGCAGGACACCTCTCTCAGCTCCTCCCGACCATGCAGGGCTCCTCTCAGCAGCCCCAGAAGAGGTTTCCCTTGGCCCTGCTGTCTGTCATTGCTGGCTCTGCCACCAGGGCCCTTCCAAGCCTCTCACCGTCTTCAGTATTACAGCCCTTGACCAGTGTTACAGCTCTTTTAGGAAGCTCCTGGCTCTTCTCTCTGCTTCTTCTTTCCACTTTCTTCCTTCTGTGTCTTCCTGCTATTCTCTTCTTGCTTCTTTCTGACTGCCTAAAAACTCAAGGCTTGGCCCTCCTACCAAGGAGGCCCTCTCATTTAGTTACAGTCACTTCATTTGCATATAGGCATGGCTAGGGCACAACACACCTCATTGGCATAGTCTATTGGCCAATCCCTGCAAGGTACATATCAATCACAGGTGGGCTGCAGCCCAGGGCCAGGCAGAAGTGACCAACTGAGTTGTTTACAATTTACCCAGGACATGTCAATCAACCTGGACAAAAGTAACAAACTTTCTGGACAAGAGAACAAAGGTAACTCCTCAGGGCTTAGGGGAAAAATCTGTCAAGCTGTTTTTCCAAAGAACCAAAGCAAAAGTCCACATAAAAGAACTCATTTCACCACATTATGCTAAGCACCTTTTTTTTTTTTT
>NW_006921686.1:10015338-10016816 GCF_000298275.1 Orycteropus afer afer
CTCAAATGATTTTGAGTTTTCTTCCCATTGTCCTCCCACTCTATTCAGGATCTCCTACATAGATCGCTCTCCGAGTGGTCGCTGGGCACCATCTAGTTCTTCTCGTCTCATAGAGGTATAGGCTGAGGATCGCATGATGTACCAGTCACTTGGACTAACTGTTTCCATGAATCTTTGGTTTTCTTCATTCTTCTTTGCTCTGGACAGGAGAGACCCATCGTTGCATCTAGATGGCTGCTTGTTAGCTATGCTAACCATTTTTATCTGCATATTTTCATTTTATCTTCATAACATCCTATTGGAGGAGAATTTTGAAAGGTGGTAAGAAGACAAGTTTAGTTAGGACCCCAGAACAGCACAGCAGCAGCTGTACTAAGTCCTCTCACCCAACAGCAGAAGGTCACCCAGACTTGGTATTTCCCTGACTGAGAAGCAGAAGGCAGGTAGGTAGGCTTATTCCACCCCTGGATCAAATGGGAGGCCCTGTGGTAACATCAGGTGAACCTGGCCACACTCACAGGGTGGACAACTGGGATTCCCACCAAAAATAAGCAAAGGAGGCATTCTCCTTCCCAGCTGAACCTGAGACTCCCTTTTCCACAGAGATTCCAAGGTGGGTGGATGGAACCAGCAAGAGAGACTCAGACACAGCAAGCGGCTCTGCCCAAGATGCTTCTTTGTCCCTGTAGACCTGAGACTCTCCTCTTCAACTTGAGAACAGGTGGATATTCAGTATGTTTCTATGTTGCTAGGTGCCATCAAGTTGGCTCCAACTCACAGCGACCGTGTGTACAACAGAACAAAACACTGCCTGGTCGTGTGTTATCCTCATAATCATTGCTGTACTTGAGCCTATCATTGCAGCCACTGTGTCGATCCATCTTGTTGACAGACTTCCCCTTTTTCGCTGACCCTCCACTTTACCAAGCATGATATCCTTCTCCAGGGAATAGTCAGTCCCTTTTGATAACATGACCAAAGAAGGTGAGACAAAGTCTGGCCATTCTCTCTTCCAAGAAGCTTTCTTGCTGCACTTCTTCCAGGACATTCTTCTGGCAGTCCACGGTATTTTCAGTATTCTTTGCTAACACCACAATTCAAAAGCATCAATTCTTCTTCAGTCTTCCTTATTCACTATCCAGCTTTCACATGCATATGAGGTGGTTGAAAATACCATGGCTTGGGTTAGGCGCACCTTATCTTCTAAGACTATGTTTCTACAAATATCTCAAATCCCATATGTCACTATTACCCACTGCCATTGAGCTGATTCTGACTTATAGCGACCCTAAGACCATATGTCACTGTTATGACCATATGTCACTGTTATGACCATATGTCACTGCAAAAATTACATGGAGGTGGCATCGTCTGACCTCCTCTAACCCCACAAAAGGAAGACAGAATCACTATCAGTAGCCCAAGGCCCATTCCTGAGAGGCCAGTCATGCTGCCTCCCTCCAGCCCTTACACCAACC
>NW_006921686.1:10019306-10020204 GCF_000298275.1 Orycteropus afer afer
GTCCTTATTGTATGGAGCCAAGGTGACGAATTCACATATGAACCCTAAATTTCTGCCCACTCTCTGAAACAAAGCAGAGATGGAACTAAGCTTCTATCTACTGCCACCAAACTTGGGCCCTATCTACAAGGGACCTCTACTGAGTTAGATCATGGGTAAATCTGCCTTCTGAGACCTCTCACTAAAGGTAGAAGCCTGAATTCTAATGATTTGGACTCTAGCCATTTAACTGACCCTGTAAATGTAATTGTTAATTCTGATTCTCTGGTCCTAAATGAATGTTGTGAGGTCTTACTTGTATATCTTGCCATGACTAACATGGAATAATCTAAATGAGTGCATTCATGACAAACCTGAGTATGACTCTATTAAATTTCCAATATTAAATCCTATACAGCAGTGGACAATGCTAGGAGGATCCTACCCCTCTCCTCCCGCACCAAAGGACACCAGTAGCCCAGCTCAATTAAACCCTTTCTGTTTCCTCAGGCAGTACCAGCAAGGACCATGGGAGCCCCAGAAGAACCAGATAAGCCAAGTAGACACGGATAAACCAAGTAGATCCAAGCAGCACCCCCAAAAGCTCTGAAAATTAAACTGACATTGAAAGAAAAGCCCACAAAAGTAGGCCAAGACCCTTGCGCAAAGCCTGAAAGAGGGTGGCTGCCTGCTAAAGTGAAAGATTTTAATAGGACCCAGAGTCTGTTAACATAATAGATAAAAATTCAGGTTACTATAGAAAATTACTCGTCATACCAATGAAATCATAATTTGAATGAGAAAAAGCAATTGACTGATGCCAACACCCAGGGGAATTAGATGTTAGAATTATCTGACAAGAATTTTATAGCAAGCATCATAAAAATTCTTAAACATTCTTTAGGGATATGGAAAAAAT
>NW_006921687.1:0-19660 GCF_000298275.1 Orycteropus afer afer
AACTAGACAGCTTGATCTTTCTTCCATGGAGCAGAGGGTGGGTTCAAAGCACTAATCTTTGGGCTATCATCCAAATGCCTTCATTACTACTCCACCACTACTACACACTTTTGCTGTTTCTTTCATGTCATTAGCTTCTAAAATGGTGTCCTTATTTACCTTTATCTCATTATTACAATCTTGGGTTTTGGCTTACAATGTTGGACACCCCATAGCCCTCCAGGAGAGGTTTAACTTGCCTGGTGGGTTTCCAGTGCTGGCAGCTCCAGTGCCTGATGCTCCACCTGTACTTCCCGTGCCTGCTGCTGTGGTAACTCCCACAGACTCTCCTGTTGTACCTGAGAAACACATTAACAATGGACTCAGGAGATACTATTTCTGATGGAGATTAAGAGATTCAAGTCTTCTGAAGGAGATTAAGAGTTTCAAGTCAAAATTTCCATCCTTTTGAAAATGTTCATCATTTATCCAACAATCTACATGTTTTGATAGTTGTTCTTTGTTAAAAGTACACAGATCAAAATAATCAGAATTCTGACCTAGTAATCATTAATGACCTGTTTCAGTAATTACATACTCTGACTCTTCTATCCAAGGTCTTTGTGACTACCATAAGGTGTCTCTGGGAAACTATGCAGATGTGAGGTGTTTGAAGCCCTCACATTTAACAATGTAAATAAGGTACCTGGTATTTTGTAGTGTGGGACCATGGAAATAAATTGCCTGGAACCCTAATGTGGAGCTTAGTCGGTTTGTTATTCTGTTAGGCTTAAAATGAGCCCTACCAGAAGTAGAAGTGGGGATTGCATTGCCATCAAGACAGAGCAATCAGAAGGGGAGGGCATCCTTGGATCAGAGATACCAGTGCTGAGACAAGAGCAGATAGGTGCTGGCCCCAGAGGCCGCAGAATCAAGAGACCAGCATGAGACAGAGTGGCAGAGTTGCTAGCCCATGGAGCAAGAAAGCTGAATGCCTTTGGTCAGGAGGCTAGCTGATAAAGTGGGGTACACTTATCAGCAGAACTAAAAGAACTCTTTAACACTTGCTGAAGCAGGGCAGAGACCAGGCTGAGAAGGCAAGGGCCAAAAAAGAGGCATGCCTGCACGTATGGCAGTGGGGAGGCTGTGCTGACGAGGCTGTCTTAATAGAAGAATTGTATTCTGAGCTTTTCTGAACCTCATTTGTAACCTATTACTTCCCTAAAAAACTCTATAATCTTGACTATTGTCTGTGAGTTTTGTGTAGACAATGTACCAAATTATCAAGCCCAGTGGAGAAGTAATGAGTATTCTGGGAGGAATGGTTGGTCAAAGAATTGGTAAAGAGGTTGGAAGGTAGAGGCATGTCTGGCATCTTAGGAATAAGCCTTGGGCTGCTGTTGGCAATTTTCTCTACCCCTCCTGAAGTAGGAAGAGGTCAGAGGAGGATGACTCCCCCAGGCCCCTTTTGCATGACCACATAAGCCACAGCCTTGAAGTGCTGTCCTCAACTCCTCTGACTTGCCTTCAGATGGTGTCACTTCACTGCTTGGTGCTCCAGTTGTTTCACTTGGTCCAGTAGGTGTACCAGCTGATTGTCCAGGTGTACCAGCTGATGGCCCAGTTGTGCCTATGAAAATAAAGGACAACTGTAACATCATGGTCACTGGTTATGTTCAGAGGAAGATGTGACTTTCTGTCTTCAAATTTTCTCTCTGTACTTGGTAACTCCACTTCCAATACCATTATTCCAGTTTTGCTGATAAAAAGAATCACCTGATGTGGTAGTTAAATAGAGACATGTTTCTACTTGTGCCTGCCACCCACCCCCACTCCCTGTAGCCCCTGACTTACAGAATCTGAACTGACAGGAGTGTGACCTGGGAGTATGGATGTCTAAAATGATGCTTGGGACTCTAATGATAGAAAACCCTAAGTACTTCATTCCTGTCCCGTGGAATTTAGGATAGCCTATCATTGGGCTCCCTACCTCTAATCTACTTCTATTTTGTTGTGTTCTACACAACACGGACAGACAAATGCAATGGGGAGGAGACCACAAGCATTCCAATTGGTTCTTGAACATGCAGTGTTTTCCCTTTTACTCACCTGCCTGGCTTCTGGTGGTTGTGGCTGGTGTAACTGAGGCTCCACTGATGCCCTCACTCCCAGGGCTGGCAGTGGTAGAAACCGCAGAGAGGCCTGAGGTGCCTGAAACCCATGCCATCATGATTAAGGTGAAATATGTGTCAGTTCTGATGTAAAACATTTGAAGTTTCTTAAAAATTAGAAGTCAAAGAACCTATCTCTATCATTTATTCCTCCTCTGTTTGGAAATATAATGCTAGTTATGACTTAATCTTCAATTTAAATCTCAAACTGTTATATGAGAGTTTGTTTGGAAACTCCAAAATGTCATGTCTGGACTTGCCTGATTGTGCAGAACTTGTTGCTCCAGTGCCTGTTTCCCCAGGGGTTCTGGATTCAGAGGTTCTGCCAGGTGATACTTCAGTTTTGCCTGAGTAATTTTAATGAGAGAAAAAGGTAAATAAGCACATTGTTGATGAATCCCTTAATGTTGACTTGAAATTCATCCTAAACTTTTTATCTGTGTATCTGCTGCCAAATCATGGGCACTTATCAAACTGTCATTTATCAAACATCCTGACTTGTCTTCAGATGATGTAACTTCACTGCCTGGTGAAGCTGGAGTTCCTGCCCCAGCAGTTGATCCTATTGATGATCCCACTGGTGCCAGGCAAAAGGAAAGAACGGAAGTAATATGGAGATGGTATGGGTCTTGATCTTATGGTTAATCATGCTACTTTCCAGCCTCAGATTACCTCTGACATCTACCAGTCTCTCATCTCCACAACCATCAACTACATTGAGTCTACATCCTTATGCCTGGAATATCTCCTCATTATTTGGCATGCTGTATACATTCATCAGATTAACATTTCTTAGCAAAATTCCAACTTCACCATTCTTCAAGTCAATAATCTCTTTTTAATTCCTTAAAACTCCAAAACGCACTACCACTGTGTTGATTTAAACTCTTAGTGACCCCATAGGACAGAGTAGAACTGCCTTGTAGGTTTCCCAATGTTGTAATCATTACAGAAGCAGACTGCCACCTATTTCTCCCAAGGAGTGGATGGTGGGTACAAATAACTGATCTTTCCATTAGCGACTGGCCTTGAAAACCCTGTGATCCACTTCTACTTGGTCCAGTAGGGTCAGTATGAGTCAGCACTGACTCAACTGCAATGGGTTTGGTTTTATTTTTCTTTAAATAAAAATGCTTTCTATCATCATCTGGAACTATTTGGAGATATTGATCTATAATTTGTACTAAAATGCTGGATAATCACTTAATTTTTACCCTATAACTATTTTTTTTTTCAATGAGGAATTGGCATAATTGTCACCTTCAGCAGTATCAAATGAATTGTTGCTCTTGTTTGTTTCTCTTTCATGATTATCATTGGAGGAACATGTATTTTAATATGATCAATGTGTTGCAGTCAGTTATAATTGTTACCTGTTTGGAGTCTCAAAATTCTCCCATTTCTGTCAACGGGACCTTCTTCAGTTTGCCACCCATGCTCTTTTGCATGTTTCCTTGCTCTCTGGCTTAAGAAGTTTGAGGCTCAACTACTACTTTTTCTGACCTACTTTGTATTTTTCCTGCCTCCAAACTGAAATTTCACATTTCTTTTTTAGCAAGAGTAGTCACAAGTATTTAGGAACCCCAAAACACGTGCTAAGGGCAGCTCACTGGTATTTGATTGTCATTGCTTTTAGGGCTTTTTAGTGCCCAAAGTTAGGAAATTATATTTATATATTCATATTTGTATTTCTAACTCAAATGGATTATTATGAGATTTTACCTAATTATTTTGAATTAAATCTTGTATCTCTTTTTTCTTATACTTAAAATTTTGGTTTCTATTATATTTATATAATTGTAGTTGTTAGATGCTGTCCAGTCCATTCTGACTCATGGTGTTTCCACGACTGCAGAGTAAAACTACTCCATAGTTCTATGTCAAGAAACAAAATACAAATTGTTGAATGGAAAACCAATTTGCTCTGTAAACTTTCACTCAAATCACAATAAGAAGTTAAAACAAACAAAAAACACTGTTCCATAGAGTTTTCAAGGGAGTGATATTTTACGAGTAGATCACCAGCCCTGTTTTCCAAGTGTCGGAGGATGGGCTCAAACCACCAAATTCTGTTGTTGTTATTTGCTGTCGAGTTGCCCCGACTCATAGCGACCCCTCCTTGGGTTTCTGAGGCAGTATCACTACAGAAGTAGGATTGCTCACCCTTCCTTCTGAGGAGTGGCTGATGGGTTTGAACCGCCAGCCTTCTGGTTAGCAGTCAAGTGCCTTAGGCACTACCACCAAATTCTGGATAGTAGTAATTGAGAACTTATCTGTTTGCAACAATGACTTATTGCTTTATTCTATGATGTCCATATAATATTTTCAAGGTAGTAATACCAACATAACTACTATGAATGAAATTACTGAATTAAATTTAACATTTCCTTACAATCCTTTTGAATTGAAAGTATATGACACTAAGCAGATACAAGAAGCTCTGGTGGTGCTGTGGTCAAATCACAAGCTGCTCCATAAGAAAAAGATTCCGACTCATAGAGACCCCCTTTGGGTTTCTGAGGCAGTAAATCTTTACAGAAGTAGACTGCCCAGTCTTGCTTCTGCAGAGTGGCTGGTAGGTTTGGACCACTAACTTTCTGGTTAGCAGCCAAATGTCTTAGGCACTGCACCACCAGAGCTCCTTTTAAGTATATACAAGAAGCTCTGGTGGTGCTGTGGTTAAAGCACTGAGCTGCTAACCAAATGGTCAGTGGTTTAAACCACTAGCTGCTCCACAGGAGAATAGCGAGATAGTCTGCTTCTGTGAAGATTTCAGCCTTGGAAGCTCCACTCTGTCCTATAGGGTCACTATGAGTCGGAAGTAACTCTGTGGCAGTAGGTTTGGAAGCAGATACAGTCTGGTGACTGCATTTTAAAGCCACTTGAAATAATTACTGTCTCCATGTGATTAAAATTCAATATCAATCATGTTCAATTGTTTCAGTTGTTCTTCAATTTTAAGGTTTGCTTTTAAATTTTGATTCAATTTTGTTTTTTAAATATGTGTAACATTTGCATGTTTCAAAGTCGAATCTATGCAAAAAGTAAACTCAGAACTCAAAGTCCCTCCTGTTCTGGCTTGCACCCTATAAATAACTATTTTTACAATTTACTGCCTTATTGTTTATAAAGTACCTTACCTCATAAGGATATAAAACATATTGCTTTTTCTAATCAACAGTAACTCCTGAAGGTAATTCTATATCATTCCAGAGAGACTGCCCTTAGTCGTTTTTATAGAGGCATAGTGCTGCTCTATACCAATTTTATTCACTGGTTTTCCTCTAATTGGAAAAGTAAGCTGTTTCCAGTTTTTCTATTAAAAACAACGCCAGTACGAATAGTTTGGGCATACGTTATATTGTGTTTGTATGACTTCAGGGTAGAGAGCTAGAAGTGGGAATTCTGGGTCAAAGTGTAGAAGAATCTGTAATTTTGGCCTATTTTGCCAAATTGCCCTCCATGGGGTTGTAATATTTTGTGTTCACCACAGCAGTGTATAGGGTGCCAACTGTTTCTTCCCAGACCTGTCAACCAAGCTACTGTCAATAGGATGCTATCAAACTTTTGAATTTCTGCCATACTAAAATATGTAGCTTGAGTTTGCATTTTTCCTATATGTAAAGTTGATCATCTTTTCATATGATGAAGAATCATTTTCATTTATTTTTCTGTGAAGTTCAATTCATTCATATCTTCTATCCTTTTTCAATAGGCTGCAAGTACTCCTTGAGGTTTGTAAATAATATTTTGACTTTACTAGTTTTTTTTCCCCTCAAAATATACTTTCTGTGGCTGCTTTTCAAATTCCATGTCTCTAATAGTTATCTAGGAGTTCTGGTAGCATAGTGTCTAAGCCACTTGACTAGTATGAGTTGGGTCCGACTCCATGGCACGTAACAACAACAATAGTTATCTAATATAGTTTATTAAATATTTAAAAACAATGTTAAATAGTAGCATGATAGTATTATCCTTGTTTTCTTCCTGCCTTTACTGGAATAGATAATGTTGTTGTTGTTTTTATCTGCCTTTGAGTCAGCTCCTACTAATAGCAACCCCTCCTTGGGTTTCCAAGGCGATATCACTACGGAAGTAGATTGCCCAACCTTCCTTCTGAGGAGTGGCTGTTGGGTTTGAACTGCCAGCCCTCTGGTCAGCAGTCAAGTGCCTTAGGCACTATGCTACCAGACCTCCCGGAATAGACAATAGGCTTAGTAATTCTTTATTAAGATGTTGAACTTATCTATGTATGTATGTATGTATGTATGTATATATATATATATAATCATGTTAACAGACCACCAATTATTTCCTAGTATATTGAATTGTTTCCCATGAGAAATGGCTATTGAATTTTTATCAAATGCCTTTTCAGTCTCTGTGAAGATTGTTGTTGTTGTTGTTAGGTGCCATTGAGTCAACTTCAACTCACAGCAATTTCATGCATGAAACCCTGCCCAATCCTGTACCATCCTCACAATTGTTGCTATTCTGTCTATGGAGATAGCTGGTTATAAATATTAATATGATAAAATATTGGATTCCCAATTTTGAAAACACCTTCATTGAACAATTATTATTCATAGAAATTATTAAGTCATATTTAACAGACATTAAAACAAATAGAATTTTGGCTATTTCTATTTATAGATGCTATGATAGTATACCTCAAACACAAAAGAAACAATGGAAAAACACTATAACTAGTAAAAGAATGCAGTAAGAAATCAGGAGATAAGATAAATCTGTAAAAATTAGTGGTCTCCATGGTACAAAGAAGTTAAAACAAATCATGTAAGACAAAAAATAAACCTCAGTGTATAAAAACAACATAAATATTATTTTAAGATGCTATCAAATTCTAATTTTAGCAATTTTTCTTTTGACATGTGTACTTTTAAATTGCTAATTTTTCTTTATATTTCTTTTTTAATAATTAACAAAATTGCATTTTTAATAGTGGCTACTTTATAATAATGTTTTTATATAATCCTATTAGCATATTTCCAACTTTCTTTTCAATAGTAACTATTGGTTCTCCTTGTGAAAATAATATTTGTTTATGATTTCTTATTACCTCGTCATTCTTCCTCTTACATAATTTACAATTTTATTTAGAAAATACTATTTTCCTTCTTAATTCACATTTTGCCCTTTTTTAGTCAAGGGAAGAAATTGAAGTTTCTCTTGTTTGGTCCATGAGCTTTAAATAATTTTTTGACTACTTTCTGTTACCTGTGAGTAAATCAATACATTTTCTCCATCTTTTCTTCTTCTCCTCTCTTTTCATTAATCGATTGGTTGTTAGACTGATGTGTCATTTTTCCTTGACCAAAGTATATAACATTTATATAATTTTCTTCCATCCTTCTCTCAACTTTTTTTTCTAGTTTTAGATCCACAGATAAAAAATAGTCAGTGCTAAAGTGTTTTTGTTAAAGTTTCCAAAGCATTTATCCACTGGATAACACTCATCCTCTAGTGAATTGACTATGACGGGCTCATAGGTACATAATACCCTGAATTCTCTTTTATGTTTTAACTGTTTTTCTATACCCTTAATACTTAGCTGAATATAAAATCCTTGGCCCACATTTTTTTCCCCTTGACTATCTTAGGGATGCTGCTCTGTATGCTTGTGAAGTCTGATGCTTACCTGATTTTCTTTCTTTTTTGAACAATTTGATCATTTTGCCTTGAGGTACAGAGAATTATCTTTCAAGTCTAACAGTTTTCTAAAATAAATCACACAACTGCTGTTCAGAATTAATTCTTAAAGGTATATTATGGGCCTATTCTATATACCAAATAGGTGTTTTATGTATCAGAAAGCTTTTCCTGATTTACAGTTTTAAATATTAGTTCTGTTTCATCACTTCTACTCTTCCAAAAACTGTGATAATACGTGTATTATATATTTTTGTCTGTTTCCTATATGTGTGTCCTCTTATTAATTATATATATATTTGAAAAGCATATTATTTTTAAAATGTTTATTTTTCACACTTCTTTCTGAAATTTCAGTCTCATTTATTCTCTACTAAGCACCTTGTTAAGGAGCTCTGGTGGTGTGCTGCGTAAGGCATTTGGCTGCTAACCAGAACGGTGGCAGTTCAAACCTACCAGCTGCTCCGTGGGAGGAAGATGAGTCAATTGGCTTCTGTAAAGATTTACAGCCTTGGAAACCCAATGGAGACTGCCATGAGTTAGAATTGACTCAATGGCAGTGGGTTTTTCAGAACACCTTGGTATTTAGCCTTTATTTTAGAGATAATCCTTTTAATTTAATTTCTTGCCAGAGTTTAATCATTTCTAATACAAATTTTTATTCGAAGTTTTCTAAATTCTCATTTTTACTGTTTATTTATCCCTGAAATTATTTCTTTAGTTATTTTAAATTCATATTACTGTTATGTGTTAGCATTCCTCTACTTCATGACTATTGTTGTTATGTTGTTGTTATGTGCCGTTGAGTCGGCCCCTACTCATAGCAACCTCTCCTTGGGTTTCTGAGGCAGTATTACTACGGAAGTAGGATTGCCCAACCTTCCTTCCGAGGAGTGGCTGGTGCATTTGAACCGCCAGCCTTCTGGTTAGCAGTCAAGTGCCTTAGGCACTCTGCTACCAGAGCTCCCATGACTAGATGTTTAGAATTTGCTTGCATTTGCTGACCATTTTTGAAAATGTATACAAATAAATAGCTTTGTATAGATATTGTAATTTTCCTTTTCCTTTGATATCCATTTGCCATGGATTTTCATGAACCAGAAAGAACAAGAAATCTTATGATGTGGGCGGCAGAGAAGGTGACACACCAAATTTTTCAGAGCGAGTTCTCCCTCTCATGTTTGTTGAGTGAAAAGTAACTTCTTTTACAAGTGACACCTTTCCTCTGCCTTCTGATTCTTAGCTACTAAAGTATTTTTTCACTATCCTCCCTCTATATACTTTTATTTTTTTTATCTTGGACACCTAGACTCTAAGAATCACTCCATCTTCCTATGTGCTGCCCTCTGCCTTAGAAGTAGTGTCTTCCAAAACTGCTAGTCCTCCATCCATGTACTTGTCAATATCCCTTCATTTCTTCATTTACCAGTGCACTGACCAGCGAGGTCTCAAATCTTATCTTAGTATTTTCCATCAGGTTTGTTCCTTTCCTTCTGAGGGTGAACCTAGTTGATGCGTTCTGTGATCAGCCATTATTATTCCTTCTCTATGCTTCCCTCTCTTCTGAGTAGCCCTATTTGAATCTCAGCTCCATGTTAGTCCCTAGAGCCACCTTTCTTAACCATTGAGATCTTAATCTTCTCAGTCCCTGTAGTGGGACTCAGTCTGTAGGTATATACTCTGTGTTCATTTTTGTGGTTTATAGAAGATGTATAGATATTCTAATTTAAGTCATTACCATTTTCCTGACCATTTAAACAATTTGCCCCACTGGTTCTATCAGTTTAAATACTAGTTAATTATAAGTGTATCAATGAAAATTAAGGATCAAGTAGATACTATATATCTAGTTGTCCTACATTATACTTGTGATAAAAGCATTTTTGGTGTATTTGAATGTTTAACCAATTCATCATATATTTACATCAGAGGTGCAATGTTTACGAGATTGAATAGAAAAGATTCTCCACAGGTTCAGCTGTGAGCATCTCACTAGAGCAAAACCCCTCACTCACCTGCTTCATTCTCAGAGGCAGTGGTCCCAGGTAATCCAGGAGAGCTCTCACCTCCACTTGTTATGCCAGCTGATGTGCCAGTGGTGCCTAATGCAAGAAGAAAGGATACTACTTGTTCACAGAAACACTCTTGGAGCAACTTAACTAAACTTGGTGAGAAATTGGATTCTAAACTGAATATTTAACTGACAATGCAATTTTATCAAGTGAGTAATGAATTCTTAACATCTTAAGTGCTAAATCAAAGTGCAGCTCTACATCTTAGGTCAGAAAAAGAGCCATAGTATCAGACTATGTGAATTGGGGTCCCTCCCACTTTACAATTTATTAGCTAAAGGACATTACTCAAGTCACCTAACTATTCTAGGCTCAGTTTGCTCATCTATAAAGTGAGACCCACTACAAAGCTGTAGAACAGACAAAATGAAGATAGACTCTGAGAACAATGGCTCGTATATAAAACTCACTGCCGGGTCAAGTTGGATCTGACTCACAGCGATCCCTCCTTGGGTTTCCAAGGCGTGTCACTATGGAAGTAGACCGCCCAATCTTCCTACTGAGGATTGGCTGGTGGGTTTGAACCACAAGCCTCCTGGTTAGCAGTCAAATGCCTTAGGCACTACACTATCAGAGCTTCTGAGGAAATGGTAGCCATAGTAATTTTCAGAGGCTAGTGTGAAAGATGGGGCAATCTACTTCCGCAAAGATTTACCACCTTGGACACCCAACGGGGGTTGCTACAAGTCAGAATCAACTCAATAGCAGTGGGTTTGGTCTATTATTATTATTATTATTATTATTTTAATAAGAAGAATGAGGAAGCTCTCACACAAGACACTGACCTCTCACGTTTCTTACCTGATTTGTTACCTGAGGTTGTGGTCAGGGTAATTGAAGGTCCTTGTGTGTTCTCTCTGTCAGGGATGGTGGTGGAACCTGCAGAACATCAAGGAATGTTGGAATCAAGAATGGAGCAACGGTAATCACTTCCAACTACTAAACTGTACTCTGATCTGATAAAACAAAGATGGTGTTTTGGATATACAGGGCCCCCAAGATACTATGTCTATGATTTCCCTTGGTCCTACAACATAATATCAGTTATAGTTGAGCCCTTTGTCCAAGTCACAGCCTGTTGAGGGAGGCCTAAGGGAACTGCTGAGACATCCTTTCCAGACTTGCTTGACTTTCCAGGACTCTTTCCAGAAACTGTTTCCCCAGGCGAGCTGCCACCTCTAGTTTCAGTTCTTACTCCAGGTGATACCCCAGGTGTGGCTTAATTTTATAAAGGACAAAAAAAACTCAGCTATTAAGTTATACATTGATCACCTTGTGAGGGTTTTCTGAAACATGATTGCTCATTATTCCACTGAAAAGGAATATGTCCCTAAATTTCACACAGCTTACTGGTGGTGTTTTGAATTTTTTTGCCCAAGATAAGGAAAACAGATTTTTCAGATTTAGGGAATAAAAAATACAGTTGATACTGCCCTGATTACAACACCATATCATTTAAAAATAGAAAAATTCTGTGGTTTTTCACCCTCAATTAATCAGTTCTTTTCTTATTAACATTGATTTTAGAACTCCTAGTCCAATGCTTGTCTCTGTAGATTTCCTCCACTTTGAGTATCTTCTGCCTTGTGTAGTTGTTTGCCTTGGGCATGTGTATAAATGTGCATTTTTTTCTCTTAAAAATAGTTATATTTTTTTAATTCACAAGTGCCTAATTCTTTTCCTCTCATGTCCTTTAGAGTACCCAGCTCCATGTTACACACATAATAGATATTTCTTGACAGATTTCTGATCTTCTGCATTTTTGACATTACACAAATAATGATCATTAAATTCCTCAGGAAATTTCATCTTTGAAAAAACATTAGGAAAATAAATAACATTTCCACTATTGGATTCAGTGCCGGTTATGCTGCTCAGTACCTGATGCTCCAGGAGTATTTTCAGCAGCGGCCCCAGTGGTGGCTGCATTTTCTCCTCCAGTTGTTCCTAATTGAAAAGAACAAAGCTGCTCAGTCTTCACTGGGGTTTGCCAATGTAGCAGATAAAAACAGAAAACATTCCAAATTTGGACTGCAGACAAACAATGAGCAATATGTTCCAGTTATTGCATAGGGCATACTTCTACTAGAACAAATTACTCCTTTCTTATGTGAAATGAAAAATTAACTGACATCCTGTATTTTATATGGCTACCTTAGTATGCCTGGATAGTTAGGATGAAAATGTTATTTGGAGAAATTTCAGAGTATTTTTGTGAGTGTAGAGAAAATACTAGTTCTTAAATTACCCATTATTTGTCTTAAGATTATAGCCATTAAAGTCATTTCCGGTTGGCATCACACTGACTGCTACTCAAGGTGACTCCATGTGGGTCAAAGTAAAACTGTGCTCCAAGTGCTGTCAGTGGATGATTCACCAGGCCTTTATCCCGAGGTGCCTCTGGTTGATTCCAACCACGAAACATTTGTGTTAGTAGCCAAATGAGTTAACTATTTGCACCATCCTGGGACTCCATTAAAGTCATAAAAAGAATGAAACCCACTGCTATCATGCTGATTTTGAATAATAACCACCCTACAGGGCAGAACAGAACTGCCACGTAGGATTTCCAAGGCTGTAATCTTTACGAAAGCAGACTGCCCCATCTTTCTCCTCCAGAGCAGCTAGAGAATTTGAATTGCTGGGCTTTTGGTTAGTAGCCAAGTGCTTAATCACTGCACAATCAAAGCTCCTTTTGAAAGCCCTAGCTCCGCTTAAATTCACTTAAATTTCTCATAAGTATTTGAGGTCTCAATTGAGTTTGTGATGCACCACCGCCAAAGCACCCAGTAGTCCTGAGCCTTGCCTGCTGTGTCCCCAGCTGTGCTGGAGCCAGGGAAAAATGGTCTTGCTGTGCTTCCACTGCTAGTCCCAGGTGTAGTTGCAGCAGGCTCTCCAGTCACACCTGAGAAGCACAATATTGGGAGGGCACATGGTTATTGTGACAAAACTAACATTCCTTTTGGGGAGAGTTGGAGAAACCAGAAAAATTAAAATCTTCTTGAAAATGTTAATCACCATTCTACATTTACTGTTGGATGGTGTTTGATTAGTTGATTCTGAGTGCTCTCAGGAGGATTCTGATAAAAACTGTTATTTTCAATAAAATCCATGTCTTGTGAATGATATCCTCTACTCACCTGACTTGTCTTCAGATGTTTTAGCTTCACTGGTTGGTCCTCCAGTGGTTTCACTCACTGATGATACAGTGGTCCCTTTTAAAATAAACAATAAATATGTATCATTATCTTAGATTAAGCACAACATACTATGCTACTCTTCTGCTTTTAAAAGAGCTTTCGTGTGCTGGCTAATGCATCTCCATTTCCCATTCACCCTTTCACAATTGATCATAAGGATCACAGGGTTGCTTGTTAGATATGCAGATATCCTAGTCCAGTGGTTCTCTACACAAGCTGCACATTGGAACCAACTATGAGGCTTTAAAAATATATTTATGCCCAAGCTCTTCCTCTTGGGGTTCAGATTCTATCAATCTCTCATAAATTCTTTAGTATGTATTTTCAACAAATTCTCTACTTGTTCTAATTTGCAGCCAGTATTGGGAACCATGACCTGCCCCAGAATCATAGCCTCAGAAGTTTTAGGTCAGGAGTCTTGGGATCCATATGGTCCAGAAGTACCCTCAGTATTCCAGTAGTTATACAAAATTAAGGAAATACCATCTGGCTCAGACCATAATTGCTACCTGTAGTACTGTTGGTCAGTAATTGGGCTTCCTAAATCTAATCACTTGCAATTCAGTTCCATTCTTCACAATGTTGCCAGATAATAGGAATGAGGGTGGTTTTATACACTCAATTTTAGCCCCCCAAAATCACTTAGTTTTCCATTTTTCTCACCTGATTTGCTGCTAGAGTTTGTGGCCAGTGTAGCTGAGGGTCTATTAGAGCTCTCCCTCCCAGGGCTGGTGGTGGTGGACCCTTCAGAGATGCTTGTGGATCCTGAAACAAGAACCAGAGTGGATGTTAAACCTGCAATTGCTATTCTGATAGGAGAAGGCAGAGTTTCCAGAATAAAAAAGAAATGAAAAACATTATCCCTCAAGTTTTCTTCGCCATGTTTTCTGATACAAGTTGTAGCATGATTTTTATGGCTCATCACCTCCTGCAGAAGGGCATTTTATTGGAATTGGTGAGGCTTCTCATCCAGCCTGGCCTCTCTTACCAGAACCTGTGGCTCCAGTGCCTGCTTCTCCAAGGGTGTTGCCACTTCCGGTTCCAGGGGTTGCTCCAGGTGATAACCCAGAAGTGCCTGATTTTTTACAGAAAATAATAATAATAATAATAATAATAATAACAGCTTAAGTTAGGTTCTCTTATGAGAGTGACCTTAAATATACTTACTTTTTTCCTTTTTTAAATAAATGAATGTATCCCTCCAGTGTAGTAAATTACATAGTGTGGCTTTTCTAGCCATAAGTCTTTGTAAACTTTGTGGTGGAATTTGCCATGAGCAACTGAGTAGCTCCTGATTGCTAAAGTTATCCAGCTGGGATATTTCTATTGCACCAGAACAAAGCAATCTTCTGGGAAGTTCGCGCTCTCTCTCAGGTGTATAGAATTCTGATGTTGGGATTGGTTAGTGATCACTCTGCCAGGCTCAAAAGGAGCCCTCCTAGAGGCAGAAGAAGTCTCTTTTATTGCCGGCTGAGAAAGATATGCTCCTGAGAGAAATGTGCTCCTGAAAGACACGTGCTGCTGAGAAAGACACACATTGCTGAGAGAGATACACCAAGAGACACACTGCTGGGAGAGAGACTGAGAGAGACTGTTGGCTGAGAGACGGGAGGCTGAGAGAGACTGAGCCTTGTTCCTGAACTTGAATTGTAGCCTGGTGCTTCCCTAATAAATTCCATAATCTGTGAGTTTTGTGTGGCCACTGCAGCAAATTATTGAACCCAGCAGAGAGGTGGTGGGTGCTGTGGGAGGAACGGTTGGTGTCAGGGTTGGTGAAATGGCTGGAGGGAGGCAGCATGTCTGGCCTCACAGGAATAAGCCTTGGGCAATTGTTGGTGATTCTGTCTTCCTCTTGTGGGGTTAGAGGAAGTCAGAAGGTGTGGCCTCCTTGCCTCTTTGGAGCACTTCATTAGTGCTTTAAATTCGTAAGCAAAGTAAATCAAATAGAGAAACCTGATCGTATACTAACTACTGTAAAGTATTCTTTCTGATGAAATATAGTGATCATATAGATCATTCTATAGGAGCTCTGGTGGCACAGTGCCTAAGGCATTTGACTGCTAACAAGAAGGCTGGTGGTTCAAACCCACCAGCCACTCCTTGGAAGGAAGGTTGGGCAATCTACTTCCATAGTGATTCTGCCTTGGAAACCTAAGGAGGGGTCGCTATGAGTTGGATCTGACTCAACAGCAGTGCATTTGGTTTTGATAGATCATTCAGAGTTCAATATTGAATTATCTTATCTCTTCTTACTAGAATTGCCTTCTGTGCCAGTACATACCTTATTTCCACCTGATTAACTCCTATCTTGCTTATACTTTGTCTTACAAGTCTTTATAAAGAATAGTTCCTTTCTCTCCAAAGTAAAGCAGAATGAGAGTTGGTATATGGTCCTAATGCTTTTCCTATATTCCACAGAGTATCTAACACAGTACTATTTACATGATGAATATTTATTGATGTATTTCCAATCTTGTGAACACTTGGTATTACATAGATATGACTAAATACCCGAAAATTATCCCTGAATAATTTTGAGCAAAAGTCACATCTACCAACTGGATTCCATACTGGTTATGCTCCTTCACTACCTGATGCTCCAGATGTGTTTTCACCAGCAGCTCCAGTGGTGGCTGCATCTGTGCCTCCAGTTGTTCCTAATTGAGAAGAATAGTGATGCTTCACTTATAAAGACAGAAGAAAGCACTCTTTCAGGAACTTTCACTGTTTCATTCATGTCATTATCTTCTAAAACTTTGCTCTTAGTTACTTTCACTATATTTCATTATCAGAATCTTGGGTTTCAGGTAAACATGCATTGGATCCACCTGCCCCCCCCCCCAGGTGAGGTTTAGCTTGCCTGTTGGGTTTAGAGTGCTTGCTGTCAACCTGCTGGTGGCCCCAGTGCTTGATTCTCCAGCTGTGCTTTCTGTGCCTACTCCTGTGGTAACTCCCATGGGCTCTCTTGTTGTACCTGATAAACCTAGTAACAATGGGGTCAATGAATAGTACGTCTGAAGGATACTTAGAGATTTAAATTAAAATGCAAATTCTTTTCAAAATTCCCGTTATTTTACAAAAAAAAACCAAAGCACACTCACTGCTGTGGAGTCGATTCTACTCTTAGAGACCCCTCCTTGGGTTTCTGAGGCAGTATCACTATGGAAGTAGATTGCCCAGTCTTCCTTCCAAGGAGTGGCCAGTGGGTTTGAACTGCCAGCCTTCTAGTTAGCAGTCAAATGCCTTAAACACTATGCCACTAAAGCTCCCTCATTTTACCAACAACCTACTTATTTTGACATTTGTTAATTCACTTTTATACATGCAATGCCTATCAGAGTGCCTAGCACATAATTGTTGTTTGGTGCTGTAGAGTCAATTCTGACTCACAGTGATGCCATGTGACAGAGTGGAATGGCTCGAGATTTTTCTAGGCTGTAATCTGTACAGGAAGAGATTGCCAAGTCTTTCCTCCATGGAGCCGTTGGGTAGGTTCTAATTGTCAACCTTTTGGTTTGTGGAGCTCTTAACCTTTGTACCACCAGGGTTCCTTTAGTACATAATAGGTGCTTGAAAAATATTTTTCAAGAGAATGAATGGAGTCAAAGTGTAATGGCCATTTTGTGTATAAGAAGTTAGGCTCAAAAAATTTAATCAATCTCTTCAAGATTACTGCTGCCTGGTGATAACCCTAAGGTTATAATCTAAATCACCTAGTTCTAGTCCTAGTCCTGTAAACCAAATTGCTGTTTATGTAATGTTTCCTCTATATAATAACCGTCTATTGTAGTTACCACATTTTGTTTATTACCCATTCACAATATATTGGAAATATTAACTTTTAGAATGTAATATAAGTAAAAAATAAAACATAACATTTTCTCTCTATTGGCATTATTTGATTAAATTTATTTAAAACAAACATAATTTGTGGCAAAATTTGCCAAATTTAACATAAAAAACCTTTTTAATATTACATTTTTTTTCTGATTTTAGAATAATGTAGGGGGAAACTTAAGGAATCATATCTTGAAACTATGATTTCTGACTACATTTTCTGATTCTCATGGTTAACAAGGAAACAAAAATCAACCCTGATATTTTTCTATATCATGCCAGAAAACTCCATTTCCTTCTGATCCTTGTAATCCTAGAAAAGTTATTTAAATTCTCTCTGCATCTCCTCACTTGTCTTACGAAGAGGAAGGAGGAAGGATCATGGATAATAATAGTACTTAAAGGAGAGTTGAGAATCAAATGAGATATTAAATGAAAATCATTTGATATAATGGCTGGAATGTAGAAAATCTTCACTAAAAGTTGTAATTAGCTATACCATGTAATACAGTACTTATCTAAGGTAGTATTTTAATAAATTGTTAATATATTTATAGTACTTGGACTATCTACTGGAATTTGAGTGAAATTAAATGAAACATTGATTTAGTAAGGTGAAGCAAAAAAAGTCATAAAAATATATAATGAATTCAGGGGTAAGAAATTACCCTAGGTAATCTTCCCTATAATTCAACTCTACATTAGATTTATAAATTTTAAAATTCTATGGTAGAGATGTCTTTGAATTATGATGTTGGTGAAAAATATTGAATGTACCATGGACTGCCAAAAGAACAAACAAAATTGGTCTAGAAAGAAGTACAGCCAGAATATTCCTTAGAAGCAAAGATGGTGAGACTCCATCTCACCTACTTTGGTCATGTTATCATGAGGGACCAGTCCCTGGAGAAAGACATCATGATTGATAAAGTAGAGGGTCAGTGAATATGAGAAAGACCCTCAACAAGATAGAATGATACAATGACTACAATAATGGGCTCAAAGATAGCAAAGATTGTAGGCTGGTGCAGGACTGGGCAGTATTTCATTCTGTCATACACAGGGTCATTGTGAATACGAACCAACTTGGTAGCATAGTGCCTAAGGCATTTGACTGCTAACCAGAAGGCTGGCCATTCAAACCAACCAGCCACTCTTCAGAAGGAAGGCTGGGCAATCTACTTCTGGAGAGATACTCCCTTAGAAACCCAAGGAGGGGGTCACTATGAGTTGAATCAACTTGACAGCAGTTAGAGAGAGAGAGAGAGAACAACAACATAGTGGAGATTATTGATGATAGAATTATTTTGGTATTTTGCAGCTAATGATACATTCAACATAAAAACATCATAAATTGTTCATTAAAAAAAAAAAAACTAGTAGGCAAACTATTTGTCACATTCCATTTTATATGTAAAGTTTGCTTTCTTCAATAAAAAATATTGACAAAATAAAATTGCCTGAATATTAAGTACAAAACCTAGTGGTTGGAAAAGAAGGAACAAGCAATAAAAGAAAATATATGGATAAACTGGAAAAATTAAACCAGCTTTCTTAGTTCTGAGTATCTATTATAAGACACAGCTATTATCATTATATTGAAAAATTTATGAAATAGTTATATGAATTGGTTATGACTCATGCATATCTATGAAGTTCATTAAATAAACAGAGATAATTTTCTTTCTTTAAATGGTCATAAGATTAAAATTTTTTTAATAGTTGAATAAATGATTTTATTTTAGCTAAAGAAAACTATATAACTGAGCAAAATTAACATCTTAGAAGCAGAGCCAGGCTAAGAATTAATAATTCA
The DNA here is from genome assembly GCF_000298275.1 of Orycteropus afer afer. Taxonomy (NCBI): domain Eukaryota; kingdom Metazoa; phylum Chordata; class Mammalia; order Tubulidentata; family Orycteropodidae; genus Orycteropus; species Orycteropus afer. The sequence continues at coordinate 18,746 of NW_006921687.1, forward strand.
ATCTATTGCTTATTGCTGAGGTAACATGTAGCAACAAAATTATTTGACAGTATATACGAAGCATTTTAGAACAACTACTGGGATGAATTGTTGCAGACCTTGGAAAATGAATTTACAATTGAATAAAGAATGAAGAAAAACATTTCCAGAATTTTTCAGTCTTTCTGACATTTACATGGAAAAGACCAGGTGTGCCATAATAACTATTAGTTGTGCCAATAATATCCAATGTAAGAGAAAGTTTGATAAAAAATAAGCATTTTGGTTTTCACATCTTCTATTAATCGGGAGCTCTGGTAGCATAGTGCCTAAAGCACTTGACTGCTAACAAGAAGGCTGGTGTTTCAAACCCACCAGCCACTCCTTGGAAGGAAGATGGGACAATCTACTTCTGTAGTGATATTGCCTTGGCAACCCAAGGAGGGGTTGCTATGAGTCAGGTCTGACTCAATGGCATATAACAACAACAACATTAATATTATACTGTAATGGCTGATATTCTAAGATACATATTTGGATGAAATGAATACAAACAGCATACTAATTATCAAATAAATAAGACAGCACTAAGATTTACAAAAAGAGCCCAAAATTACAGTCATAATTATGTATCACGATATAAATTTATAACCTCAAGGTAGTCTTTTTTATTATTATTATTGTGATTTGGGTGAAGATTTACAGAGCAAATTCACTTTCCATAAAGCAGTTCACATATACTTAGTCTCATGTCATTGATCACAGTTTTCCAAATGCAACAGCTCCCCTCCCACTTCCTCCCCATAGTTACCACTTCCCAGTGTCCATCCCTCCATACTCTTCTGCCTCCTGAGCTGTCTCCCTGTGCATAAGCAGCCCTTCCTTCTCCCATGATTGTTCTCTCCAGGGCGTGTGTCTACTTGAGGTAAATGTTTA
>NW_006921687.1:20105-60003 GCF_000298275.1 Orycteropus afer afer
CCCTGTGACTATGGTCCCAAATCCACAGGTTCAACTACTCGGTCCCTCTGGGTAGCTGGCTGTGACCAAGCAGTGACCACAACCTTGCCCCTTGTCAACTCTACTATACACCTGGGAATTCTGATCATTCACATAAACTTATAGGACCATTGTCTGCCAACCCTGTATACGATCTTGGATACACTCCCCGTTTCATAGACATACCTAATCGTTTAGCCTGTCCACCTATCTATCCATAACCTCAAGGTAGTCTTGATTTCAAATAACATCTTTTGTATTCTAGAGAAGGAATATTTGATCAAATGAATGAAATATATAAACTACAATATGTATCTGTGTAATAATATCTAACTAAGGATCTAACCTTCACTGAAAATTCTGTGCCAAAATACAAAAATCTGAGTTACAAATTTTCAACAGGAAAAAAATAATAGGAAGGCATTCATTCCACAAATATTTCCTGAATATTGTTATACACCCTAGAGTGAGGTACAATTGGAAATACAAAGATAGCAGACCATGGTCCATGCTTTCATGGAATTTATAGATTAAAACTAGAGAAATTATTAAATATAAGGAAAAAGAGGGCTCCGTTGAAAAAAACAAAAGATCAAAAAGAGGCAGTCTTAAGAATGGGCAAGTGGATATGCCAGTAATAATGTATATTTTAGCGAATGAATAGTATCAACTATTTTCTTAAACATGAGTCCCTAAGAAGAAATGGCATTTCATTTATGGATGTTGATCTTAAATTGAGCAAAACAAGTATTTTTTTCTTTGTAAAATTATAATTAGTTTCAAAAGATGTTGGCTATTCCACACACAAAAATAAGATACAGAGTCACAGTGATGAATTGCTGGCTAGCTATGCTGTTTAAGTTTTCTTTTCCCACATATTCTTTTACATTTAAGTCACTGAAAACTACTCAATGAATTTTAAAGTTTAGGTAGGAATGACAAGCTAAACTAGGAATATATTTGGATGGTCAGATGGAAAACTGAAATCTAAGTATTTCAAAAGTATAATCAAATTGATGTTGATTCTCATATATAAGTTGCTTTAGGTTTGTATTAGGAAAATAATTTGATATACATAAAATTCTTATTGGATTTGCATAGATTTTCTAATTCACCTACCTATTGTTTCAATGCTTGATGTTGTAATCCCTGGAATGGATGCTGTTAAATTTGAGAAAACAACAGAAAAAAAATTAAGTTTTCTATAGATGGAAAATGATGTTTCTGAGAACATCTATGGTCATATATAAAATGAGTCAGGTTAAAATTAATGTTTCAGAGAATTTGATCAAATAGGTGAAATTAAAGTTTTAAAATCTAATGACTACAATAAGTAAAAGGTCAACGAAATTTATCATTTTGTACAATATTTTCCTAAAACATTTCCTTAAAACATTCTTAAAAAAAAAAAAAATGGTGTACTTTGTCTAAGAATGCCATTGTAAAGGCATAATACTTGAAAAGGAGTGCTTTTTGTTTCTCAATCTCCCGTTGCTTAAGTTTATTGGAATTTCAACAGCAATGAGTTTGGTTTGGTTTTTATGGCTTACCTGTGCCAGGGATAGTGGTAACCAGTGTAATTGCTATATAAAGAAGGAGAAAAATATTGGGAAATGTATTTCAAAATGATATTGAAAAACAAGGCTCAAGAGTATTTAAGCAGATGTGTTTAAAAATCTCAAGAATGAAAATGAATGAGCAAATAAAAGAGTTAAGTTCAGTTATTAGAGGTTTATGCATTTGAATATACTTTGTACTCTGTTGGTCACTGCTTTAATTACAAGTCATCTCACTACAGTTAAAAGAGAAATTGAGAATTCTGTTCAAAAGTTTTAACAGAGAATTTTCTGGAGTAGCCACTTTCTCCAAAACAATAGTATGTAGAACTTTCTTACTAGGACAGATTTCCTCTTTTCAGGAAAGGTGTTTATTAACATTAAAATTGGATATAGACCCAGATACTTACCATTGGCATTCAGGATATGGATAAATGGAAAATGACAAATTTGTAAAAAGGCAAAATGCCTAAATTGCAAATTAAGTTTGTTGCTAATTTAGAAGTTTTTTTTTTAAAAAAAGTATGTTACCTGTTTCGGTGTTTAATATTGAGGTAGACCTTGTAGTAGGAACTGTTTAGGAAGACAGTATTTGTGAAAATCAATTATTTAAATAATTTATCCTGGGAAATTTAGTTCAAGAAATTAATTGTCATAGACTACAATTAAAATTTCTGAAATTTTGTGCAGTGCTTAAAGGACAAAACCATTTTTCATTTAGATCACATCAAATAACACTGTGTTTGTATTTATTCCATGCCCACCAAAAATAACTATTTCTTGTTACTACTAATTAATCAGAATCCTACAGGAACTTTATAAGAGCCATTTACAGGCCAAAAAATAAGATTTGAGACCTTGACATGTGATATCTTAACTGTAACTAATTGTCCAATATGATCCAGAATATAACTAACATTTCAGAGATTGTATAACTTTAAATACATTATGAAAACCTAAGGTTTCTAACCTACTATGCTATTTCTAAATTTATGCCACCTCCAAATATCAATCAATAGGAAAAAAAAATTCTCCTTGAATCACATAAGGCAAAAATGTGTCACTGTATAGCAACCCCAAATATACTTCTACTGCCAATTACATAAATGCCAAAACTAAAGTCAAACTGCATTTTACCCAGAACTCTTCAAAGGGGAAAATTTAAATGACCTTATAACTTAAATGCATGATTTTAGAAAAAAGAATTAACTATTTTTATTTCCATATTTTTAAAATATCCCCAGTACAATCACGATTTGAAAATATTAACTTCACATGAGACAGCTTATCACTTTTCATTTTATCATTTTTCATTCCACTGTTCCAATAATTATTTTTAAAAAGTCAAGCTTCAGCTGGCATTTAAGTTCTAATCATATTCCTAACTTAATTCAAAGAATATAATGTAACAATATTTTGACATATTTTCTCATAACTGTTTTAATTTGTGTATCTATAGATTAATCAATATACTTTTCACTGGTACTGATTCATGTGTAACTATAAAGAATTAGACTCCCACACACAAACCCACAAATACACCTTTAAAACATAATAATGATTTTACCTGTAAATGTTGAATTTGTAGCAGTTTCTGAAATAATCATAAGTTACTATTATTGATAGGAATGAAAAATCTTGAAAGAAATCTAGATCTCAAGTTGTTCATGGGCTATCTGTGTCTTTTCATATTTTTCTAATGTTAAAAAAAAGTAGCACATCTATTTCTTTGAAGGTTGCTAAGATTTATTTTAAAGGTATGTGTTTCTTAGGACTATTCCCTCAATTACTTAATTCTTTCTACACTACTCCTCACCTTTCATTTTATCTCTTTATTAAACTATTTGGACTGATTCCTTGCTTCTTTGGTTCCCAGAATCTAGAGATAGATGGAAGTATATATACGTGCAATTGTTGTTGTTGTTGTTATGTGCCGTCGAGTCGGCCCCAACTCATAGCGACCCCTCTTTGGGTTTCTGAGGCAGTATCACTACGGAAGTAGGATTGCCCAACCTTCCTTCCGAGGAGTGGCTGGTGGGTTTGAACCGCCAGCCGTCTGGTTAGCCGGCAAGTGTCTTAGCCACTATGCTACCAGAGCTCCCATATACATGCAATAGAACTGCTCATGTGTATCAGCCATTAGTTTGTCAGCCAGTCACTTAGAATGCCTTTTCAGCATTAGTTTTTAAGAATGACCCAAACAATTATACTAGAACAGGATTGTCCCATTACACTGAGGTGCACTCTAACACATTAAGCACCTTCTCCCCTGGTGGTGAGGAGGCCTTGTGGCTCAGTAGTTAAAGTTCTTTCCAGTTAACCAAAATGTTGGTTTGAACTCACTAGCCATTCAGTGGGAGAAAGATGGCCTTGGAAACCCTATGGGGAAGTTCTATTCTGTTCTACAGGGGTGCTATCAATCAGAATTAACCTGATGGCGGTGGTTTCCTTTGGACTGTAAAGATCCCAAATTCCTCAGCTCATCTTTCCTAAAACAATTAGAATAAAATGTAATGACTCACCACTGCACTCCAACTCCCCTGCAACGCAAGAGCTGAAAGTGAAATAAAAAACAAGAAAGTGGTTGAAATTCTGACTCCTAACGACATACATCCCACAAATAAATGGACGATAAACAAATTGCCTAAGAATGAAAAGCAAACTAGAACCAAATATAAAATAAGAGTAAATACTGTTTTCTCCAAGATCATAGTTTCAATTCACATTGTTTTTTATCTACTGCATCCCCAGTCATTTCATTGAAGGAGCCCTGGTGGCGTAGTGCCTAAGGCATTCAACTGCTAACCAGACGAAGTTTGCGGTTCAAACTCACCAGCCACTCCCCAGAGGGAAGACTGGGCAATCTACTTCCTTAAAGACACTGCCTCGGAAACCCAAAGGGGGTCGCTGTGAGTCGGAATCAACTCGATGGCAGTGAGGGTTTTTTGTTTGTTTGTTTGTTTTTCTTTTTATCCCCAGTCATTTCACTCAGGAGTTCCTGGGATATAAAATATGTTTTGCAGTCAAACTGTAAAGTCAGTTCTTACATTCTCAATATTGAACATGAAGTTTTTTGAAGGCCATGCTTCTCTAGTATAATTTCTTTTTCCATGTGACTGTTTGAGAGCTTGTGTACACGATTTTACATTTATAGAATTAAAGCTTTAACTTAAAACTACATAGTGACATTTTCTGTCCTGTCTTCTGCATTATTTGGTATAAGATTTTAGCAAGCCATAGGTTGATATGTGAGTTTTCTGAAATACAAACTAACATAATTAAGATTAAACTGAACCAAAAGCTGGCATTCTTGTTTAGAAATGACACGGTTAAAACTTATACACACACACATACACATATAAATGTATATGTATAATTCTATATGAAAATGCAAAAAACAGTATTGCTTATTGGAAACTAGTAGAGAATATACCATGTTCTTCCACAGTTGTCTTGGATGACTCCCCCTGCTGGTATGATATCATTATAGAAGCAGCTGCACTCAGATAAACTGACACACTTCATGGTGTTTTCATCCAGATAGGGAGCACTGTCTGGGCACTTCGCATAACAACCTGTGTGTAAAAATGACCCACAGTTCATCTCTACTTTACTGAAACTCATCAAACTGTATTATACTATATTAAATATGACTGTTCATATGTATCGACAATTACCATTCCTTAAGAATACTTAGGGAGCATTCAGGATCTCTGGTGGCATAGTGCCTAAGGCATTTGACTGCTAACCAGAAGGCTGGCAGTTCAAACACACTCAACCACTCCTCTGAAGGAAGACTGGGCAATCTACTTCCATAGAGATGCTGCCTCACAAATCCAAAGAGAGGTTGCTACCAGTTGGAAAATGACTCAACGGCAGTGAGTTTTAATTGAGTAGGCAGCATTCATTTTCAAGAGTGACCCAACATTCACACTGAGATGGGTATCATTATATATTTTTAAAGTTACTTAAATGATTTATGAACTGAAGTTAACAATAGCAAGACAATATATTCATAATGAAAATATACAAATGGATCAGGACACAGACCCTTCTGCAGTAGAATATTAGCCTAAGCACTTGAAATTTTTGGCTGTCCACCCCCCCAAAAGAAAAGTTTCCTAAACTGTTTTTAAATTATTGGCTGGTTTAATGATGGACACAGGGTCGCTATGAGTCAGGTCCAACTCGACAGCACATAACAACAACAACACAAATGTGTGTCTTAAAAGGTGAATGCCAATTCTAAATATTTTTGCAAGGGTAGCCAAAGATATAGAAGTCATAATAAAATGGTCGGAAAATTCCAAAGCCAAGATTGAACACAGAGGTGACCTTTGGAAAGCTTTTGCATCATCTTGTTTTTTGCCACTAATATCTTTCTTTCCTAAAATATACAATGCCAAGAAAAAAAAGTCTGTTCAGTATAGGATATGGTTAATAGGACTCTATTCAAATGAGACTATAGTATAGTTGCTTTCTGAAACTGCATTCTCACCAAACTACATTGTTTAATGAAAAGTATAAAAATTGACAGATCACTTCTCTCTGTCTCTCCCTCTCACTTGCTCTTGTTCTTTCTTTTTTTTTCTCTCTTTCTCTTGCTTCTATTAAACAGTTAATTTATGTCTAAAGAAAAATATTTCTAATATAGAAATATAAATGTCATGATAAGTTAAGTAACTTCATTAAATCACAAAATATATGACACTGAAGAAGGTGAAACTCATATAAAATTTTTCATTTTTTAAAAGATCAATATTGCTTGCATTGCTTCATGGATATAACAAAATTATGTTTTACCTTCCAAAAGTGCAGAAAACTTCTCGCCAATGACCCGATCTTTGCATGTTTTTGCAGTCACTGTCCCACAGGGTTCATAATGCCAGTTGCATTCTCCAGGTGCATTGTAATAATCACAGTAGACAGCTAGAGTTGAATTTAATTATTTCCTTTCATTATATGACAAGTTTTACCCTTCATTCTCCAAAGCAGACATTTAAAACAAGATTTTCACTAAATATTAATAATAAGCAGGGCTAAAATATGTTGTTCTATCTTATTAAGGTCCCTTTGACTGTGTTATCTAAATTGCCCTATAAGCCAAACTAAGTCACGTACACAAAAAAAGCATAATGCATAGAATTGAAAAGAGTGCTTTCTTTTGACATCTCACACTGACGTGATTTTGAGATAGAAAGGAAAACACTTTTCCCATCTTGAAATATTGTAGGTCCTATTCTAGATTCATGGTTTGCATATTCAACTTAATTTGCAAAAATAAATCTCTAGTGAAATTATGCTTATATAGTATGTTTAAAAAAAAAAATCCCCAAATGAGGTAACACAGATGTCAATTTGATTTAATGCTGTGCATAATAAATTGCATAAAGTGAGATTTCTATTTTAGCTATTCTCATTTCACCATATTTTCTCTCACCATGCCTTCCTTAAGAATGAAAAAAGCTGACTGATTTCTATAAAGGTTATCACATCCCGTATATATAAATACTTAATTTATATTCAATTTATAGTTCACCTTGAGTAGGACTCTATAAAAGTTGCAAAGTGATAAGCTTAAATGTGTAAGCATTTGTTTCAAAAGTAGTATGTGTGGTAAATGTTTATGGATATGTGGGTATACCAACATAGATCAATACCTCATCGTTCATGTAAGTATGAATAAGATATTTTCCATTAGCATTCCATATGTGGTTCATGTGAACACATGAACTTTGAGATGAAAACTGAACCTGAAGTACTGGCAGGTGCTTTATTTTTTAACATCAGTATTATTTTTCCACCCTAAACAAACATATTAACATATTCTTAAACCTTTCTATGAACATGTGTTTTATAGAAAATATGAAAGAGATACTGGTGGTCTACCAAAACAATTTGATCTAATTTCTTCTTAAAAGAACAATAATATGTGGATTATACTTACGACAGAGGTTTGGCTTTCTCCATGGGACACAGACACCAACTGCACTGCATGCCTCTGCATACATAGCTACAGCAGTGCAGAATCCGAGGTACTTCCCTTCCATGTCACATGCACAGGCTTCTTCAACACATGCATCATAGTAAGCATTGGGGTCAACCTAGGCAGAGCACAGCACATGAGTCTCTGAGAAAAAAAACCTGTGCAATTAATTGCTTTCAGAGCCAGTGCTACCTTGTTGTGGCAGTCTCTGAAGGTGGCATCCCGGATGATCTCACATTTCTGTATAGCCCAGGTTTTGCAGTATGGGTTTGAGTCACAAGGGAAAGTTTGAGTTACTGTGTCTGAACATTCTTGACTTGTTTTCCAACTATTTCCAAATTCCAATGGTCCAGCAGCTAATGATGAATATCTGGTTGTGAAATCATCCTTGAGATCGCCATTGTTATTTCCACAAAGGCCACACACTTTGCCCTATATAGATCAGAAAGGAGAAAAATAAGTTGGGTACATACTTTGAATAAAGCTAAGTTCTTTACCTTACAACAAGTAATAGATGATGGGTGGATGGATGGAAGGCTGGATGGATAGATGGATGAATAGATGGAAGATGAATAGATAGGTATAGGTAGATAATAGAAAGATAGATGATAGATGTTGTGCTTAGTTGCTGCTAAGTCAGTTCCAATTCATGTTGTCTTTATGTATAACACTACAAAACACTGTCTGGTCCTGCACAATCCACACAGTCATTCATATATTTGAGTCCATTGTTGCAGTCATCATGTCAATCTATCTCATGGAGGGTTTCTCTTGCTGTTGCTGCCTCTCTACCAAACATGATGTCCTTTCTAGAAATTGGTCTTTCCTGATGATGGTCTAAAGTAAGCAAGATGATATTTCACTAGCCTCACTTCTAAGGAACACTTGTACTTCCTCCAAGTTGGATTTGTTGGTTCTTCTGGTAATCCACAGTATATTCAATGTTCTTTGTTTCAACACCAAAATTCAAATACACAAATTCTCCTCCAACCTCCCTTTTTCATTGTCAACTTACACATACATATGAGGCAATTGGAAAAGTCATGGTTTGAGTCAGGAGCATCTTGGTCACGAGAGTGAGATCTTTGCTTTTTAATACTTTGAACCAGTCTTTTGCAGTAGATTACCCCTCAATGTAATACATTGGTTGATTTCATCACTGCTGCTTCCATGGACATTGATTGTTGATTCAAGTAGAATGACAACTTCAATTTCTTTGCCATTTATCATGATCTTTTTTATCAGCTCAACTGTCAGGATTTTCATTTTCTTTATGTTCAGTTGTAATCCAAACTGAAGACTGTCATCTTTGACTTTATCAGTAAGTGTTTCAGGTTGTCTTCACTTTCAGCAAGTAATATTGTGTCATCCTTATACTATAGGTTATTAATAAGTCTTCCTCCAATCCTGACACCATGCTTTTCTTCATATAACCCAGTTTCTCATGTTATTTGCTCAGCACACAAACTGAATAATACAACACTATCTCACATTTCTTCAACTCCTAGCAACCCAATATCTCCTTGTACTATTCAAATAACTGATTCTTGACCTATGGTAGATAAATAGGTATGTAAAATTAAACTGTGGGAGAGATATCACAATTATGTATACTGTATCATGAATCTATTTTAAATTCCAAATTTTAGAAGGAAACTAGAATCTGTGGATAAGATTCCACTCCCATTTATTCTGGTATCCTATATTGCAAAAATGATCCAGTAGCAAATAAGATAAATGCCTTAAGAAATAGCAGATTATTACATTATCTAGCTTTAAATTGGGAGCTCTGGTAGCGTAGTGCCTAAAAGCACTTGACTGCTAACCAGAAGGCTGGCAGTTCAAACCCACCAGCCACTCCTCGGAAGGATGATGGGGCAATCTACTTCCGTAGTGATACTGCCTCGGAAATCCAAGGAGAGGTTGCTATGGGTTGGGTCCAACTTGACGGCCCATAACAACAACAACAACAAGCTTAAAATTATACATGTGTAAACTCTAGGTTCTCAGAATATTAAGGAATACACTAAATTTGATATATACCAATAATCTCAAAATCATATCATGTGATAATCTCAACCATATTGGATTATTTAAACTAGAATGCCTTAAGTTGAGTATATATAATTTTTACCAGACTCTCTCATCTTTCTATAAATTTTGTGTTTGATGATAAGCTTAAATGGAAGTGGAAGGCTCATTATTAAAACAGAAATTCTGTCTTTACCATCCTCCCACTCACCACCTATGGACATTCAACAACAGAAATTATTTTGGTTTCCCACTAATCACTTATTAGAAATGTACATACATTCCAGCGTGGATCCAGTATAGCAGATATTCTTGTATTTTTGTCCCAAATCATGGTTAGCCCAAATGGAAATTTTAGAATCAAGTACAAGCCAACGGTATGTACGCTGTATGATGCACTGAGGTCACATTCCTTACTTTCTGAAGTTTTGACTGCTGTTACTTTACCATCGTGCAAGACAACATTCTGATCCTGCAAATTAAAAGAATTTAAAAGAATCACTGATGTAATACCAGTTTTATTTGGCTGTTATCTAAGGGAAAAAAGAAAATAAACAGAAATTGTTCTATACCTTAATAGCAACTATTATTTTTCTTGAGCATGTAAGCCCATCTTCACAGCATGGGACACTTTCAGTTAAAACACGAAATGTGCCATTTTCACGGCCACAATAGTCCTTAAAAATGAAAAGATAGTAACAATTTAGAAATATCAGGAACTATAAAGGGTGACATTTTAAACTCAATAAATCACCATATGGTATGCTATGGAATTTCCAAAAGACAATGGCTTGAGCATTTATGGGTAAGTAGCCTAGGCTGAATCCAACCTACTTAACTTCTTTGGATACAGCCATTTTTCCATTACTTCCATACAAGTTTGTAATTATAGCACAGATACATAAATATTTAGATGTATGTACTTGTACTTATGGATTTGTTTCTAAACTCAGTAAATAACTAAAGAAAAGTGATGTTCTTCCTCAGAGATTTATACTAAACTTGATTTCAATCAAAGCTAATAAACACAATACAATCCAAATTTTGCCCATAGACGTTACTTGTAAGTAAGAAGCATGAACTCTGGAATAAGACAATTCTAGATTTGAATATGGCACTTTCTACTTATTAGCTTACATTGCTTAACCTCTCTATGTTTCAATTTTTCCATTTTAGTCTGATAGGAATAATAACATAAACCCTGTAGTTTTATGATGATTAAATGTAATAAACTACATAAATCACAATTACTATCAGTGAGCACTCACATGATAGTAATTGTTATTGTCGTTGCTAGTGCTGCTGTTCAAATAATAACAAATAACATTGAATGAGCACTTAGAATATGTTCCAATGGTTGTTCTAATTTCATTTCAAGTCAGGGTTATTGTTATCCCCATTTTATAGATATAGAAACTGACACACAGAGAAGTTTAAAATGTATCCATAGACACACAGCTAATAAACAATAGGTCCAGGATTCAAATCTACTCTAGTTGCCTCCACAGTCAGTATTACATTACGTTACATTTTACTGCTTTCTGGAAACATATATGGAGCTTTTTTTTTAATTTCCCATCTTGGGACTAAAATTCCCTTGCACTCATCTACAAATGAATAATAATTAATAAAGAAAGAACATTGTATTTAAAAACACTTATAATTACCTCAAGAAAGGAATATTGGCAGAGACCATCAAAAGTGTAACTTTTTCCATCAAAAGTCCTAACATGACCTTCCCCATAAACATGGCATGTGGTTTGACATTCATTCTGTGTACAGCTCCAAGATCCTTTTATGCAAGTACTAAAAGGAAAAAAAGGATAGAGTTTGGGTAATTATAGTATGCCAAGCTTTGTATCATATAATTATTGTAAAGAAGTACAAATTGGTTTGTACATTTCATGTTTATTTGACAACAGCATGACATGTTGATTTAAATTTTTTTAAATTTTAGAGTTTTCTTCATTATATTTTGTTGTTGTTGTTGTTTGCCGTCGAGTTGGCCCCGACTCATAGTGACCCCTCCTTGGGTTTCCAAGGCAGTATCACTACGGAAGTAGGATTGCCCAACTTTATGATAGTCATAATATATAATGCTTTATAATTTTCTATTTTGAAAACAATAGCATCTTTTTCTAACTAATTTGATCATTGTTTTCCCAAATATCCCAAAATATAACTTCTTTCCCATAAAAATAGAAGTAGACCATACATATTTCAATATACAAAACTAATAAAATATTCATCTTTTAATATGTACCATTTATTGCAGCCAACTGAGGTGACACTCCCTTGGTTATATTCTCGTCCACCAAAAGAGCATGGACAGTCATCAGGGAACACACACTGCCCTTCAGAATTTCGAACCATTCCTATTGGACAGTAGCACCCACGTTTGCAAGGCAAGTTCTCCTATAGGAATAAATATGAATACACATCATGAGGCTATAATCATGTCACACTATCGGCATTTATTTACAATACAAAAATGTGCCAAGTGCTCATTTATAATTGTAATAGAGAAGTGAAAATAACACACAATAAGCCATATGATAATCATTTCACATTTTTTTCATTGAAGTTTTAGTTTCCTTCTCTGAAACACAGTATTTTAAAAGCTAAACTCTAATTCTATGCAAAAAAAAAAAAAAGAAAACAGTAGCTGTTGAGTCAATTCTGGCTCATGGCAATCCCATGCAATGCAGAGAAGAACTGCACTCCATAGGGATTCATGGCCGTGGCCTTTCTGAAGCTGTTTGCCAGGGCTTATACTTACAAAGTGCCTCTGAGTGGGTTCCAACCACCAACCTTTTGGTTAGAACCTATACATTTAACTTTTTACACACTTATGCACTTAAGTGCACCACATAGGGATGCCAATGTCATATTACTTACATCAAAAGTAGGTATGTTCCGAGTGCTACATGTTATATCCACTCTTCTCTGTGCCTTGGGATCAGTGCAATCAACATATTCAGCCCCTCTTGAACAATTATCTGCAGGGTGAAAGAAGTTATTGTTCATTTTATCTGTTTATTTTAACAAAAGACGTTATTTTAAGTTTGCACCATGATTTAAATACTTACGTAAGGTTAAATCAATGGGAGACTGGCAAACAAGAATTCCATCACGACAGACACTGCAAATAGAAGAAAATGATATATTTGAACATCAAATTTCAAGTAGAATTTCTTATAACTCTATTATTATAACTTTAACCCCGACTCATGGCCCACTTCTTTTACTAGTTAGGTGAGCAAGACAATGGTCCCCAGAAGATGTGTAAAATTTATCAATTAACAAGTTACAGTCTGTTAAGTGTTATAGGAATGTACAGATAAGTTTCCATGGACATCACAGAAAAATTTATGGAATAGATGGCTGTATCTTGATGGAGGACAAAGATTCAGCAAGTAGGAAGTGCTATAGCTGAAATATAGATCTGTAGTGAGAAGAAAGACTGAGGTATGCTCCAGTGGCTCCAATTAGTCATGTTTGGGTGAAAAAGTAAGATACATGAAAAAGAGAAGTAGTAAAGGTAAGTTGGGGCCAGACTGTAGATGGCCATAAATGACACACAGCGTTGGCTTTATTCTGCAGACAACTGCCACTTATCAGTTTCTGAGCAGAAATTTTGCATGGTCAGAATAGTGCTTTAGACTAGCCATTCTAGTGATTCAGGGCAGGAGCAAGAGACCTCGAGAGAGAGGGACATTCATGATAGCTATCATATTAATACTGTATGACCTAATGGGGATCTGAAACAAGGCAGTGATGAAGAGTCATAACTTGAAAGTATTAGCCCATGTTTTTGTTTTTGTTTTTGTTTTTTTAAAGTATATCTGTTGATTCCCTAACATCTACAGAGAAAGAAAGTATCACTATCAGAACCCAACCAAATACAAGTTTTGCTCTTTAACAGAAAGGGTTGTTATCTATACGTTTCTTCTAAAACACCCCCAAAATTATCCATTGTTAAATGATAGATTCATGGAACTGGAGGAAAAAAAGAAAAGGTGCATCCAATAGGAACTTCATTTTTGCAGTTACATTGTCTAGAATTCCTATTTGTCTCTGTGGATTAGAAATATGGACAAATCATTTTGCCAAAACTTCAGGAAGCATAGCCTCCTTATTACAGAACAATCACTATTCTACTCTTTAGTAGCTACACACTACCCAGAAACTAAGTCCAAATTATTGAGTATGACCTGGCCACTCTCTTTATTTCCAATCTAGTTCTATGCAACAACACACATGAGAAATACTTTTTCTAGCACTAGCACATTGTGGAAATCCCCCTCTAAATCCTAAATTTTTTCTGGAAAAAGATTAATTCTTTAGGACAGTTCACATGTGGATCTACTCTAACATTTTCTTTAATCTCCACAGGTATCAACTGGCCCTTTTTCTACCATATCATGGTGCATAAACCTCCGTTATAATAATTGGCACATTGCTTAGACTGTCAGTCCAAGACAATGTTCACTCATTGTTGTAACTCTGACAGTCAGCACAAGATCTGGCACACAGTAGGTGCATAATAAGAATTATGAATGTCTGAGAGAAGATAGCATTGTTGAATATGAAATTACTTTGCATTTTCTGTATATAAGAGATGTCAGAATATTTTTCTTCTAGTATTCAAAACCTAATCAGAGTGGAACAAATCATTATCATAGCCATTATGATGCAGGCAACTATCCAGGTTTAAGGGGACAATAAATAACCTTAATAAGGAATGAAAAGTAAAACATATAGGAGGAATAAGGAAGGCTTTAGGAGGCCAGGTACAATGGTTAAGTGCTCAGCTGCTAACCAAAAGGTCAGTGGTTCAAAGTCACTCTGTGGGAAAAAAGACCTAGCAATACATTACCATAAAGATTGCAGCCTAGAAAACTCTATGAGTCAGTTCTACCCTGTTCTATAGTGTCACTCTGAGTCAGAAATGACTCAAGGACATACAACAAAAACAAGGAAGGCTTCATACTGATAAAAGACTATTCCTCTTAAAAAGACATAGTGCCTTGATTTCAATGTCATATCACAAAACCAAACTCACTGTCATCAAGTCGGACCTGACTCATAGCGACCCCTCCTTGGGTTTCTGAGGTAGTATCACTATAGAAGTAGATTGCCCAATCTTCCTTCTGAGGAGTGGCTGTTGGGTTTGAACCGCCAGCCTTCTGGTTAGCAGTCAAATGCCTTAGGCACTATGTCACCAGAGCTCCATCAGTGTTATAAGTATATAATCTTGTTATAGCCTTCAGAACAAAATTCAATGTCAGTGGTTAGTTAGTTTTGTCTGTTTGGTTTTTTTGGGGGGGAGACATTATATATAGTATCCATACCATTTATTGTCATCAATACGGACGAGTTTGCCTGGTTGCATGACTTCATCATTCATATAACAGTCACACTGAGATTTCTGAACACAGTTTCCTTCATTATTCTGGTACATCCCATCGGGGCAGGTGCATCCATCAACTGGAACATCTTCTACATCACAGCTCCTATCTCTCTCTGACAATGATCGGCAAGAACTATTGCAGGCTTTGACATTGTGCTTGAAAACTAGGCCACTTGGACAAGACTGTTCTGTTGTCACAGAAAATAAAAAGTAGCGAATATGTACACATTCAGGAAAATTATTTTACTTCAACTTGATGTTTATAGATACTATAGTGTATTATTCAGAATTGAGATTATTAATTTTAAAACAGTGCTTCTTGCTTTTTGGTTCTTGTATTCACTTAATTTTCCAGTCAATACTGTGTCTGTTATATACCTATAAATTTTGCTGGGGATAAAACCCATTATTCTGATAGGAAATACAATCCTTTTCACATGGCTTATATTATTGGGGGAAGGACAAATACAGTAAAAGCTATGAAGAAATAGCATGGGAAGTTCTAAGTGTGTACAACTTGGGTTCTACATTTCATAAGGAGGTGGATAGAGGGAGAACAATAAGGCAGCCCTGATAGAGGTAATCCTATGTCCAAGCAGAGGAAGAGATAATCCTTTCAAAGAAGTACAAGTGGGGATAATAGCTATAAGTCAAGAGAGGGAATCAACGGTCAAATCTTGTAGGACCTTTTTGCAGAGTTTAGTCTTCAATCTTAGATCAATCAGTAGCCACTGACTTGTTTTAGACTGGAGTGTTACATGATTAGGTTACTTTTATTTTGTTTCACTTTAAAGATTACTGTGTAGAAAATGGAATATGGAGTACCAAGAGTACATATTGGAGGAAGCTATTGCACTCAACCAGGGAAAAATGATGGTCTTAAGCTAAGCTAGTGATGGAGATAGAGATGAATGGATTTGAGAGAGATTTTGAAGGTTAACATGACAGACTTTGCTGATTGACTGGACATAGGCTATGATATGCTAAGTATAATCTATAAAAAGATGTGTTGCTAAACATTTTCTTTTTCGTAAATCAAGTATATTTCTGAAACCATGTTCAAAGAATGCAATACATATATTTAAAGCAAAGTGGGATTTATAAAAGCTTGTGATACTTGAGTTTCTAATTTACTGATCTATTCTTATTTATCTCAAAATGAGGTACAAATAATAGAATACCATTTAAAAAGCATTGACAAAACATTATTTACATTTCAGCATACAGTATATATAGGTATTCCTGTTGTTTATGTTTGAACATATTAAATCAAGATGAAATAAATGAATTAAAAAGTAAAAATATAATGATTGTTCACAGATTAAAAAAATAAAACTTAGGCAATAATCTTTGAAAGAACCAAATACAAAATTATTAATGTTTGTATCCAAACTACATACACATACATACACACACACAAATGTGGAGTAAAATTGAGAAGTAGAGTTATCTATAACCTCTATCCTGCTTACCACATCGTCCATTTCTCCATCCCACTATGTATGTTTCCTTCTCAGCACAGGCTTTCACATAGTTGCCTAACATTGTACACAGACAATCTTCACTGTTTTCACAACTGCAAGTATATTTTTTGCATTCCTTTAAAATAAGAAACACACTTATATTGCATTATGGAAATATTCACAAGAACAGGTAAACCAGATACAATGACTCACAATCACTTTTCTACCTTGAAAAAAGAACTTCAAAATCTTTGGAAATATTTTTCTTCAAAACTTTGCAAAACAGAAACTCAATCATTAACTCAGTTGTCAAAGACACTAGAAAAGAGTAACTTGTTCAAGAATGTTCTCATTTTAGGGTTATTTTTAGTAGTGCCTTTATACCAGCCACTCCTTGGAAGGAAGGTTGGGCAATCTACTTCTGTAGTGATACAGCCTCGGAAACCCAAGGAGGGGTCGCTATGAGTCGGGTCTGACTCAACGGCAAATAACAACAATTATTATTTTTTTAAAAGGTTGCTATGTCTAACAATTGGATAACTTAATATAACCCAATACTAAATTTAAATATATATATCAATATATTTACAATAGCTGTTATTTGAAAATTTTTAATGTCAACATATTCTTATTAATGTCATACAATATATTTTGGGAAATAAAGCTGTTAAACTCTCACATACCTCAACATAGGGTTTAGGATTCACAATAGGATGGCAGGAAGCAAAAGGCCCAACAGGATCAAGAAGAATTGCACAGTGACTATCAGCAAACTTTTCTGGAAGAAAATCAATGCAAATAAAACTAGTATCAATAATATATCTTTTTAATTGAGAAAGGGAAAATTTATAACAGAGCTGTGGTTTTATTGATTCAAGCAATTATGCTTGTAAAGTGCTTTACTATAATAAAAGTAATTTTTGTTACTATGTTCAAAGATAGCATGAAATAATCAGAAATAACTACACTAAGGGGAAATGTTTACATTTTGGCTAAATCAGGTAATTATTCTGTAAAGTGAAGTTTCTACTAAAACTATGAATAAATAGAGCAGGTTGTTTCTTCATATGCCTTTTAACTTTAAAATATATATGTATGCTTAATTATCATAAATTACTAAATGAAACTTCCACAATTTCTTTTTTTTCTTCCCAGGAAGGCCATACAAATTTTTTCAGGTTATATATTAGGGCAACTAAAATACATCATTCGAATACACTAATTTCATGTGTGTGTGTGTGTGTGTGTGTGTGTATTTTAAGTTCTCCATTGGTATTTGGTTGGTTTACAAATAACTAGCTGAATATTAAACCAACAGCAAATAAAACTCATAAATATATCATCTTGAATATTAAATGCTTGAATTGGAAATACTTAAGGATGATGACCATGACTAGGAACCAAACAGCTCTAAAAATACTTTTCCCACAATCTGCTGATTGATTTTAAAAAGTTAATGTCACAAGAAAATAATAAAGCTGACTAAATGCACTTAAAAGACACCTAAGTCAATCATTTCTAAAAATTTGACTAACTTCTTTTATTAGTTTTTTGTACAAATTGTACAAATAATTCCTTATTAAAAACAGTTTAATTTTCTGTTTAATTTATTAGGTTAAATATAAAATACTGAAAATCAAATATATATAAAGATTTAGCATCTAGTCTACTTAACATGAATTGGCTTTGTTTCTTATAAGATGTCTATGCTTTCTGTCTATTCTCTCTGTGTTTTTATCACAAAACCCCAGTGGAAAAAATAACATGATAAATACTACCCTAAAATATCTATTACCATGGTTTTGCTAATGTTTCTGCCAACTGATTTTTTCAATCAAAATAAATAATGAAACTTTGAAAAGTAATTGCAATAATAATTTTAAGTTTTATCATAAGCTGATCAGACTATTTGTTTCAAATATATGGATTAATTTAGAAATAAGTAACATAATGACACAATGTATTTTAATTTAGCTTCTACTGACTTCCTTATGCATGAGAGAAGCAACATAAAATATTCACTAATATCAACAATAGTTGAGGATCAGTAAAGCAAGGACTTGGCTTCAAAATATTTGAATTCCAACATGACCTCTGGCTCTTATTAAGAATACCCTCTCAGAACCCCATTAACAACATCTGCGTTAATAACACACATCCATGTCTTCCATGAGTTTTTGTGGGAATAAACTGAACTAATATAGGTGAAATTCTTTCATAAGCTAGTTTTATTAATAAGATAGATATTTGGTGCTTGTTATAACTGAGATACCTGATATTAATGATTAATGGATCTAACTGCCCCTCAGCCATTAAGTGGGTCTTGCTATTTCGATTAATGATCATTTCTACAATTAAATTAAGAGGACAAGATTAATAAATTAGGTGGTCTTTACAGTCTAGCCCTGTGATTCTATATCTATGGAGAAAACTGTTTTAAGAGGGAAAACGTGGGTATAGGGAAAGTTACTGAGAGAATCCTCCAATTGAGGATGCGTTTTCTTAGTCTTAGGAAGAAGAGAGTATTGTTTCTCATTCTAGGAGTGTACTCACCCAGCCAGATTGTGCTTCTCTGTCGTGTTCTCTAAAACTGAGACAGTACAACAAACACAAACTAAAATCAAGATTATCTCATATTCTCATATTATTACCAAGGTAAGTATGTAATTCCTAGCACCAAATATTTAATTACAGAATTTGATGTTCAGTTGCTATTACCTGTTTCTATACTAATGCATGAAGCTGGGTTTCCTTTAGGGCAGGGCATCATTTCCCAAGAATCAGCAAACGCTTGAGAAGTCTTCTCCAGTATGTTCTGACTCGACATGAAATCATCCTCTACTTTATTGTTGTAGGAACCACAGAGTCCTGGACAAAAGAACAGGACAGAGTTTAACATCTCATCACCTCCTCAACTCCTTGGATTTATACCCTTACCTCATACTTGGTTCTTTGGTCAAATCAAAATCTGTAGAAGCTGCTTGAAAATATGCCTTAGTTTTATTCTTTATACATATAAGTGAAGTTTCATGGCACTGCAAATTAATATCCTCATTTCATTCAAATTCCAGGAGCAAGGAAACACCATTTGCCATGAATAGTATGTTTGCCAGTGTGTCTGTTGCAACCTAACCTCCACTGACAATGTTGTAGGAAGCAGGACTGCAGTAGAAAGCTTCTAATTGCATATCTCATGGCTTTGAAGTGGAGAGCTTAATCAGGTTACGTATTGTATGCCCTTTCTGACATGGACACTTCTAACTCATGAGTTACATTTTCTTTCTCCCATGTGTAAATAAGTCATCTCTTTAAGTAAAGGTCATCCAAAGCTTAGTCATCTGTAAGTCAATAGCTATTGTAGGTTTTGTCATAGTCTTCTTATTTGTTTCATTCTATATATCATGGCAGTATGTAAGAGCTGATTTCTGTAGTAGAAAACCTCAATGAAAGATATGGCTACATAATTTATCAAAGACAAGTACAAAAGTAGTTTGTATCTGACAAATGATTTTCAGAAGATTTATATCTATATTATTTTCATTCATTCTTTTTCAGGTCAAAAAGTCTTAGTTATGTATACTAGCAAAACCAGGCCAAAGTCTTAATATACCAGTAAAATGACCAGCAACATATATTATAAAATTTCACTAAATAAAGTCTGAATTAAAAAACTTCCAAATGTTTAAATTGTTGAAAACTTTTTGGGAATAGATTTTGTGAAAAAATAAACTTGTCTTTACAATGAAAAGCAAGTTGCATTTGTTTTATGGCAACATGGAGAGAAAGATTAAATCAAAATGTTTCATGATTTAGTGTCATTAATAGAAGGACAATTTGAATTACAATAAATAATAGTCACATTAGAATTTTGGCATTAAAAATAGTCCTAAGACTTACCTACAGTGTCTGTAAATTGGTTGGGAGGCATGGAAACATATAATTGCATTAAAGGAGAAATTTGTATTTGCATTTTTACTTTGAAGTATGTCTCTACTTGAATATACGAGGAAGATGCTTTGAAGATGTGTACTTTATCTGTTAAAATAATTATTAACATTAATTAATAACAGTGATTAACATTGTAAATATTTTTTAAATTTCTTAAATATTTTAATATCTATTAAAAACAGGAACATTTAACATCTGTTTAAAATGTGAATAAAATAATGAATCTTATACTTATTTTTGAATGCCATTAAACTTACCTGAATAGTAATAACTTTGATTTCTTATCTTGTCATTTGTCACTGTGCCATCTCTATTGAATACATACTTGTCAACTGCAACAGACTAATATTTAAAATACTTTGTTAGTTCATATTCATTTATACTATTAAGTGACTTCTAATGCAATGTATGAACCTAAATCTGTATGCCATGTTAACTTGTTTAAGTTGATCAAATTAATTTACACACATCTAAACTATAGAATATTTTTAAAACATTTCTAATACTTCATTTATTGTTTCTCATACTAAATTTATGAGACAGATTCCAAAGGCAGCTTTATCCCCACTTTGTAGATGAGGAAAATTGATGCCCAAGAAAGTAACGTGGATTTCCAAAGGTCAAACAGCTGGTAAATGCCAAGGGCTAGACTACCCTTTCTGTTTAGGTCTATTTCCACTTATACTATCGGTTCCAAATACAAGAAACTCTAAACAAATGTCATTTACTTCCAAAACAGTCCATGGAGTTTAATGATTTAATCAACAAGTCACATATTGTACTTGGCATATAACTGTGTGTCTATCCTAATTGTGATATACTTAAAGATCCTTAGAACCATCAGTGCCTCCAAAGACTTTATCAATGTTCTATGCAATTTTATTTATCTTTAATTTACATAGCAAAGCGGGTCCAACTCCACAGCACATAAAAACAAAAACAACAACTCCAACTTCAAAAATTCTGCATTTATGAAGTAATTTGTTCAATTTTACTGTGAATAAATTTGGGAAACTTAATACTTACAGAATTCAACAGAAGTGTAATACTATTTAAACACGTTCCCATGTGACCATTTGGACATGGACGAAGTTCAACGCTAATAGACCAATCCTTGTCCTGTTAAAAAGTACATTTCATTAAAATGTTTATTAAAATGTATTTGTTATATGTTGTCACTATGTGATTCATTCATAATGCATATATTTTTTTTAATATGTACAATTCCTACATATATGCAGTGTTCACTGAAAACAGAAAACTAGTTCATTTCATGGTACAGTCTCCAGATATGACAAGAGCTTTGTAGAAGTTCTGAGTATCTTATTTAAGTATATCTATGTATTTTATGATGTGATGGATTTTCATAGTCATTTTCTTTCTTTTATCTTTACTTTCGTTGTCTTCTTCTCAAAGTGGAATGTGTTACATTGAGGAAATGAATAGGAATTAGAGGTATCATAAATTTATCCTCTGACCAATCCACAATCACTATTTAAATCCAATGTGAGAGATACTTAACTTGTAAAACTGCAAACTACAGTATCAGTGATAAACATTGGGTTCCAATGCACATTTAAAGATCTAGGAATCCCTAATATATTGAGAGCAAATATTCAAAATGTTTTGACATATTCCCCTCTCACTCCATCTTCTATCCTATGGATTATGAAGAGACCGTGAAAAGAAGGGGAAAAAATGTTGACAGTCAATAAGTAACTTTTGTTTTGGATAACTGATTTTAGTGGTAGCAACTACCTTCCACCAATTACGGGATGCTGATCCACATCTCTCCCTTCAGTATTCATAAGTTGTGTTCAGCTTTGTTTCTTATCAGGAAGATGAGATCAAAGTGTTTATTTTCATGCTCACTAAAGGCTCTAGCTACAAAATGGAATCACTCTTTTTGAGATTTAGATTACCTAAATACTTTAGTACTGAAAATAATTTAAAACCTAAGTGTGGCTTCTATCATACTGGTAATATTGTATTATGAAAATTAAAAATAAATGTAAACAGTAATGAAAGAAGACAATGCTTCCTAGGATGTAGAAACCTGTTTAGTTTGAAGCACTAGGGAATACATGTTTTTTTTTTTTTTTAAAGTAAAAGAATAAAACAATTTCCAGTGTAGTCAGAGAATTATTAAAGAATAAAGAAGGTTTTGTTAGCAATAATTCCCCAAGGAGCACAGACAATACCAATTATAAATGTCCATATGTGACAAAAAGCAGATATTGAAAAGTATAATCAGTAATTGGGTTAGTATTGTTTTTAATGAAGTTCAAAATGAAGATTAAACTTTAAATTGGTGGAGAAATAGCTTGATGTCTGTATCGGTTTTCTCAAGTATTCTAGGTGTTTCTCAAATGTTCTAGGCATAGTACATACGTGGATGGCCAAGAAGTGACAGTTTCCAGGATGGTTGAATTTAACACCATCAAAGGTGGTAATTAAACTTCCTTCCACCTTACATCTCCCAGGACATAATGCTTCAGTACAAGACCATTTCGCTTCTTGGCATGAGCTATTAAAATGTAATGATCATGTTAAAGGTCAGCAATCATGTTTTCTCTCTGCTAAAAACAATTATTACAACATTTAAAAATCACAACTTAAAATAAGGTATTTGTCTCATTCTTCAACCAACATCTCAGTTCTGAGTAAATGGCTTATGGACAGTGCTGTTATAAATTCAAAGACTCGAATTCCATTGAGTAGAATGATAACTTCTACTTCCACTAAGCATATATAAACTTTGAACTAGATTTCAGCAGTTTGTTAATTTAAGTGGAACATATTTATTTATTAGTCCTAAAATAACTGCTATATACCACATTATACACCTGCACTGTCCAATAAAGTACAGTCACAAGTGGCTATATCAAAACCAAACTCACTGCCGTGGAGTCGGATCAGACTCATGGCAACACCTCTAGGGTTTCCAAGGTGGTATCACTACGGAAGTAGATTGCCCAACCTTCCTTCTGAGGAGTGGCTGGTGGGCTTGAACCGGCAGCCTTCTGGCTAGCAGTCAAATGCCTTAGGCAGAGCTCCCACAAGTAGCTATAGAGCATCTGAAATGTGGCCACCCAAATTGAGATCTGATGTAAATGTAAAACACACACTGAATTTTGAAGTAAAAAATACATATTATGAAATATATTTATACAATTTTACATTGATTTCATGTTGAAATGATAACATTCTGGCTATATAGTGTTAAGTAAAATACATTATTAAAATTAATTTCACCTGTTTTTTTTTATGCTTTTAAAATGTAGCTACTAAGAAATTTAAATTATATATGTGGATCCCATTTATGGGTACAATTATATTTCTCTTGGACAATGCTGTTATAGACATTCAATAAATCATAGCTATTGTTATTCATAATAAGTTTGATGCTTATCAGGAAATAACATAGTATAAATAACAGATTTTTTTTTTGAGCCAGATAATTTCCCCACAAAAGTACAGAAATTTCTGTAGAAAACTTGCAGAAGTTACACTTTCAGAAAAGAGGCCTTAATGAGGGATGGGGAAATCTCTGTGGTCAGTATATCGTGGCTGAACTCAAAAGGACTCTTCAACTAAAAAAGAAATTATCTATACTAACTATTGGCATATTAAAATTCACTCAGTATTAAATACACTATTAATCTTCAGCAGTGTGGCCACATATATAAATTATTTGAAAAGTGTCGGATTGTTCTTGACTGCACATTTCATTCAACATTCTTGGCATAATTAGTTTGATAATTGTTTCATTATCATTCAAATTCCTGGTATTATGCTTTGCTTTGTATTTGCAATTGCCAATTGGTTTACTATTCAAAACACTATTTCAATGAGTGAAAAACATTATCTTTAAAAAACACGAAGAAAACTCATTTTTTAACAATAAAAAGCCCATTAAAACTCTCCTCAAAAAAAAAAAAAAAAGCCAAAACATCAACCACACAGAAAATACAGCAAGGCTAGTATTTATTTCTGAAAAGTTTGCGTTAATGGTGCATGTAGGAAAACTTACTAAACTGCATAAAAATACTTGTGTTATTTTAGCATCAATAAAATGTAGACAGAAAAGCACACATACCACTGAGAACCACAAGGACCTTCTCGGACTTCTCCTGCCTGATACACCTTCCCATTAGATTCACAGGGGCAATTAGCCTTTAATACACATTTTCCTTTTTTTCCAATATCATCCAGTAGATAACCTAAAATACGTTATATAAATTTAATTCAAAACTTTGTAAATATCAGTAAATTGTTAAGTAGCGCATTATAGATTGAATTGTGTGCCCCAAAGATATATGAAAGTGCTAATCGCTATACCTGTAAATACGACCCTGTTTGGAAATAGGGGTTTTCTTTTATTATGTTAATGAGGCCATCTTAAAGTTAATCATTTCTGAGTGGTGTCTTATGAAAAGAGCGGAATAGACAGACACACATACAGGGGGAAGACAGATGCCACATGAGGACAGGCAAAGAAACAGAAAGATTACCGGCAGATACCAAAAACTGTGAGAAAGACTCACAGATGGAATCCACACAGCTGAGACCCTAATTTGGACTTTTAGCCTGTAGAACTGCAAGAAAACAACTTTGCGTTTGTTTGGGCAGCACTCGGTCATGAAGGCATAGTGTTTTGTGAAATTAATCTTCAGCTTGTGCTTTCAAATGTAAACATGCTAGTAAATTATAATTTCTTGTTTTAGCAATCACTTCTGGTGTGAGATCTAGCTAGAGTAAGATCAGCTTTTCTGAGCCTGAGATAGTGCTCCACAGAGCAGGCCTATTGAGCCATGTGTGTCTAGAGAATTTGTGTAGAACCGGAGGCATCAGATACTGCAGAGAAAGAAAACTCACAGTAATTTTAAATCCCTTTCACCTTCCTCAGAAGTTTGCAGAAAGGATATGGCAGGGGTAGGTTAATTTATGAAGCATCTATTTTGTTACAGAAAAGAAACTATTATGTTTGTGTCAATTTGTTTTCCCGCTGTTTCAGCCTGAGTACTCAGAATGTATTACCTTCAGGGCAGGTGCAGGCACTCACACATTCAGTATCTTGAAAAGGAGCCAAGTTAGAACAAGTTGCAGGATTTGAGAGTCCACATTCTTTGTAGATTTGTTTTTCTGGACATTTAGGCTTTCCTGGAGAAATACATACGTATAAAAATTAGAGGAAAATGATGTGAGAAATATATAAATTCTAATGGATGGCTTTTCAAATTGGATTCTTTTGAATATGATTCAAGATAGGAGTCAGTATTTAAAGATACCCAACAAAACTACATTACGCCAATTTCCCATGCATTATATTGTAATATTTAATTTTGGGAAAATGTATATTATATATATATAATTTTAGTTCAACTTAATTTGAAATGGATATTCTATACATATTATAATTTCTAAGGATTGACCTAAGTGGAAGGTATGACCATAAGTGGAAGGCATGTTTACATTTGTATGAGGCTCATATTTACATTTTATAATCTTGAAAGAAAATCATTACTTCTGCATAATTTTTAAATTTTTCCAGTTGTTTTTTACAAAAATTACTCATCCCTCCCTCTGTGACTTTTACTGATTGTAAAAAAATGTACATTTCCTAATTAAGTTCTTAGAACAAAGCACTGTAACTTGTGGCAAACTTTTCACCAAAATGGGTCTCAGTTTCCTCAGAAGAAAATGTGAGAGACAAGACTCACCTGTCTCTAAGATGCCTCCAGGGCTTATAGTCATTTGATAAAATTGCATCAGAACATAGCTTAAAGTTTTATAGAAACTTACTCATTTGAAATTTACTATAACATTAAAACTTCCATAGTGATACTGTCTTGGAAACCCAAGGAGGGGTCGCTATGAGTAAGATCTGACTCAGTGGCACATAACAACAACAAATAACATTAAAAACATACTGCAAACCACATTGGAATCATCTCTCCAGGACTCATAGATGCCAGGACCATCCGCAGCACAGAGGCGGGACAGTTCTGAGAAAGTGTCACATGTAGATTTTTTGTTTCTGTTTCGGCAGTATTCATCAATGCAGATCGTTTTGTAGTCACTGGATAAAGGGGCAACCTTTCCACATTTCTCAAAGTAGGTTCCAATAATTTTATTACAGTGCTGTAAAATAAAGCATGATGTTATAGAAAACAAGGAAAATTGATAAGTAAAACAAATTTTTAGGGAAAAGTTAATACAAAAATATATTTTTTTCACAATACCCATTGACAGGCAGAGTTGTTGGGTTCTAGATGAAATTGGAGCTCTGGTAGCATAGTGGCTAAGGCACTTGACTGCTAACCAGAAGGCTGGTGGTTCAAACCCCCCAGCCTCTCCTCGGAAGGAAGATGGGGCAATCTACTTCCGTAGTGACACTGCCTCAGAAACACAAGGAGGGGTCGCTATGAGTCGGGTCCAACTTGATGGCACATAACAACAACAACAACAGTTGAAGTTGGGATTTTTGAAGTAGTATAGTAGGTTAAGTGACTCCTAAAAGTATCCTGCCATCTTTGACATTTTGGATGGTTATATAATAACTTCAAATATAATTAAGTGAAATATAATCTTCAAAGATTAGATTTCATCTATTATTATTTGTGCTTCTTTTTCACTAAATGATAGTCTGTATTGGAAGAAATAAAACTTTCATCTTCTTGGCATCACACAATGCCTTCACATAGTAGGTCCTTACTACACAAGCATTGGTTTGAACATGAATGTATATGTTTTGGTTACCTAATGCCACTCTGACAGAAATATGTACCATAAATGGGATGGCTCAAACAAACAGAAGTTTATTCTCTTACAGTTTGGGAGGCTAGAAGTCCAAGTTCAAAGTGCCAGGCTCTAGGGGTTGGGTGAAAGCCTCTCAACCTTGGGCTTCAGCTCTGCCTCTTGCTCACAGCCCCCTGAAGCTAGAGTTATCTGTTCACTCGGGCAGCTGCTGGCTGCTGAGGCTGACAAACCCAGGGTCAACAAGTGAAAAGGCACAGTCCCAATATTACCAAATCACACAGCAGGCCATTGAGTCAAGTTCATTAGAAGTCCCAAGATCAGCAGAGCATGACAGCCTGCTGAAGAATGCCTCAGCTGCACTCAGGGTTCCAGCATGCTGTAAGCTAGAGACCTTTCTCAAAGTTGCTTCTTATATACTGGAAGCAACGCATATCCATAAAGCACCTACTCAGCTATTCCAGTAGATTCCACCATGGAGTTAATTACCAATCTCACCACAGCTAACCAGCCACTCAACCAGGCCCACCCAAGTTGACATACAACCTTAACTACCACAATTCCACCTTTTGTCAACTTGGCACCTATACAGACGGTCATTGGGTAGCATCTGTACAAATCTCCTTCACTAGGTGACTCTAGTCCTGCAGTGTAGTAAATTACTTAGTATGGCTTTTCTATCCATAAGTCATTGTAAACTCAGTGGTGGAATGAGCAACTGAGGAGCTGATTGTAAATGTTATCCATGTGGAGTGTTTCTGTTGGGCGTGGCACAATACAATGTTCTGGGAGGTGCCCACTTTCTCTCAGGTGCTTAGAGTTCTGATGCTATGATTGGCTAGTTTGACCACCCTGCCGGGCTCAAAAGGAGGCCTCCTGAAAGCAGAACTCTCTCTGACTGCTGGTTGAGGAAGATGTGCTGCTGAAAGAGACACGTGCTGCTGGGAAAGAGACGCGAGAGACACGCATTGCTGAGTGAGACACCGAGGGACCAGCGCTGCTGGGAAAGAGACTGTGAGAGACTGTTGGCTGAGGGACGTTGGGCTGGGAGAGAGACTGAGCGTTCTTCCTGAACTTGAGTTGTAGCCTGGTGCTTCCCTAATAAACCCCATAATCTGTGAGTTCTGTGTGGCCACTGCAGTGAATTATCGAACCCAGGAGAGAGGTGGTGGGTGCCTTGGGAGGAACGGTTGGAGAAAAGGCTGGAGGGAGGCAGCATGTCTGGCCTTGCAGTAATAGGCCTTGCGTTACTGCTGGTAATCCTGCCTTCCTCTTGTGGGATTAGAGGAGGTCGGAACATGTGGCCTCTTTGCCGTTTTTGCAAGTCCCCTAGTTTCTCTGAGTGGTGACCTCATCCCTTGGCCTGGAAGGTGCTGTTCTTCTACCTCTTGAGCATGGCAGCCCTGCCCCCTCACTCTTGGGCAGCGGCTATGGCTTCACCCCACTGGCCTGCATGAAAGAGCAGCCCCACATTCCAGAACCAAGTTAGTTAAGGTCTGACTCTTTGCAAACTAGGGGGCTATAGTGGTTTCACCCACAAACGCCATGCCCTACCCTTGAGGCTGAGGCAGCTCTGCTTCTAGATTCCTTGGTCTCTCCACTTCTACCAATTAATGCCCAAGGGCAACCCACTCTTCCAGGAATCTTCCTGCCCAAAGGACACTTAGCTTTCTTGCTCCATGGACTGGCCAAACTGCTACTCCATCTCATGCTGGTCCCTTCTACCAATTAATGCACGAAGGCAACCCACTCCACCAGGAAGCTGCCTACCCAATGGTATCCAGCTTTCTCCTCCATGGGCTGGTAAGGCTGTCAGCATCTGCTACTGGTCTCTCAGCTCTGCTACTGCTGTCTCTCATGCCAGTCTCACCCAGTCACTCAACCAGGCCCAACAAAGTTGACATACAACCTTAACTACCACAGTATATGTTCATTCAAGTAAAATTTTTTGAGCAGCCACAAGTAAATTCTCATACACTATGCAACTACCACAACAGATAAAACATAATTGTCATCACAGAACTCATAATCTTATAGGGAAGATGTGAGGGAAACATGTACAGGTTTTTATGAATAGTGTCTTATCATAACTGCCATAAGAGTATCATAGGCTGAGAAATGAAGGAGAAAGCAATTCTAACTGCAATGACCAAGGACTATTTCCAAAGGAAGATGGAAGATATATATATAATGTCATGTCTTAATTTGCTTTGCCAGGAGATGAAAAGGAAGTTATAAAATAAAATGCAACAAATACTGTCAATAAAACAAAACCTGTTCATACTACAATGCTAAACATAGTATGAAAATAACAATTCAATCATCTCCATCTTGAGAATTTTGTTTTAGGTTGAACAGTAAATATGTGAACAGTCTTCATATGGATGCCATCAATCAATTTCAACATAACTGAGCTATAAAAGTGAAAAAATTGTAGAGTTAATGGTGAATATTGTCCAGTGCTATAATCAAAAACATTTACAAAAAGAAGGTGAAATGTGGAGAATGAGAATTGAAACTAGATACCTGAGACAAAAGTAAGGGAGTGAGAGAAGAAAATAATTCTTAGGGACACAGTACATTGATTTCCAAAATTGTGTCACTTTATAAAGTAGCCGTCAAGAGATAATAATGGAAAGGTGAACCATGTCAGTTTACAGACAAAAGAAAATTAAAATTGTTATAACAATAGATAGCTTACATCATAATGTTTTGGAAAAAGAACTTATTTTAGTATCTACAACTAGACTCAAGGTGAGAAACAAACTACTGAACACTGAAGGGGAAGCATTTGCAAATTCTAATAATAGAGCTCTGGTAGCATAGTGGCTAAGGCACTTGACTGCTAACCAGAAGGCTGGCGGTTCAAACCCACCAGCCACTCCTCGGAAGGAAGGTTGGGCAATCCTACTTCCGTAGTGATACTGCCTCGGAAACCCAAGGAGGGGTCGCTATGAATCAGGGCTGACTTGACAGCACATAACAACAACAACAATAATAAAGTATGAGTACATAGAACAGGATGATCACTATCTAAATTGAAACCAAGGGGGAATTGATTAAATTTGCTATGAGATGAAATATAAAATTTTTACCTGTAGCCCTTCTTCACAAACTTCATAGGTTTTACTAACAGCCTTGGGACAATGACCAGGAATTTGGCTATTGGCAATGTTTTCATCGACATCTTTCCCTTAAAAAGAAAGCATGGTTTACTTCATTCACCCTTAGAGAGCCTGCCTCCGACAGCCTTTGCTAATTCATTGTGCTCTCCAGTAGAAACTTAGTGTGGCCCTGCATGGCCTCAGTGTCCTTCTCCCTAGAGCTAGGCATATATACATACAGTCTTTTCAAGGTAATATGAACTAGAAAGGTGAATATATTTTTTAATCTAACACTATCTCATTCTTTACATAAATTTAAATTATCTGCAATTAGATTTATCCAAGTAAGACAATGACTTTACAATTTTCCTTGGGAAAACAATTTTTTTGAGAAACAATTCATTGGAATCTTACCTGGGGTGCTATTGAAGTTTCCACAAAGACCACAAGTAGGATATTGCTTGTGAAGAGTGAGCTTTAAAAATAAATAAATAAATAAATAAAATTACATTTACATGTTTAGAAAATATTGAAAAATTTTCAAAACAAAATTTACCTAAAACAAAGGACAGGACATCCACATATTCAATTCTCCCTAGGGGTATAGTAGAGGACATTTTTGAGGCAAACTCTACCATTAATCGGTTACAAGTCTTTGGTCAGATTATTTAATTCTCTTCAGTTTGAATTTCCTGAGTTCTATAATCGTAGTGCCTAAGGCATTGGACTGCTAACCAGTCGGTTGGTGGTGCAAACCCACCAGCCACTTCACAGGAGGAAGACAGGGCAATCTACTTCCTTAAAGATTTACCTCCTCAGAAACCCAAAGGGGTCACTATGAGTCAGAATCAATTAGGTGGCAATGAGTTTGGAGTGTGGTTTTTTATAATCTATAAAAGTATCAGGTACTTCAAAGTATTTTGAATATTAAAAAAGATAATGCTGGTGCAGTGATCCATATATACACACAATGAAAACCAAAGTCACTGCCATCGAGTTGGATCCAATTCATAGCAACCCCTCCTTGGGTTTCCGAGGCAGTATCACTACAGAAATAAATTGCCCAACCTTCCTTCCGAGGAGTGGCTGGTGGGTTTGAACCACCAGCCTTCTGGTTAGCAGCCAAATGCCTTAGGCACTACACCACCAGAGCTCCCAATCCATACACAGAGAGTTCTTAATAAGCATTAGCTCTATTTTCCTTTTAGTATGTCATTTTTACAATTGAAAATATAAAAATAAAAAAGCACAGAATTAGAAGAAAAACAGAGATGGACGTACTGAGAGTGTTTTATTTTTGTCCCACGTTAAAGATAAGATTCCTCTTCGGCTATTCAAGATATTATGTTCTCCATATTTTTTAATATGAATCAACTTATTATCATATGGTATTTGTACACTGTAAAGTATAAAATACAAAAGTAAGAAAAAATATTCTTATAAGCATATTTACTTCTGATAATTCATGTTTATATATTTAATATCTTATAAATATAATACCAGCTAGTAAATATTAAATTTTTCTTGTTCTTGTTATTTTGTGAAAGAAAAACAGTGACTTTTCCCCAATATATGAAGCAATTTTCTGGAAAAATGAATAGATATCGGGGGCTTTGGAGAAACGAACAAGGTGAAACATTAGAGCAATGTACAGAAAAATGATCAAATATTTGGAATTGTTCATAATAAAATATTGTTTCTCATTTTTCATCCCGC
This sequence comes from Orycteropus afer afer, assembly GCF_000298275.1. NCBI lineage: Eukaryota > Metazoa > Chordata > Mammalia > Tubulidentata > Orycteropodidae > Orycteropus > Orycteropus afer. Next base: position 52,100 of record NW_006921687.1, read on the forward strand.
AAAGTACTCAAATATTTCATCCTTTCTAAATCCGAGTTGCTACTTCTAAAAATAATACCCTAACAGAGTCAATATATTGTGAAGTCTCAAGTCTATATTTAGTATAAAACAAGCAAATGAAAATTGAACTCTTCTATTAATAGTTTTGTTATATGGTTATCTTACCCAGAATTTAGACACTCAGAAAAGCTAGTCAACAGAGTTACTATGTTTTCTATGTTGTTATAGGAATAAATATAATTTCTTATAATTCCGAATAAAGTAAAATCTTATACTTTTATCTAACTCCTGTCCTAGAATTTATTACAAATATCGATAGAAAGATCAAAATAGAGGGAAAGTAAAATCTCTTTCCTATTCAGCCTGTTTTTTTTAAAAAATTTTTTGCTCAGTTTACTTCAAATAATTTTATAGCATTTATCCAATGCCTTAGGACATTTACCTTTCTCCATTAATCAAAATGATATCACCAGAAATAGAGATATCATTGCCGTCAATTACGACTGATATTTTTTCAATCTCATTGTCTTTGTTTCTCTTGATCTCAATATTGAAATCTCCTCCAGATTCAACACAGTGACGGCAGAAAGTGTATGTGCACGAAGACTCAAAGGAAAAGATGCGGCCATTGAAGGCTTTATAAGCTCCTTTGCCCCAAGTAGAAGCTTCACCTACAAGACAATCAGAGTAGAATATTTATAATTGTATAAAACAATCGATACACCTACTAGTTCTGAATTTATTTGTTTTTTAAATTTATATACCAAGAAAAAAATCACTGAGGAGTTCTTCTCTCACAGCCACCATCCTACATCAATGCTTTTTGTTCCCTCATGAATGCAAAATGGACCTGAAGTAGTACCTGAGTATTTCCTTAGAATAACAAAATTTAGCCATAAACAAAAAGAGAAACATCTCATTAACTGGAGGAAAGGGAAAATACTATCTACTGTAGGGTGGGATATGTAGAGAAGGTCTTGTAACACTTAAAATTTCAAGGACTGCCTTGACATCTTTGAGCCTCTCCCCACTAAAAATCAAACCAGTTGCCATGGAGTGACAACCCCGCATTTCAGAGTGGAACTCTGCTCCCTATGGCGTTCAATAGCTGTGACCTTTCAGGAGTAGGTAGTGAGGCTTTCGTCTTAGCCTCTTCTAGGTGGGTTTAAACAGCTAATCTTCCAATTAGAGGGTTTGCACCACCTAGGGACTCCTTAAGGAGCTCTAGTGGCTTAGTGCCTAAGTCATCTGACTGCTAACCAGAAGGTTGCTGATTCAAACCCACCACCCACTCTCTAAAAGGAAGATGGGTCAATCTACTTCCGTAAAGATGTACTGCCTCAGAAACCCAATGGGTGTCTCTATGAGTCAGAATTGACTAGATGGCAATGAGTTTGGAGTTTGGTTTGAGGGACTCGAGTCTCCCAGACCCCCATAAATGCCTAACTCTGAGTTCCTCTGTTCCCACAAGAAATGCTCCGTCCAAACTAAACCAAACTCACTGCTTTCAAGTTGGATCCGACTCATAGCGACCCCTCCTTGGATTTCCGAGGTGATATCACGATGGAAGTAGATTGCCCAACCTTCCTTCCAAGGAGTGGCTGGTGGCTTTGAACCGCCAGCCTTATGGTTAGCAGTTAAATACCTTAGGCATTATGCCACCAGAGCTCCTGAAATGCTCCTTACCCAGCAGAAAAAGCTCTATTTCTGCTAGTTTTCCTATCAGTTGTCCCACTGCATTCCATCAGCTCCTCAATCTAACTGTACTTTCATACCAGCTCAGGGAAGTGAGCCACTAGTTTGTGTTTCAAACTAACCAATCACATTCTGCTAAGGAAACTTCATTCCACCCTTCTATAAATACAAAACTTGCCTTCCACGGCCTTTGCTGGTTGATTTCTGCTCTCCAGTGCAAACCTAGTGTGGCCTGTGGTGTCCTCCCTGTGACTGGGAGTATGTGTGGCTGATAAATTGCTGCCAATTTCATCAGTCCAATGTCCTTTGTTTTTCCATTTCTTAAGTACTATTTTCCACTGACAGAGTAGAACTGTCCCATAGGATTCGCAAGGCTGTAAATCTCTGTAGAAGCAGACTGCCTCATCTTTCTCCCTCCAAACTACTGGTGGATTTGTATCCCCGACCTTGTGGTTAGCAGCCAAATGCTTTAACCACTATGCCACCAGAGCTCCTTTAAGTACTGTATGTTGTTGTTGTTGTTGTCATTTGCCATCAAATGGGACCTGACTCACAGTGACCCCTCCCTGGGTTTCCGAGGCAGTATCACTACAGAAATATATTACCCAACCTTCCTTCTGAGGAGTGGCTGGTGGGCTTGAACCACCAGGCTTCTAATTAGCAGTCAATTGCCTTAAGCACTATGCTACCAGAGCTCCTCCTTAAGTACTATGTTGTTGTTATGTGCCCTTGAGTTGGACCTGACTCATTCTGAGGAGTGGCTGGTATAGTAGAGGGAAATCCCTCTTGCACCAATGGGATGAATAGAAGGGAATTAAAACTGAGAGAGGTTGTGATTTATTTTACTTTCTGTAGAGATAGGTTTTCTAATTTTATCTGAGTATGGTGCCATTTATATTTAATGAATATAAATTACACATATATAATAATATATTAAGAGTTAATAATAATACAATAATTTATTAAGAGTTTTGGTAGCATAGTGCCTAAGGCACTTGACTGCTAACTAGAAGGCTGGCAGTTCAAACCCACCAGCCATTTCTCGGAAGGAAGGTTGGGCAATCTACTTCTGTAGTGATACTGCCTCGGCAACCCAAGGAGGGGTCGCTATGAGTCAGGGTGCACTCCATGGCACACAACAACAACAACAACAACAATATATTATATATATAATATATGAAATAATATAATATATATATTTGTATATATGTGTGTGTGTTTGTGTGTGTGTGTATAACAAATATGGTGTCAATCAAATCAACAGTGATTAAACCCAGATGATCGACTAGTTTTCTTTTCTTTTTTAATTGTGATTTGGGTGAAGATTTACAGAGAAAATTCACTTTCCATACAGCAGTTCACATATACTTTGTCTCATGTCATTGCGCAGTTTACCGCAATGCAACAGCTCCCCTCCCACGTCCTCCCCATAGTTACTGCTTCCCAGTGTCCATCCCTCCATACACTCCTGCCCCCTGAGCTGTCTCCCTATGCATAAGCAGCCTTACTTTCTCCCATGATTGTTCTCCCCAAGGAGTGTAACTACTTGAGGTAAATGTTTAACTCAAATGACTATATTTTGTTTGGCTGGAAACCACAGGTGTGGGTTCAATTCCAGATCTTAAAGGCAGCTAGGGGCCATGGTCTCAGTGGTTGCACCAGGCTCTATCAGACCAGCAAACCTGCTCCAAACCCCCCCCCCCTTTTTTTATCTCCAAATGATTTTGAGTTTTGTTCCACATTGTTCTCCCTCTCTATCAAGGATCTCCTACATAGATCCCCTTCCAAGTGGTTGACAGTAGTAGCCGGGCACCATCTAGTTCTTCTGGTCTCATAGTCATATAGGCTGCAGATTGGATGGTGTACCAGTCGCTAGGACTAATTGTTTTCATGAATTTTTGGTTTTCTTCATTCTTCTTTGCTCTGGACGAGGGGAGACCCATCTTTGCATCTAGATGGCAGCTTGCTAGCTTTTAAGATCCCAGTCATTGCTCACCAAAGTAGGAGGTGGAACAATGTTTTGTATAGTATGTTATGCCAATTGAGCTTGATGTCCCCTGCGATTATGGTCCCAAGCCTACAGGTTCAACTATTCAGTCCCTCTGGGTAGCTGGCTGTGACCAAGAAGTGGCCACAACCTTCCTGTTGTCAGCTCTACTATACACCTGGGAATTCTGATCATTCACATAAACTTATAGGACCATTGTCTGCCAACCCTATATATGTTCTTGGATACACTCCCCATTTCATAGATATACCTAATCATTTAACCTGTCCACCCATCTATACATCCATATACCCATGTTTGCCTTCACTGACAACGCAGTACTGTATGTTCAAAAGGGTTCATTGTCTGTACCTCCCATGTACCTCTCTATGTCTTTCTCATCCTCAATGCTGCCATATTGGTCACTCACATTTGGTACATTGCCCTTCTCTTAACCCAAATCAATACTTATCTCTATCTGTCTAACAGCCTTCCCTCCCCTTCCCTCCGACCCCTGGTAACCAACAAAGAAAATTTCCTTCTATAGATAAATTTCCTTAACTTTTACAATAACAGACTAATACAATATTTGTCCTTTTGTGACTGACTTATTTCGCTCAGCATAATGTCCTCCAAATTCATCCACATTATGCGGTGTTTTGCAGATTCTACATTATTCTTTAGTGTTGCATAGTATTCCATTGTGTGTATGTACTATAGTTTAATTATCCATTCCTCAGTTGATGATAGACTAGTTTTCAAAACTAGTTTCAAACTTGGTTACTTTGTGGCCTCATTAAGTGCCACCTTGGGCTTAAAAATATTAATGAAGATCAGTCATTGTAACTTACCAAGAATTGCATTTGTTTCAGAATATTTTGGAGTTGCTTCTGGAATATGAGATCCTTTTTCTGTTCAAAATGAAGCATACGTGATTTAAACTTCAGAACATATATTGATTTTTTTAATTATACAAGATATGCATGGGAATTTAACAGCTTATTTGGGATAATGTACAATTAATAACATATTTTTGACACATACAGAACTATTTTTTCCATCTTGAAAATAAAACTTTGTAAACCCATTTTTAGGAGGCATTGGTGCAGTGGTTAAAGTGCTTGGCCATTCCAACCCACCAGCTGCTCTGCTGGAGAAAGAGGTGGCAGTCTGCTCCCATAAATATTTACAGCCTTGGAAACCCTATGGGGGCAGTTCTGCTCTGTCCTGTAGGGTTGCAATAAGTTAGAACTGACCTGATGGCCGTGGTTTTAACACATTTACTGGAAGCCATTACCCAAAAAGCCAAAGATAGATTGTATTAAATCAGTCTGTTAATTAATATTAACAAATCAACTATCCCTATATGAGAAGAATTAAATTCTCTCCAGTAAAGGGACAAATCTCAAAACTTTGTTTCCCATAATTGTTTTAATTTTAATATTCTGACCTTTTTATGTAACCAAGTATATTTATATGAACTCTTAGGCAAGGCCTAAAAGAAATCAAGATGTAACAACAACCAATAGTAAATATTCCAATAGAATTTTAAAATATTTTTCACAATGGGATTATTGTATTTCTTGAAGCCACTTGTCTTTTCTACAAATTGTCTTTACTCGGGTTACATGGAAATAGGTAGAACTCCTAGTTTATCTCTAAGATCATTTTAAAGAATAACATATTTAAAATTATAAAGAAGGCACACTATGTTTTATTCAACTTCCCTTAAATATATTTTAATTTCTTTTTCTTATTTAATTTTTCCAAATATTCCAATGGTTCTCTAACATTAGTACTCAAAAGAGAAACTTATAAGCACTTATTAGACACTTATAAGTATTGTGAAATACTTGTAATAATATCCAGTCTGAGTGAATCAATAATCAACAGAATATATAAAAATTATATTTATACACATATATGTTAATGTAATTTTTATTTAACATCCAAATAGTCATAAATCCAACTACCCGGAGTGCTTAGTGGTCCAGATGTATGGTAGTCAGGTAAGTTTGTGACAACTATTTTAATAGAAAAAATTATTAATATGTTTCTTTGTATAACTTTACTTGGCAAAATAGGAAAACCCTCTATACCAGATGTCCCAGAACCAAATCCCTATTTCCAGATGGATCTCCCAAAAAATCAACACAAGTTCTAGCATTGGTATTACCTGTAGAATAGAAAATTATGTTAACAGAACATATTTCAATAAGCTTTATAACTCAGAACTTTTCCATGCACAGATATTAAATATCATCACCTACACCACCAGGAATCCCTTGATTAGTAGATTTTACTCCATTTTTGCTAAGGCCATTATCACCAATTATATTTGAACCACAACCTGCAGAACTAAATTTAGCTTAATCCTTCCTTTCTCCGGATCCAAAACCAAAAGACCAGTTCTTTTCCACCAACAGAGAACTAAAATGTTATTAAAATAAATGACAAAGGTGGAAATCTATTTAGATTTCATGAGAGCAGGTCCAAAATTAGACTACCTGAGCCACTGGCACCAGATCCACTGCTTCTCATGTCACTCCCAAAAGATCCACTCCTTCCAAATCCCTTTACACCAGATGTCCCAGAACCAAATCCCAAATTTCCAGATGGATCTCCCAAAAAGTTATCACCAGTTCTCACACTGGTGCCACCTGCAGAATATAAAATGATTTTAACAGAACATATTTCAATAAATTTTATAACTCAGAAGTTTCCCATACACAGAAATTAAATATCATCACATAAATCACCAGAACCGCAGTGTCCAGTACATTTTATTCCATTTTCGCTAAGGCCACTGTCCCCAATTGATTAGAACCAAAATCTCCCAAAACAAATTTAGCTTTATCCTTCCTTTCTCCCAAACCAAAGGCAAAAGACCAATTCTTACTCACTAACAGAGAAATAAAATGATACTAAAATAATTGACAAAAGTGGAAATCTATTTAGATTTCAGCAGAACAGGATCCAAAATGGACTGATTATCAACCACTGGCACCAGATCCACTGCTGATCATGTCACTCCCAAAAGATCCACTCCTTCCAAATCCATTTACAACTGATGTCCCAGAACCAAATCCCAAATTTCCAGATGGATCTCCCAAAATATTTTCCCCCGTTCTTACAATGGTACCACCTGCACCATATAAAATGAATTGTAACAGAACATATGTCCATAAATGTTATGACTCACAATTTTCTATGAACAGAAATTAAATGTCACTGAAATCACCAGTACTACATTGGCTAGTGACTCTGATTTGATTTTTGCTAAGGCCATTCACAAATTTGATTTGAATCAGTCTGCTGAACAAAATTTATGTTGTCCCTTCCTTTCTCCATATCAAACTACAAAAGGCTTGTTCTTTTCAACTAATGTTGTGGCTATGTGCCGTGGAATCAGACCCGACTCATAGCAACCCCTCCCTGGGTTTCTGAGGCAGTATCACTACAGAAGTAGATTACTCCATCTTCCTTCCAAGGAGTGGCTGGTGGGTTTAAACCACCAGCCCTCTGGATAGCAGTCAAGTGCCTTAGGCACTATGCTACCACAGCTCTCTTTCAACTAATAGAGAATTGCAGTGTTATTAAAATAATTGACAAAGGTGGAAATCAATTAAGATTTCACCAGAGCAGAGTCGAAAATGGACTACCTATGTCACTGGTACTAGATCCACTGCTGATCATGTCACTCCCAAAAGATCCACTCCTTCCAAATCCATTTACACCAGATGTCCCAGAACCAAATCCCAAATTTCCAGATGGGTCTCCCAAAATATTTTCCCCAGTTCTTTCACTGATACCGCCTGCAGAATATAATATGATTTTTCACAGAATGTATGTCAATAAATGTAGGATTCAGAACAATTCCATGCACAGAAATTAAATATCACTGAAATCATCAAAAGTACATTGGCTAGTACATTTTATTCCCTTTTGGCTAAAGCCAATGTCATCAATTTGATCTTCACTAGAAGATCCAAAATGGAATTTAATTTTATCCTTCCTTTCTCCAGATCCAAACTGGCTCCTCCTTTCCTTTTCCCAGATCCAAAACCTAAAGACCATTTCTTTCCCACTAACGGAGAACTAAAATGTTATTAAAATAATTGACAAACATAGAAATCAATTTAGATTTCACCACAACACAGTCCAAAATGGACTACCTGTGTCACTGGTACTAGATCCACTGCTGATCATGTCACTCCCAAAA
>NW_006921687.1:65363-66829 GCF_000298275.1 Orycteropus afer afer
CACAACACAGTCCAAAATGGACTACCTGTGTCACTGGTACTAGATCCACTGCTGATCATGTCACTCCCAAAAGATCCACTCCTTCCAAATCCATTCACAACTGATGTCCCAGAACCAAATCCCAAATTTCCAGATGGATCTCCCAAAATATTTTCCCCAGTTCTTTCACTGATACCACCTGCAGAATATAATATGATTTTTCACAGAATGTATGTCAATTAAAGTAGGATTCAGAACTATTCCATGCACAGAGATTAAATATCACTGAAATCATCAGAAGTACATTGGCTAGTACATTTTATTCCCTTTTGCCTAAAGCCAATGTCATCAATTTGATCTTCACTAGAAGATCCAAAACCGAATTTACCTTTCTCCTTCCTTTCTCCTGATCCAAACTGGCTCCTCCCTTCCTTTTTCCAGATCCAAAACCTAAAGACCATTTCTTTCCCACTAGCAGAGAAGTAAAATGTTATTAAAATAATTGAGAAAGATAGAAATCAATTTAGATTTCACCACAACACAGTCCAAAATGGACTACCTGTGTCACTGGTACTAGCTCCACTTCTGATCACGTCACTCCCAAAAGATCCACTCCTTCCAAATCCATTTACAATTGATGTCCCAGAACCAAATCCCAAATTTTCAGATGGATCTCCCAAAATATTTTCCCCCATTCTTACACTGGTACCACCTGCAGAATATAAAATGTTTTTTTAACAGAACGTATGTCAATAAATGTAAGATTCAGAACTATTCCATGCACAGGGATTAATATCACTAAAATCATCAGAACTATATTGTCTAGTGCACTTTATGCCCTCTTGGCTATAGCCAATGTCATCAATTTGAGCTTCATCAGAATATCCAAGAACAAATTTACCTTTCTCCTTCCTTTCTCCAGATCCAAACTGGCTCCTCCCTTCCTTTTTCCAGATCCAAAACCTAAAGACCATTTCTTTCCCACTAGCGGAGAACTAAAATGTTATTAAAATAATTGACAAAGATAGAAATCAATTTAGATTTCACCACAACACAGTCCAAAATGGACTACCTGTGTCACTGGTACTAGATCCACTGCTGATCAAGTCACTCCCAAAAGATCCACTCCTTCCAAATCCATTTACAACAGATGTCCCAGAACCAAATCCCAAATTTCCAGATGGATCTCCCAAAATATTTTCCCCAGTTCTTTCACTGATACCACCTGCAGAACATAACATGATTATTAGCAGAGTGTATGTCAATCAATGTAAGACTCAGAACTATTCCATGCAAAGAGATGAAATATCACTGAAATCATCAGAACTGTATTGTCTAGTACACTTTATTCCCTTTTGGCGAAAGCCAATGTCATGAATTTGATCTTCACCACAATATCCAAAAACAAATTTAGCTTTATCCTTCCTTTCTCCCTAGCGAATGCTACTTTCGCCTTCTTTTTTTTTTTTGTTTTTAGGATTTGGGTG
>NW_006921687.1:74705-107070 GCF_000298275.1 Orycteropus afer afer
GATGTCCCAGAACCAAATCCCAAATTTCCAGATGGATCTCCCAAAATATTTTGCCCAGTTCTTTCTCTGATACCACCTGCAGAACATAACATGATTATTAGCTGAGTGTATGTCAATCAATGTAAGCCTCAGAACTATTCTATGCTCAGAGATTAAATATCACTGAAATCATCAGAAGAGTATTGTCTAGTACATTTTATTCCCTTTTGGCTATAGCCAATATCATCAATTTGATCTTCACCAGAATATCCAAAAAGAAATTTAGCTTTATCCTTCCTTTCTCCGTAGCGAATGCTACTTTCCCCTTCTTCTTTTTTTTTTTTTTTTAGATCCAAATCCTAAAGACTGGTTCTTTCTCACTAATAGAGTACTAAAATGTTATGAAAATAATTGTCAAAGGTGGAAATCAATTTAGATTTCACCAGAGCAGAGTCCAAAATGGACTACCTGTGTCACTGGTACTAGATCCACTGCTGATCATGTCACTCCCAAAAGATCCACTCCTTCCAAATCCATTTACAACTGATGTCCCAGAACCAAATCCCAAATTTCCAGATGGATCTCCCAAAATACTTTGTCCAGTTCTTTCACTGATACCACCTGCAGAATATAATATGATTTTTAATAAACATATGTCAATAATTGTAAGACTCAGAAGCACAGTAATGAAATATTACTGACACCATGAGAACTACATTTTCTAGTACATTTTATTCCCTTTTGGCGAAGGCCAATGTCATCAATTTGATTTGAATCCAAATATCTAAGAACAAATTTAGCTTTTTCCTTCCTTTCTCCAAATCCAAAGCTAGTTTCACCCCTCCTTTTTCCAGATCCAAAACCTAAAGACCAGTTCTTTCTCACTAATGGAGAGCTAACATGTTATTAAAATAATTGACAAAGGTGGAAATCAATTTAGATTTCACAAGGGTAGAGTCCAAAATGGACTACCTGAGCCCCTGGCACCAGATCCACTGCTGATCATGTCACTCCCAAAAGATCTTCTGCGTCCAAATCCATTTACACCAGATGTCCCAGAACCAAATCCCAAATTTCCAGATGGATCTCCCAACCTATTTTGCCCAGTTCTTTCACTGATACCACCTGCAGAATATAAAATTATTTTTTAACAGAACATATGTCAATACTTGTAAGATTCAGAATTTTTTCATGCACACAAATGAAATATCACTGAAATCATCAGAACTGTATTGTCTAGTACATTTTATTCCATTTTGGCTAAGGCCAATGTCACCAATTTGATTTCATTCCAAATATCTAAAACCAAATTTAGCTTCACCCTTCCTTTTCCAGATCCAAATGGTTTCACCCTTCCTTTTTCCAGATCTAAAACCTAAAGACTAGTTATTTTCCACTTTGGGAACTAAAATATTATTAAGATAATTGATAAATATCAAAACAATTTAGATTTCACCAGAGCAGAGTCCAAAATGGACTACCTGAGCCCCTGGCACCAGATCCACTGCTGATCACATCACTCCCAAAAGATCTTCTGCGTCCAAATCCATTTACACCAGATGTCCCAGAACCAAATCCCAAATTTCCAGATGGATCTCCCAAATTATTTTGCCCAGTTCTTTCACTGATACCACCTGCAGGATATAATATGATTTTTAACAGAATGTATGTCAATAAATGTGAGATTCAGAACTATTCCATGCACAGAAATTAAATATCACTGAAATCATCAGAACTTCATGGTCTAGTACATTTTATTCCATTTTTGCTATGGCCATTGTCACCAATTTGATTTGAACCAATTTAGTTTCCACCCTTTTTCCTTCCTTTTTCTAATCAAAAGACCAACGACTTTCCACTAACAGAGAAATCAAAATTTTAATAAATGAAATAATGTGTATTTGAGATTCAGTTGGATATCCCCAAAACAGAGACTGGGTTGAATACTTGAACCACCCTCAGATTCAAGGCTTTTGAATCCATCCCCAATAGAGCCAGTGCCACTCATTCCATTCCCTCTGATTTCATTGATTCCCAATATATGTTGAACAAATATCCCTAAATTCAATCCCAAATTTCCAGAGCTGTCACCAACAAATTTATCCCCACTTCTCACACTGGTTTCACCTTTGGAATGTAATATTTGCCACTAAGTATACTAAATCCATTTCAAATTCAGAGATTTTTATGCACAGGAGTTAAAAATCAGTAACTAGACCATTGGAAATAGATCCTCCAGAACTGCCCCTTAATTTCCTCCAACCATGTTGCTACTAATTCCAATGGCACCAAATGGATTAAAACCAGAAATACCAGAACCTAATGCATCTTCACCTTTCCCTACTCCAAGTCCCAAACCAAAAGATGAAATAATGGAAAACTCAAAATATTGTTCAAAATTAATGTTAATTAATTAATTAATTAATGTTTTTTTTAAAAAATTGTTTTTATCAAAATTGATTATTCATATTTTTCAAGAATAACTCTTTGTTGCAATACTTGAACCAGGGACACCTGATCTAAGGCCTATGGATTTGTCCCCAGCCAGTCTTCCACTACTCATTTCACTCCCATCGGTTCTACTGATATCCAATGCCTTTTGAGCAGATGTCCCCAAATAAAGTCCCAAATCTCTAGAGACACTGCTACTAAATTCGTTCCCAGTTCTTGTGTTGGTGCTATCTTCTAAAATAAAAAATTCAGGATGTATTTTAAAATGCTTGTAATTCTTTACTTTTTATGTACAAAACCTGAATAATAATAACTAGATCATTTCAAACTCAAATAAATTCACTGCCATTGAATCGATTCCAGCTCATAGTGACCTCCATTGGGTTTCCAACACTGTAAATCTTTATAGATTGCCCATCTTCCTTCTGAGGAGCAACTGGTGGATTTGAACCACTGACCTTCTGGTTAGCAGCCAAATGCCTTATCCACTAAGCCACCAGAGCTCCCTAACTAGATCATTAGAGCTTGATTTTTCTAATATGCCCTATTCCATTATCATTAAAGCCTTTTTGTTCAAAGATCACCACTTGAGCCAGAATTAATCCAACCAAATCCAAATTCACCTTTCTCTTTTCTACCAAGTCCAAAATCAAAAGATAAAAGTATTTCATCTAATGGAAAATAAAATTATATCAGCAGTAATAAAAAAAAGAATCAAAATTATTTCTATTTTTTTTAAATTTTGGATCAGAATTCCTGAGCCACTAAGAGCAAAAGCCCACTCAGAGCCGACAATTCATCACCAATAAACCCACTGCTGTTCTTCCTGTGTTCATCAATTTCTGTAAGTCTCCCTGACACATAAATAGGTAGAGTTACTCTGCTGCTTTTTTTTTCTTCCAAATGTGAAATGAAATTTATCCAAACTTCTAAAATTTCTTTTTTTTGGCATCTTTCCTTAAAAAAAAAAAAAAAAAGACTAGTTCAAAAATGAATTATAGACGGTAAAATATGGAAACAAAACCATTCAAATAACTTTCCCAAAGTACAAAGAAGTGGAAAGTGTTGAATAGAAAGTAGATCTCTTCCTCCCAGGTCCAAGCTCTTTCATAAGGTCTCAAATCTACTTGTCTCTTCACTAAAGTATCTAAATTCCTGATTTCCATTGAAGATAATACAGATTATTTAAGAATTAATTACATGGTTTACAAACTTTCCCATAAGTACCTCTCACACTGAATTTGTTTTGGTAGAAAAGAACGCCAATTCCTGCTTTATTAATTAATTGGTTTTCCTGCCAAAGTAGAAGATAAAGACCATTTATAATACCTGTTTCTCTGGCAGCAGAATCAGAGCCAGCTAATCCATTGTTTACCACATTCGCATCATATCCATTTTGGCCAGATGAACTGCGATCAATTTCATTTTGTTTTAAAGTAGTGCTGCCAAGATCCGTGCCACCAGAGACACCATTGTCAACATCCGTTGCTGAAGTTGTTTCATCTACCATACAAAAATATAATCATTATTTAAAAAAAAAAAAAAAAGTTGTGTTAATTTATATTATACAAGAACTAACTCCATGTACAGGTTTATATCACAGTATTGGATATATTCTCCCACATGTATTTTCATATAGAATTCTACAACATGTAATCATGGTCATACATGACAACCAATTTAACACAAAGGCTGAGAAAATTCTAGAAGAAAAGTGAGGCATTAAGACCACGTAAGATAGTTTCACTGTGTTCCACAAAGCAAAAGAAAACACCTCAAAATTATAAACAAGAGCAAATATAGTTGCCTCAATTTTGTCAATCACAAAACAGGTAGGCAGGCAGGGAACTTTTATGACCTTATTAACCATATTTCAACCTCATTCCCATACCTAAGGGGTTATCACTGAATAGAGTCATACATTAAATTTTAATATAAAATATTGATGTTATTGTCCTTTCTCCTATATTTGTAGGAGTACAAACTACAGAGATTTGAGGAACCAAAAAGATAAAGTAAAAGTTTAAATTGGCCAATAGGAAGAAATGCCTTGAACAAAAGAGGGTATGTCTCACATAAAGAAATTTAATTTTTTTTTTCCAAAACAAAACACACTTTCTGGTCACAAACAGCTTAGAAACCCTGCTTTATAATACTATTCAGTAATTTGAGTATGAAATTTAAAGAAAGAACCCTGATATGGAAAATAAGTTGTCTCTGGAAACAGAAATGTGAATGGAAAGGCCTACAATAAATTTGAGTTTAAGAAATATTTTAAATTATTACTTTATACCATGAAAAAACTGCCATACAAATGATAGCTCACCATCATCATAATAAAAAGAGGGAGAAAGATAGTGTGAGAAAATTTAAATTGCCTGGAGAAACCATTCAATTTAATGTGTACATCTTTACCCCTATTCTCTAAAGGCAGAATTTATCACTCTCATTGGCACTGGAATTAGTGCCTCTAGATTCTCCACTATCATTAGTAAGGTCATTTTCTGCAGTTAAAGCAAAAATGATCAGACTATCCCAAATGGAAAAAAAGCACCTGCTTCCTCATCATCACTTCTCTAACAGTACCTTCTTCTGGGGTGTCGTCTAACTCTAAACTATCAGTCTCTCGACGTTGTCTTGGAGCAATAAATCCAGTGTCAAAGTGTCTTCTGTTTGAGTCACCAAAAGATGAACCACTGAACAAAAAGCCACCTAATGTGAATGACAGAAGATATTATTTGAAAACAGTATTACAAAATTGATCTGATAATGACACCATGAAAAGTCTTATTTTATTTTGGGTAAGCACCATTATTCTAGCAGCATTTAGAACAACATATGCTGTGGACTGATGTAATCACCAAACCTTTATCTTTTTGTCATGGTTCTAACACCTCAAGAAGAGAGGAGGATAGAGCTATCAAAATTTAATAAATAATGTTTACTAGAAATTCTTCTCAGGGATAAGGCAGATGTTTTCCTGTCTTCTTTCTCTATTTCCCAAGTTCCAGTGTCCCACCTTCCCTCTTAAAAATATTCTGCATATTTAGTCCACACTGCCTTTGGCTAGTGCATGTTGTAGCTGATAAAATTATGATTACCTACCTGATTCTCTTTTATGTCTTTCTGTAAAGAAGAAAAAAATGAAAATATTTACTCATAAAGTATTTGCAGCATTCACCTTTTCCAAGTATTAGCTTACATGTCATCTCAATGTCAATGCTGACTCTTTAGAATTGCAAGCCCACTCTCACCCTAATTTCTTAATTACCATCATATTACTGTATTATTCCATAGACTCTATCCTCTCCTAATATACCATGCTTATTACTTGTAATGTTTATTGCTTATTGATGGTCTCCTTCTTCTAGATTTTATACTCTATTTTAGGCTCAATTTTTTTTAATTTACTTTTTTCACTAAGGTATTCCAGGTGTATAGAACAATGCCTGAAGCATAGAAGGTACTAAGTTAATATTTATTTAGTAAAAGCATTCCACTACAGAGACCTCTCCTTTAGATAATGTATCTTGCATTACCTAAGGTACATTGTGCTTTCCACTATACTACTTATATATTTTTAGAAAATATCTAATAAAATAAAGTACATTAGAAGTAATAACATCCCCAAAAGTATGACTCCTATAAAATTGTAGAAGACATGCATTTTAGTCATAAAACAGAGAAGAAAATGAAAAGTATTATTTGATAGCTAAATATGAAGTTTCCTCTTGGAATTCTGACATTTTCCATTTGTCTAGAAAATACAATTTTTTTAAAACAAATAGTATACAGAAATAAATATTAATATGCTTAAGGAAGATTGGGTAATCTGCTTCCATAGAGGTACCACCTCAGAAACCCAAGGAGGGATCAATATGAGTCAAATCAACTCAATGGCAATGAGTTAGGTTAGGTTATACTTTTTAAAATAGTCAGAATAGGAGTTAGTCTACGATATAGTTTGATATAGAAAGCTCCAAAAGTTAAGATTTTATGAAATTGTAATGTTCACTTATAGGTGCTTGATTTAGGAGGAATAAATACACATGTTTAAACCAGGTATAGCCAATTTGCATTATTATGGTGTAACCGTCAAACTCCTATTACTTATTCTACTTTTCCCCATGTGCAATATTTTCTCTATCTCTCGTTTCCTACATAGTTTTTCTCCGTTTACTTCAGCATTCACTGTCTTTCTTCACTCTAATTTAGTTTTAGAATTGCACTTTAATATCTAAATACTTTAATTTTGTGGCAAAGTAGAAGGAAATGAGGCCATGGTCCATAGTAGGAGTATGGACTTTTGAGTCAAACCCATCTGGCCTCCCCCAATTACAGTAAGAATGTCCTTGGACAATACCTCGCTTAAAGTCAGGCAAGAGGGGCTCTTCTTGTCTGCTATACAGCCTCTCTCAAATCTCTCAGGGCATAGCACTCCTCCAAAGACAAAGTATACAGACAGAGGATCTAGGGGCCATGCTCACCCAGAGCCTGGATGACAACATGCTCTCTTCCCATTCACCTTGCTCTAAGTCCCCAAGACCATGAAGCCCCAAGTCTGCTACTAGGGTCTGCAAGGGTATCTTTCCCAAGACTGTCTTCCAAAGATTAGACCACACTGCAGGGATTAGGATTCCTCTTGGGTAGAGAAACTTTACAAAATAGATAATATTCCATGATATTAAAAAACCTGAAGAAATTTGTATGACAACTGTTGAGACCAGAATTTATTCTAGTTTAAATAGTTCACTGAGAAATTAATCCTAGAATACAAAATTAAAACATGATCTATTATTAAATATAAACTCACTCACTGCCATCAAGTCAATTGTGATGCATAGCAACCCCCTTAGGGTTTCTGAGGTGGTAAATCTTTACAGAAGTAGAGTGCCCATCTTCCTTCCATGGAGTGGCTGGTGGGTTTGAACCAGCAACCTTCTGGTTAATAGTCAAATATCTTAGGCACCATGCCACCAGAGCTCCTTGTTATTAAGAATGTTGTTGTTGTTGTTGTTGTTATGTGCTGTCGAGTCAAACCCAACTCATAGCGATAGGAAGGTAAAATCTTAAGTCAATACATTTCTATCATGTATTTAAAATTAAAAACAAGAAAACAAGTAACCTTCCATTTCAAATTTCATCACTTTTATAGATAATGATTAAATTTTAAAATGTCTGGCCTAGATTATATGAAAACACATGAAAGTTTGTTTATAATAATCAAGGACATTTCATTTCAAATATTTTAAGGATATTGCCAAGGAATATATTCCCTTCAAAGAAAAGCGTAGCCTCCCCATTGGTTTTTCAGTAAGAAAACAAATTAATTTATCTGATCTGTTTTCAGCTATTTTACCATCTGCAGAAACAAAGTGAATCCTGATTAGAACAATTTCACGTCTTTGGGAGATTTTTCCATAAAGATATGCTGAGTGAATTCAATACTCAGGTGTGAATAAGGTAGCTAACTATTAACTGTGGTGTATTATACCCTTCTAGAATGGGGCAATCTACTTCTGTAGTGATAACACCTCAGAAACCCAAGGAGGGGTCGCTATGAGTGGAAAATGACTCCATGGCAGTGAGTTTGGTTTTTGATTTAGAACACCCACAGATCTACTTCTGTAAAGATTTACTGCCTCAGAAACCCCAAGGGGGTCGCTCTGAGTTGGAATAGACTGGATGGCAGTGAGTTTAGTTTGGTTTGGTAGCACATCCACATACAGAAGAAAGACTCAGCCAACCCTCCAGTCAATCTGGAGCACAGTTTAGATGTGTTCCATTAGAACACAGCACAATACATATAACTGAATCATTCTTGGATCATGGAGAAAGTGCTTCATAATGTTAATTATTGTTCTACTGGTGAAATTCAAAAGTTTTAGCTTAAAAAATATTTTCATGTGACAAAATTGCTGGATAACAAAAATTTCTTAATTTGAACCAATAGTACAATTTCTATTTTACTGTTAGGTACCAAGATTCAGGTATACACAATCTTCAAGTTATATAATTGTTATTACTGTTTATCAAGGTGAATTTCTCCATATTAATATAAATGGCAAGTAAATATGCAAGTTTGTGGGCATAGCATATGTGTCAACAATTCTCAACCAGACAAAATACATCACAACTAATGGTACAATTTACATACAGAGGCTTGTGGTTGCTAAGTTAAAAGTAGAAATATGAAAAATAGTTTTACCAACTATATCAAGGCATTAGTCTCCAAAAGAATTTTCTCAAGGACTATGTGAGCTAAAATACTTAACAATGGCAATATGTTTTGCATGTAGATTATAATTCAAAAAACCTCAACTACATTCTAGATAAAATTTTTATTTCTAGAACTTGGAATTGACCTGGAAAATTCAGGAACTTGGTCAGAGATTGGGCATAAATTAAGATAAAACATCAAAAAGAGCCAGTTAAAAGATAAGTTTCCCATGTATTCTGATAAACTGTCAAAATCAAATTGTGTAGTTACACATACAGACACACACACATTTAGCCAAAAGGCTGTGAAGAAATGGTTTATAGGAAGAGTTTGTCGTTGTTCCCATTAGTTGTGGAGTTGATTCCAACTCATGGCCACCCCATGTGTATAGAGTAAAACTTTTCTGTGGGGTTTTCAAAGCTGGCGCCTTTCACGACTAGATAGCCAGGCCTATATTCCAAGGTGTCTCTTGGGTGTGAACCACTATCCTTTGGGCTAGTAGTCAAGTACTTAACCATTTGTGCCACTCAGAGATTGCGTACATATGGTTTGGAGACAAAACCAAACCAAACTCACTGCAGTCAAGTCAATTCCAACTCATAGCGACCCCTCTGTGGGTGTCCAAGGTGGTATCTCTACAGAAGTAGATTGTCCAATCTTCCTTCTGAGGAGTGGCTGGTGAGATTGAACCAGCAGGCTTCTGGTTAGCAGTCAAATGCCTTAGGCACTATGCCACCAGAGTTTCTTTAAATATAAATATTTCTGGAGAAAAATAGTATGGTAACATTCCCCATATCAGTTAGAGACCTAAAAAAAATTAACTATCTAGAATGTAAGTTCCGGTCAAGAAGTCAGCTCCCAAACTCTCTGGCAGAAAATAGAGATGTCATAAAACTCATGCCTAAATGCTTTTTCACTTTATCCATCAAGAAAAACTCTCATGGTTTCATTCACAGTGTACACTCACAGATACAAAGCTAATGGGAGTAGATTTATGTCGCTTTCATGTCAGCAGACCAAAAGTAAATAAAAATTGGAACAGGATGCTGAAAGCAGACACAATGATCCTATTAGGATATAGAGAGTTTTGCTGAGCAGAAGTGAATAGACAGAAAAGCAAATCAAAAGCAGACTTGGAAACTCAGAAACCTTCTATACAGTAGGGGAAACGATCTTGCATAAATTAGTAACGATGCCTGAGGGTATCATTGTATTGTATACAATAGACAACTGACTTCATTTTGATGTCCTCAGAAAAAAGGTTAAATTCTGTTCAAAAGCACCTTAACCCCCTGAATAAGAAGATAGAGTATCTGTAGTTTACTTCTATACATTTAACTTGCAAAAGATTTGACTACTTTCATATAGAAATTATTTTATGCAGAATAAATCATGTGTCAACGACCCCACATTATTTCATTACTTCAAAGCAAATACATACTGAGTGCCTGCCTATAGAGCAATCACTGTTCTCAGCATTATGTACACAACAAAGACCATACCCTGTCTTTAAAGAGCTTATAATTACATGGGCTAAATGAAGAGGCTCAATCGTTTATTGAAAAAGTCAAGTGTATATTAAAAACACTAACATTTGGTGTTCCAAAAGCAGGTTTAGAATACAACTTGCTATGTCTAAATAGGAGCTCTGGTAGCATAGTGCCTAAGGCACTTGACTGCTAACCAAAAGGCTGGCGGTTCAAACCCACCAGCCACTCCTCGGAAGGAAGGTTGGGCAATCTACTTCCGTAGTGATACTGCCTCAGCAACCCAAGGAGGGGTTGACTATGAGTCGGGTCCGACTCGACGGCACATAACAACAACAACAACAATGTCTAAATAAAGATTAATTTATAAAAGATACCTGATTTTTGTTTGTAAAATAAGGCTTCTCCATCTGTTAAAAAAAAAAACAAAATTAATGAGAATAATGTTCTTGTTTCCATTCTTCTGTAGAATTCAATATAAGCAAATCATGTTTTATATTTATTAACTATGATATTTCAGTGTCAATGTGTTATTTTGGAGCTTTCTCATTTAATAGAACTTACTATATAAATTTACCTATCACCATACTTAATATCAAAGTTTACAATGTCACCTCATCCTTCAAATATGTATAAACCCACAGATTAATATTAGCCAGTACTTATATTTTTCACAGTATCATAATCTCTTACAACTATCAATCTTAAGTATATTTCCTGATCTAAATTTCATCTGATTTTTATTGTCCCTAAAAATTTTCTAGTTGATATATTCACAAGCAATAAATTAACTACCTCTTTCTCCTAAGAAAAGGAGCAAAGAAAGAAAATAATAATAATAATCAACTGAGTGGGTTTTACTTTAATGAGAATATACAATAGCCTGGGAATGAATAAGAATTGATTGTGCATGCCTATTTCGTGTCAGATCTACGTCTCTTATCATTGAAGTTTTTTCCACCTAGCCAGAAAACTTTTATTTTTTTCTTCCTAAAATTTATGATTGGTTAAACAATACAAGCTTTTCTTCTAATCGATTATATAGGTGGCACCTAAATATTTGTCTTTACTAGCTTCCAGGCCCCCCAGCCTTTACCATTCTGTAACATGTTAAAAATGATGGGAGTCTGTGTTTGAGACATAAACTCACTGATTAAGAACAAAAATTAATTTCAACCCAGGCACGTGACCTAACATGAATAACAAAAGGCACTTGAAGTTTTTTAAAACATACTTTGTCAAATATGCTCTTTAATTCCCACCATGGCCTCAGATACATAAAATATCTGAATCTTATCAACAAATCACTTATCTAAAGAAAACTTCCTGGGAGCTCTGATGGCATAATAATTGTAATCATTTTCAAGAACTGCCTTGGATAGCTAGGAATCTACTTTAAAAACATTCTTCAATTCCTTAGTGATTTTAATATATTTAATAGAAAAATTTAAACTACATTTTGTTGTGATAGGATATAATTTAATATGTGTTTGCAGATGGTGTGTTCTGGGCTTTATTGAGAAACACATTTATGCAAAGTAGAAGCAAAGGGATATATATTACAAAAGTCATTGGTAGTTGAAGTAATTATTTTTTAAAAGTCTATCAGAAGATATCCTAGGTAGTTGGCTAATGATAGAAAGACTTTCACTTGATCACAGGAAATAATTGTAGTCCTATATACTCTGAGATCTCATAGGAAAGTTGTAGAACAAAATCTCCTCCCTTTTGCAAACATATCCTCTTGCTATTTCTTCTGCCATTCTTGGAAACAGAACTAAAGGATAAGAAATAAATGTGTTTCCAAAGACTTTCATCTTGCTCAATTCTGAATTTTTAATACTATTGTTTAATGTCTTATCATTCATTTCATTCCAGAAATTAATTAATTGACTTTCTCAAATATCCAGGTAAATTATTAATATAAGAAATATTGTACCTAAGAATTTTTTTCTGGTGGTAAATCTTTGAATTTGGTAATGTTTTTATGATTTTTGAAAATTGTATTTATTGGTGTGAAGACTTAATGTGGATGTGGAATCAAGATGCAATCATTAAAGGACAAAGTGTAATGAAAAATCAGTAGAAAAAAAAAATAATACTATATGTACCTTGGATAACCTGTTCACTACTACTTCTAAGCACTTGAGCTCTGGTAGCATAGTGCCTAAGGCACTAGACTGATCACCAGAAGGCTGGCGGTTCAAACCCACCAGCAACTCCTCGGAAGGAAGGTTGGGCAATCCTACTTCCGTAGTGATACTGCCTTGGAAACCCAAAGAGGGGTCGCTAGGAGTCGGGGCTGACTCGACGGCATATAACAACAACAACAACAATCTGTCTTTCTATCTATGTACACACACACACACACACACACACTCTTAAGAAAGTTTTGTTAAAGCTGTAGTAATACTCAAAAGGATGAAAATCCAGTCTTCTTAGATAGTATTCTATTCTGATATGTAATAAATATTTCTCAGGGAGAAAAAGTTTGAACTAGAGAACATAAAAAAAATGGAATCACTTATATACATGGTCCCATCAAATTTGAAGGGATTTTTTAAATTAGCCTCTTACCTTTGCATATGATGCAAAGTGCCACAATCCAACACAAAAAGATCAACTTCATGGTGATGATATGGGACCTAGAAACACAGACCAGTCATCCTGGAGACTCAAATCCACCAAGGACCCTCTCACTGGAGTTTTTATACCCACTGGTACTACTGTCTGTCATCATGGGCTAGGTGTGGTAGGCTTGGCGATGACAGAGCATAGGTAAATATCACAGCATGCCAAAGACGAAATCCATTTCAAGTCAGTTTAATGTCTTCTTTCTGTGACATCTTCTCTCTTGAACCAAGTCCAGCTCACGCCAAACCCAGACCATGTCTTCTTGCCACCTTTTGCAAACAGCAAAGTCAGGAACTAAAAGCTCCAGAATTTAAAAACAAACATGCCAATGATGTACATTTATCTGTACCCTATAAATCATGTCAGAAGTCTTAATACCTCAGTAAACTCAAATACTGTGATTAAATACTGCAATTGTCTTTCCCTTAACAACAAAATGTTTTCAACGTTAGTCTACTTTGAAACAAATAACTATTTATTGATATGCTAATAAGTAGCCCTTAGAGAAATATATAACTATCACATAGATAAAGGGATAGGAACAGACACAGTAACACGTATTACTAGCTTTATTACTTACCAGGAAACAAAATATCCCAATAATATACATATTTACATAAATTTTACCACCAGACACACAAATAAATAAAGAGAGAGAGGAAAAAAAAAAACACTGCCAGAGAGTTAATTCCGACTCATAGCAGTCCTATAGTATGGGGTAGAACTTTCCCCTGGGCTCCCAAGGCTGTAAATCTACAGAAGCAGACTGCTTCATCTTTCTCTCATGGAGTGGCTGGTGGGTTAGAACCTCTGATCTTTTGGTTAGCAGCCCAGTGATATTACCACAGTGCCACCAGAGCTTCTAAAATAATGTTTTTCTTATGTTATCATTTCTATATGTCTTGTATTTATTTCCTGTGTCTGAGGAAATAAATCAAAGACATATAGAAATGATAACATAAGAAAAACATCATTTTAGGGAAAAATATAATTAAATAGAAAACACCATCCAAAGATTGTATACCTAGGAATTCTGTAGTGCAAGGAAAATTTCAACACAAGATCTAAGAGGAGAAGGGCTGATCTGTTTTGAGAAGGATAGAGAGAATGGACAATCAGAGGAATTAGAGCTGGAAAATGGAAGGGCCAAATCTATGTTTGATGATGTCACCTATTTCTTACCTGCTTCCAACTTTTACCAAGAAAAGTGTTTGGTGGCCAAGCAGTCTCAATTTATTCTCTCCAGAGAAGCAGTATATTCCTTTTATCCATTCATTTCTGAACTAATCTAAAGGGAAAAAATGATGTTTACAGATACAGTTAACATATTCGGCTGCTAACCAAAAAGATCAGAGGTTCAAGTCCATCCAGAGGCACATAAGAAGAATGGCCTGGCAATATGCTTCCAACAAATCAACCACTAAAACCTTGTAGAGCACAGTTCTACTTTAACACATGAGGTCACCATGAGTCAGAATTAACCAGACAGAAATTGGTTGGTTTACCTTCTCAGAGAACCTCACCAAAACATAATAAATGATCTTAGAGATGTACTCCCTCCTCCTGCCAAATATCCTTAGTCTGCTTTCTGAGTTCTTAAATTATTTGGAGGAGGACCCAATTCTTAGTCCATGGTAATTAGATTTAAATATTTAAATTGCATATGCTTCTTTAAGGAAACACATTTGCTAAAGGTTATGCATTTTATAACCTGGTATCAGTAGTGTAAGTTTCAGAGCTTTTTCTGTGGAACAGGTATTTGGTGAGTGGGGAAACAGCACGCCCAATGGTATTGAAGGAGAGGACTCATTTCAAAAAAGAAAAGGATGTAACAAATAAAAGGGTGGAATCTAAAGAATGACCTCATTTATTTCATAATTTTGTCAAAATCAGCTATGATTGTTTAAAATATTCTCAAATAAATAAAACCGCACATTAAGGCTTTTTCTCTATTACAGAATAAAAAAAAAAAAGTGCACTTAAAAGGGGATGCTGACCTTTGAGACTCATATCACCACTACCGCAAGACAGTTATTTCTTTATTATATATGACTTCATTGTAAATGTGATTTGATTCAAAAGAGCCCATTTTTCAGATTTTCAGGACGACATAACTATTCTCCATTACTCGTCTGTCAGTTTGTTGTACTGTGGCAGCTTGCGTGTTGCTGTATGCTGGAAGCTATGCCACCAGTATTTTAAGTGCCAGCAGAGTCATCCATGGTGGACAGGTTTCAGCAGACTAAGAAGAAGGACCTGGTGATCTAAGTCTAAAAATAAATAAATAAATAACCAGTGAAAACTATGAAAAGCAGCAAAACACTGATAAAGTGATGAAAGATGAACTCAGGTTGGAAGGCACTCAAAATACGACTGGGGAAGGGCTGCCTCCTCAAAGTAGAGGCTACCTTAATGATTTGTATGGAGTAAATCTTTCTGGACCTTCAATTGCTGATGTGGCACAATTCAAAAGGAGAAAAACAGCTGCAAACATCCATTAATAATTAGAATGTTGAATGTACATAGTACGAATATAGGAAAATTAGGTGTTGTCAAAAATTAAATGTAAACATATAAAGATCAATATCCTAGGCATTAGTAGCTGAAATGGACTGGTATTGGCTATTTTGAATCACAAAGTCATATGGTCTATTTTGCCAGGAATGACAAACTGAAGAGGAATAGCATTGCATGCTGCGGTGTAGTCAATTACATGGTATGGTTTTTGTAGCCATAGTCTTTGTAACTCCCACTGGATTACTGGGTTGGACCATGCAATTTAAACTCCTGATTGTTATTTACCCACCTGGGGTGTTTCTGTTGGAGCAGCATGAAGTAATCCAGGAAAGTTTGCTCTCTCTCAGGTGTTTATAACTCTGATGTTGGAATTGGTTGGTTTTGTCATTCTGCCAGGTTCAAAATGAGCCCTCCTTGTTGTTATTTGCCATTGAGTCGGACTCGACTCATAACGACCCCTCCTTGGATTTCCAAGGCAGTATCACTACAGAAGTAAATTGCCCAAACTTCCTTCCAAGGAGTGGCTGGTGGGTTTGAACCTCCAGCCTTCTGGTTAGCAGTCAAGTGCCTTAGGAGCTATGTTATTAGAGCTCCTGAGCCCTCCTTGAGGCAGAAGAAATCTGACTGCCAGCTGAGACTCACTGCTAAGAGAGACATGCAGCTGAGAAAGAGATGCCTGGATAAGAGAAACACCTGGCTGAGAGATGGCAGCAGTGGAACCAAGAGGAATGAGACAGAGCGGCAGGCTTACCTGGCCCAGAGAGACAGAGACCAGGTCAAGAGGCCAAGGACAGGAGAGACATGTCTAAGGGCACAGCAGAGGGGAGACTGTCCTGATCAGAGAACTGAATCCTGAGCTCATTTCTGAATTTGAAATGTAGCCTG
This sequence comes from Orycteropus afer afer, assembly GCF_000298275.1. Lineage (NCBI taxonomy): Eukaryota > Metazoa > Chordata > Mammalia > Tubulidentata > Orycteropodidae > Orycteropus > Orycteropus afer. The sequence goes on from NW_006921687.1 coordinate 90,879, forward strand.
TTACTTCCCTAATAAACCTCATAATCTGTGAGTTCTACATGTCCACTGTAGAGAATTATTAAACCCAGCAGAGATGTGGTGGGTGCCACAGGAGGGATGGTTGTTGCCAAGCTTGGTAAGAAGGCTGGAGGGTGGTGGCATGTGTGGCCTCATAGGAACATACCTTGGGCTGCTGACGGTGATTCTGTCTTCCTCATATGTAGTTAGAGGAGGTCAAAAGATGCTAACTCCTTGCCCCTTTAGCACATGCATTGTCCAAAACAACATTTCAAGATCTATCCTGAAGTATAATGCTGTCCATGATAGGATAATATCCATATGCCCACAAGGAAGACCAATTGTTACAACAATTACTCAAATTTATGCACTAACCACTGAAGCCAAAGATGAAGACTGAATATTTTTACCAACTTCTGCAGTCTGAAATTAATCAAACATGCAATCAAGATGCATTGATAATTACTGGTGATGGGAATGTGAAAATTGGAAACAAAGAAGGATCTGCAGTTGGAAAATATGGCCTTGGTCATAGAAATAACACCAGAGATTACATGACAGAATTTTGCAAGACCAACAATCCATTGGGAGCTTTGATCCTGATCTTTCATTATCGCTCCCCCATCTCAACAATTCCAATTCATCCTTATCTCATTTAAAATTTAATCTGTGTCATTATTCCTTTGCATGAATCCTCAATTCCCTTGAAACTCTTTATATATGAAACTCTTACAAAACCCTAACCATGGCTTAAATTAAACTTTTTTCCTATTCCCTCCTCCCCATATCCATGCAGATGCACATGGCAGTGTAAAAATATAGTCAAGTTAACTTGTACCTCTTAAATTCATATGCCAAGTGGACACTTAAAACATCCAAACCAAACCAAACTCACTGCTGTTGAGTCGATTTGATTCGACTCATAGCAACCCCACCTTGGGTTTCCAAGGAGGTATCTTTAAGGAAGTAAATTGCCCAATATTCCTTCCAAGGAGCGGCTGGTGGGTTAAAACATCCAGCCAGTAATATTTTCTAGTCCATTTGTTCTTACACTCCTCTATTTCATATCTTCTCTCTTCAACCTCCAACACTTCCTTCCCATCCTCCTCTGTTATTGGCCTTAGTGCCATTTTATCAAGACAACAAAAGCTCTCAAAAGAGAAATTCTATACATTACCACTCCCAAATAAATCTCTCTACTAGTACTTGTACCCTATAATCAGACTTCCCTCTTATTAGTATAGATTAACTCTCTGTGACCCTATCTAATGTCTACCCTTCCATTTTTGTACTGGATCCACCCAAGAACATTATGCAAGCAATTCTCGATATTGCATCAGTAAGGTTTTTCCTCTTTTGGAGTATTCCCAACAGTATATACATGCTATATTCTGTCCTAACTCAAAAACAAAAACAGAAAATGCTGTACTAATATTGTTCATAGTCTTTGTTTTCTTTCGCCATCTAAAAATTGCCTAGTAATGAAAAATAGTCCAAGTTTTAATAATGCTTACAGGAACATTTTCACTGTAATATTAACAACAATAGGTAAAATTTGGTTTCAGTGGAACTGAAAGTCAAGATTATAATAAAATGTTGGTACACTCTATTTTAGCCTTTTCTTGAGGTTTCTTTTTTTTTTTTTTTTTTTTTTTTATTTTTTCATGGAGGCTAATAATTCAATTACTTATGAAAGCTACAAATCACATTTCTTTGATCCTAGTGTCTCTTCAAACCAGTCCTTTTAGGACTCTTTTTAGCTTCTCAGATTTCCAAGTATTTGTGATTGATACCATTATAAAAGAAAAAGGTTATATATATATATATATCTTTTTTAAAAGGAATTAATACTACCAGTTAATGTTTAATACTATCTGCAAATGTTAATGAGTGGTCTCTATAACATTTTTTTTTCCCTAAGAAGTAGTCTCCTTTTCTTTTGGAGTTTGTCATTAGGTAGCTTGTTTTTACATGGAAATTTATCACTTCAACTATTTTGTAATGCAATATCAATTGGAGAAAGCCAACTAATAGTTCTAACACATACACTGCATAGCTACTGTACATAGCTTAAAAGCATGTCCAACAAAAAGAACAATAGTCAAATGTTTTCTTCTTTATTTAAAGGATGTGGCTTAAGTGTCTTTGCACTAAATGATACACTGTCAGAGAAAAGGTCAAGAGTTGACAGAACAATGACATCAGTATGTGCAAGACAGTTTTTCACTTTTCATATTTTTTTTTAAAAAATAAAGTTTTTACCAGAAGGGAGTATAGAAAATGATAAACAGAATCAATTAGAATTGTGGAACAAGAAGTTTCTTAGTTCCATATATATTATGATCTGAAATTATATTGGAAATTTTAGTGTTTGAAAATCAGGAAATTTTTGTTATGTGGGAAATTTGGTTTGAATATAATTAAATTTTTGGAAAGCTACTACTTAAATTGATAAAATTATTCAAAATATCAATAAATATTATTTAACACTATCACTCCTTGTCTATTGGTTGGTTATACTGTGCTGGCTTGCATGTTGCTGTAATACTGGAAACTATGCCACTGATATTCCAAATACCAACAGGGTCACTTATAGTACACAGATTTCAGCAGAGTGTCCACACTAAGAAAGACTAGGAAGAAGGACCTGGCAATTTAAATCTAAAAATAATGGGAGTGAAAATTTATGAATAGCAGCAGAACATTGACATAGTACCAGAAGATGAGTCCCTCCAGTTGGAAGACACTCAAAATATGACTGGAGAAGAGTTGCCTTCTCAAATTAGAGACGTTACTGAACGTGAGTAGAATAAAACTTTCAGGATCTTCATTTGCTTATGTGGCACAATTCAAGATGAGAAGAAACAGCTGCAAGCATCTATTAATAATTGGAATATGGAATGTATGAAGTATGAATGTAAGAAAATTGGAGGTCACCAAAAATGAAATGAAACACGTAAAGATTGATATCCCAACCATTTTTTTAAAGTTAGGTGCAGTCCAGTTGGTTCTGACTCATAGTAACCCTATGTACAACAAAACAAAAAACTGCCCAGCCTTGTGCTATCCTCAAAATCATTGCTATGTTTGAGCCCTTCATTGCAGCCGCTGTGTCACTCCATCTCACTGAGGGTTTTCCTCTTTGACCTTCCACCTTACCTTCTAGAGGGACCCTTCACCATGGTATCCTTCTACAGGGACTAGTCCCTCTTGACAACATGACCAAAGTATAAGAGACAAAGTCTCACCACCATCCCTTCTAAAGAACATTCAGGCCAAACTTCTTCCAAGGCAGATTTGTTTATTCTTCTTTCAATCCATGGTATATTCAATATTCTTTGCCAACACCATAATTCAAATTCATCACATCTTTAATTGTCCTCTTTATTCATTATCCACCTTTCATATGCATAGGAGGTGAATGAAAAAAACATGGCTTTTGTCAGCCACACCTTAGTCTTCAAGGTGACATCTTCATTTGACACTTTAAAGAGGTCTTTTGCAGCAAATTTGCCCAGTCAAAGTAGTTAGATTTCTTGACTACTGTTTTCATGGGCATTGATTGTGGAAAGTAAAATGAAATCTTAGGCATTGGTGAGCTGAAATGGACTGATATTGGCCATTTTGAATGGGACAATCATATGTTCTACTAAGCTGGGAATGACAAATTGAAGAGGAATGGCATTGCATTCATTGCCAAAAAAAAAAAAAAAAAACTTGTCAACCTCTATCCTGAAGTACAATATTATCAGTGATAGGATGACATCCATACATTTAAAAGGAAGACTAGTTATTATGACTATTATTCAAACTTATCCATCAACTATTAATGCCAAAAAATGGTTGCAGCAGTATATTGAGAACTTCCTGCAAGCTGGATTCAGAAGAGGACATGGAACAAGGGATATCATAGCTGCTGGCAGATGGATCTTAGCTTAAGGCAAAGAATACCAGAAAGATGTTTACTTGTGCTTTATTGACTATGCAAAGGCATTTGATTGTGTGGATCATGACAAATTATGGATAACATTGAGAAGAATGGGAATTCCCAAACACTTGCTTGTACTGATGAGCAACCTGTACCTTGACCAGGAGGCTGTCGTTCGAACAGAACAAGGGGATACTGCATGGTTTAAATCAAGAAGGGAGTGTGTCAGGGTTGTATCCTTTCCCCATACTTATTCAATCTATATACTGAGCAAATAATCTGAGAAGCTGGACTATATGAAGAAAAATGTGGCATCAGTATTGGAGGAAAAATTTTTAACAACCTGAGATATGCAGACGATACAACTTTGCTTGCTGAAAGTAAGGATGACTTGAGGCACTTAATGATGAAGATTGAAGAATACAGTCTGCAGTATGGATTACATTTCAATATAAAGAAAACAAAAATCCTCACAACTGGATTGATAAGCAGCATCATGATAAATGGAGAAAAGATTGAGGTTGTCAAAGAATTCACGTTGTTTGGTTCTACAATCAATGCCAATGGAAGCAGCAGTCAAGACATTAGATGACGTGTAACACTGGGCAGGTCAACCATGAAGGAAGTCTTTCAAATGCTGAGGAGCAGGGATGTCTCCTCGAGGACTAAGGTGTGCCTGACACAAGCCATGATACTTTCAATTGCTTCCTATGCATATGAGAGCTGGACAATGAATAAGGAAGGCTGAAGAAGAGTTGATGCTTTTGAGTTGTGGTGCTGGCAAAGAATGCTGAAAGTACCGTGGACTGCTAAAAAGAACTAATAGATCTGTCCTGGAGGAAGTGCAGCTGAAATGCTTCTTAGAACAGATCTGTCCTGGAGGAAGTGCAGCTGAAATGCTCCTTAGAAGTGAGAATGGCCAGAATTTGTCTCACCTACTTTGGTCATGTTGTCAGAAGGGACCATTCCCTGGAGAAGGATGTCATGCTTGGTAAGGTGGAGGGCTGACGAAAGAGGGGAAGGCCTTCAATGAGATAGATTGACATGGTGGCTGCAACAATGGGCTCAATTATAGCAGGGATCATGGAGCTGATGCAGGTTCGGGTGATGTTTCGTTCTGCTGTGCATGGGGTCACTATGAGTCAGAAATGACTCAACAGCACTTAACAACAACATTAATGCCAAAGATGAAGAAACTGAAAGTTTTTATGAACTTCTGCAGTCTGAATATGATCAGACATGCAGTAAAAATATATTTATAATTACTGATAATTAGAATGCAAAAATAGGAAACAAAAGACCAATAATTGGAAAATATTATCTTAGTGATAGAAATGATGCCAGGGATCACATGATAGAATTCTGCAAGACCAATTATTTATTTATTGCAAATATCTTTTCAACAACATAAATGGTGACTTTTCCTTGCCAAATGGTGTACAAAATAATCAAATAGACTATTTGTGAAAACATACAATGAAATAGCACAATATCATCAGTCAGAACAAGACTGGGGCCAACTGCAGAACAGACCGTCAATTCCTCATAGGCAAGTTCAAGTTGAAGCTGAAAAAAATTAAAAGAAGTCCACAAGAGCCAAAATACATCCTTGAATATATTCCCCCTGAATTTAGAGACTATCTCAAGAATAGATTTGATGAATTGAACACTAATGACCAAACACCAGACAATTATTTGTGGGATGACATCAAAGACATCATACATGAAGAAAACAAAAGGTCATTAAAAAATACAGGAAAGAAAGAAAAGACCAAAATGAATGTCAGTAAAGACTCTGAAACTTGCTCTTGAATGTAGAGTACCTAAACCAAATGGAAGAATAGATGAAGTAAAGAGCTAAACAGAAGATTTCAAAGGGTAGCTCAAAAAGACAAAGTAAAATAGTATCATGAAATGTTCAAAGATCCAGAGTTGGAATACCACAAAGGAAGAACATGCTCAGCATTTCTTATGCTGAAAGAACTGAAGAAAAAATTTAAACCTTACAATGTAATATTGAAGGATTCTGTGGGCAAAATAATGAATGACACAAGAAACATCAAAATAAGATGGAAGAAATACACAGCATTATTGTGCTAAAAAAGATGGTTGGCATTCAACCATTTCAGGAGGGAATATATAATCAAAAATTTATGGTACTGAAGGAAGAATTCCAAGCTGCACAGAGAGCATTGGAGAAATACAAGGCTCCAGAAATTGACTGAATACCAATTGCAGTGTTTCAACCAATGGATGCAACGCTGCAGGCAATCTCTGCCTGGAAATTTGGAAGGCAGTTATCTGGCCAGTTCCTGGAAGAGATTCGTATTAGTGCCCCCTCCAAAGAAAAGTATTCCAACAGAATGCAGAAAATATAAAAATATATCATTAGTATCATACGCAATAGAGTTTGGATGAAGATAATTAAAAAATGTTTGCAGCCGTACATTGAGAGGAAACTAACAGAAGTTCAAGCTGGATTCCGAAGTATAATGAGGGATACTATTGCTGGTGTCAGATGGAGAGAACACCAGAAAGATATTTACCTGTGTTTTATTGACCATGCAAAGGCATTTGACCAAAAAAAAGCAATTGTTTGAACAGAACAAGGGGATACTACATGATTTAAAATTAAGAAAGGTATGTGTCAGGATTATGTCCTTTCAGCATACTTATTCAATCTGTATGCTAAGCAAACAATCCAAGAAGTTTGATTATATGAAGAAGAATGCAGCATCAGGATTGGAGGAAGACTCATCAACAACTTGCCATTTGCAGATGACATAACATTGCTTGGTGAAAATGAAGAAGATTTGAAGCACTTACTGATGAGGATCAATGACTACAGCCTTCAGTATGGATTAAACCTCAACATAAAGAACACAAAAATTCTCACAATTCGATCAATGAGCAACATCAATGATAAATGGAGAGAATATTGAAGTTATCGAGGATTTCATTTTACTTTAATCCACAAACAACACCATGCAAACAGCAATCAAGAAAGTAAATGACATATTGTATTGGGCAAATCTGCAGCAAAAGACCTCTTTAAAATGTCAAAAAGCAAAAATGTCACTTTGAAGACTAAGACGTGGCTGACTGAAGCCATGGTATTTTCAATTGTCTCAGATGCATGTGAAAGCTGGACAATGAATAAGGAAGGCTGAAGGAAAATTGATAACTTTGCATTAAGGTGTTAGCAAAGAATACTGAATATACCATGGATTGCAAAAAAAAAAAAAAAAGAACAAATCTGTGTTAGATTAAGTACAGTAGCCAGAATGCTCCTTAGAAGTAAGGATGGCAATACTTCATCTCACAAACTTCAGATATGTTAATCAAGAGGGACAGTCTCTGGAGAAGGACATCCAGCTTGGTAAAGGAGAGGGTCAGAGAAAAAGAGGCAGACCTTCGATGAGATGGACTGACACAGTGGCTGCAACAAGGGGCTCAAACAAAGCAGTGATTGTGAGGATGGTGCAGGGCCAGGCAGGGTTCTGTTCTGTTGCACATAAGGTTACTATGAGTCAGAACCAAATAATTTTGCTAATATGCCTTACATACACCTGGATAAATGTAATTACATAAATTTAAATATGTATTGTGCCTATAAATTTAAAACCATTATATTTACTTGGTAAATTAAACATTTTGCCATTTTGATATGATTCATGTTATTTCTGGTAATGATGTTCAAGTAAAAATCTATTTTATCTGATATTAAATATACCTATTTGATATTTATTTTGTTATCCATGTGTTGTTGTTGTGTTAGGTGTTGTCCAGTTGAGTGATTTTTTTTTCAGTGACATAGATGATTATGAATTTGGGCTGCAACCCTGGGAGGAATGGCTTCTTAGGAATTTACTGTTCCCTGTAGGTACAGGATGGGGCAGTCATGCTTTCAGTTCTCATTTCCACTGAGATGTACCTTTTTGGTGTCCCAGACTAATGGGAATACCCACGTACTAAACCTTAACATTGGGATGTGCTGGGATTTGTCATTTGCCCTCCAATCTTTTTGAAGGGTGGAAATTGTAGCTCAAGTTCACTAGGTTTATCAAATATTCACAGGGGGAAAAAATAGCTTTGGTGTTCTGCTTTGTGCTTCCAATCACTTTGATTTTGGCCTCATAATTCCATACCATCTCAACTAATCTTTGATGCTTTTAGAAGAGTGTTATAATGTTTTGCTTTTCTTTTTTATCTAACCATTTTATCTTTCAGTAGATGAACTTCTCCAATTCATTTTCATATTAATGGAAGTGAACCGTAAGCCAATTTCTTTTTATATTATTTTTATTAACGCAAAATCCATTTATCCTAGTTTCTAGTAAGTAAATTCTAAACAAATATTTAGAGCATTAATAACTGGGATGTCCAGTTACTAGCTTCCCCAAACCCTAATATCCATGATATATAATCCAGATATCTTAGTCCATCACTGAGGTAACTCAAAGAATTGCTTCCTGATTATTATTCCAACCTCTTTTCACATTATTCTCTTTACTTGAACTTACATAATTTAATCTATTTTTTTCCATTAATAAGGCCTAGTGGAAGTGGAATATTCTTAAATCTCTACACATTTGGGATAGCTATTTTATCACCACTATTTACCTAACAGTAAGTCAAATAAAAAAGTTACCTTATAGAAGTGAAAATTACCTTTAGTTTCCAACATATTCAGAGTTGCAGCCAATTAAGTGAGGGAACGATAGCTCAAACCAAAGTCTACAAAGTTCAAGTATGCACTTACTTTTCCAATATTATGAAGCCTCATCTGAAACATTCTGACAGCATAGATGGAGGCCAGTGGCTACTCCACTCAGAAGATTTCCTACGCCATGGTGTATTGGAGAGAAAGCCTAGGCAACATTCAGGAAAAGATGAAAAGTCCACGGTGTCTATGGACAAAGAAGAAATATGAGATAAGTTAGGTCAAGCAAAAATAAATAAATAAATATTTGTTGAATATTAACATATGAAGGAAATCTAACTTATATGATTATGTAGTTAATAAATTAGACACTCAGAAATAAGCACTATCAACAGTCACAAAGTTTACGCCTCATCTAGAAACTCTCCTGAATCTTGAACTCACTCTTTCAAAGTGAAAATTAAGTCCAAATTTCTATAAGCAAATAACATTTTTATTTTCCAGCAAATAATTAATTAATACATACACTTCTTCTGTGAGTAAAACATTTTACATATAAAACTATTGTCCATGTGTGGCAAGCTAGGAGGCCCAAAGATATAATTACTGTTGATATTAGCTGCCATGGATTCTATCCTGATTCATGGCCCCCATTCAATGGAACTAAATAGTGTCCAAGAACTACTACTCAGTCCTTCACCTTTGCCATGATGGGTTGTGGATCAGACAATTGTGATCCATAGGGTTTTCATTGACTGGCTTTCAGAATACATCTTCAGGCTTTTCTTCCTGGTCTGTCTTAGTCTGGAAATTCCAATGAAACCAGTTTAGCATCACAGCAACACACAAGCCTTCACTGACACATAGATGTTGGTTGTGCATGGCTGAGAGTCAGACCTGCGGCTCTACCACTGAGCTACTGCTACCCCCAGGACATTGCCCCAAAGATGTTGTATGAAGGTAAACATTACACTGATAGTATTTTCCAGTCTGTCTCTGGATAGCACATGAGCTGGATGCAAGGAAGGGCTGTGATTATTTTTATCTTGATATCTCCCATATCTTGAATAATGCTTATATAATCCATGTCAATAAAAGTCTACAAAGTAAAAATGTAAATGGATAAAACAGAGAAATAAGAAAAATACATGGCAAAATTAAAATCACAAAAAACATCATGAATATGCTGAAAATTTACTTGGAGACACTTTTGCATGCTTTCTCTTTTCAAAGTCCCTTTTCTTTGTGAATCAGAATGAATATGAGACCTGGATTGTAGTAGGATAAGATTTAAAAGCTGAATGTGTGATTTTTAAATTATCATTAGACACTTGTGTTTATCCTTGAATATATGAGTATAAAATAGTCAAGTACTATTTAAATATTAATGATAATTAAGTTATGTTTAAATATTAATGATGTTTGCACACAAATACTTTCAAATGTCCTCTTCAGAACAACATTTACCCAAATTATTCCATATGTTTACAGAATTAAAGTGTTGTTTGTGTTTGTTTTATTTTCATGAAGAAATTAAAGTACCCAGTATTGAGGCATTAATTACAGTCCATAAGCACCTGGGGGATATTTTACATTGATTATGTTTTATCTCATCATTAAATACCATCCCAAATGAGTGAATAAACGACAGAAGATTAGCTGTACCTACTTGCTTCAAACTTCAGAAGTCATCACCATCATAATCTCACCAACAAATGTAAGGTATCTAAAAGTTCTTTCAGGTTTGAGGACAAGGAGGGACTGGGGATAATATGCTCCTCGCATCAACTATATGTGACTAAAGTTATAACTATCTTCTTTCACTTAGATAATTAGTATAAGGAGCCCTGGTCATGCAGTGGTCAGAGCACTCATCTGCTAACCACAAAGTTGGAGGTTCAAACTACAAGGCCATTTGAACTCACTAGCCACTCCAAAAGACAAAGATGTGGTAGTCTGCTTCCATAAAGATGTACAGCCTTGGAAACCTTGCCCTACCTTCTTCTACCTTGTCCCATAAGGTCACTATGAGTTGAAATTAACTCCTTGGAAGTGGGTTTGGTTTGAGTTTTTATAATCAGTTAAATATTATTTTTCTTTTAAAAATATTCAACAATTTTACTGGATGCAGCATGACTATATAAGGCACTGGAAAAATGACATGCCATCTATTTGTTGTTGTTGTTGTTATGTGCCGTCGAGTCAGCCCTGACTCATAGAGACCCCTCCTTGGGTTTCCGAGGCAGTATCACTACAGAAGTAGGATTGCCCAACCTTCCTTCCGAGGAGTGGCTGGTGGGTTTGAACCGCCAGCCTTCTGGTTAGCAGTCAAGTGCCTTAGCCACTATGCTACCAGAGCTCCCACCATCTATTTAGTGAAAAATATAAAGTCAAATAAATTGCTTAATTTTTTTGTAATTCATGTTATTTAAAAGCCCTAAGTGCATCAGATGCAACAGGAAAACAATACAGCTTGGTACATAAAGATACACCTAGGTTGGTTTCAGAATATGAGTATTTCCATTTTCTGTATTTTTATGGTTTGACTTCCTGATGTCTGTATCTCAATACTTGTCTATAGAACAGAACTGTGTAATTGTCATGGTCATAACTGTTAGTGGACTATCCACACTCAGAAACAAGAACCTCTTACAGTTATTGTGTTTTGTGAAGAAGCTGGTCTAATATATCCTATGTTATGGAGAAGTAAATAGGACCATGGCTGTTTTTACAGTGAGGACATCGATGCAAAGAGAGGTTGAGTAACATGGCCAATAAGCAGCACCAAAAGATGGGGACAAGTACATTTTCCCAGAGCTCATGCTCCACATCTCTAAAATTTCTGATTCTGAGGCACAAAATGAAAAAAAAAAAAAAATCAGTTTTTTTGTTTGCTTAGAATTAAAAATGAAATTTATCAATAGGTTTATAACAGGCAGGCCTCCAACTAGGGACTATAGATTTAAGTTGAATAGTTGTTCATGTTTTCCAGGCACAATTGTGCCATAAAACTCTTCTTCAGTCAATGTTTCATGTTATGTCAATTTTCTTTCTTTCTATTTACATTACCTTGAAAGTATAACAATTTGAAAGAAAAATTAAATAATTTATAGGTCAATTTATATCATGACATTTATATAATAAGCTAACAACTAGAAAACTATTTTCTTTAATGTAAAGTTAATAACCCAAGAGGAAGTGGTAAAAAGTAAAATGTCAGTAGCTTATGGATGAGGGACAGCTTATTTCTCTGTTACTGACAAATATAAAGTATCTTATGGAACAGGAAAGTCTACAAAATAATTGAGAGCATTTAGTGGAAATGAGATTGAGTTGACTTAAATGCTTGACATAATAGTTCACTTAGGGTATCAGTACATATTGCTACCACTTGTATTTACTTTTGAAATACACATATATCAACAATAGCATTCTATTGTATGTGGCTGAAATTTATATTTGTCTTTGAAATAAAATCCCTCTTTCTAAACACACAGCTTATTGAGAGCTAAAGATACTCCCAGCTTTATTCAAGCACACTAGATACATAAAACTGAAATGATCTCATTTTTAATAATTTCCTACAGCAAGAAAAAAGGACTGTCCAGTAATTATCAGAAATTCATATAAGTTCTTGAATTCCAAAGTAATTTCCTATATAATCATATGTCACAGGCATTGTGCTGGGCAATAATGTAGCCCATACACAAACCAAAAAACAAACTCACTGCCATTGAGTCGGATCCAACTCATAGCGACCCCTCCTTGGGTTTCCAAGGTGATATCACTACGGAAGTAGATTGCCCAACCTTCCTTCCCAGGAGTAGCTGGTGAGTTTGAACTACCAGCCTTCTGGTTAGCAGTCACATACCTTAGGCACTATGCCACCAGTGTTCCCAGCCCACAAATAGTGGATATGAAATAGTTAAATAGGAAAGCCCCCAATTGTAGATAGGGTGGGAGAAGAAGGTAAGAGGTTTGTAGTAACATAGGGAATTTACACAGAAAAAGTAGTTCTATAATAAGGCAGGAGAGTTTTTGTCAGGTAATCTTCAACATCAGTGCTGCTTTTATTCCCCACTTCCAAATTCAACAATAAAAACAAAAGCTAGAGCAATCTCAAGGGATTCCAGTAAAATGGCAGAATAGGCAGGGGAAACTACACAGACCCTCTTCAACAAAGAAAAGAGAAACCAGTTAACACAGATACAGAACATAATTCTGGAGCCCTGAGCTTTGAAAGGAAGGCTATAGAAGTGAACTAAACTCCAACTAGTGGAAGAACCTAAATGAAAACACTGAAAAGGGAGACATACAGAACTGCAGATTGTCAGCAATCCTGATGGCATGGATAGCTTGGATATTGCCAAGTAGTGGTAGGACCTAAGAATTAACTTAAAAATGAGCCTTGCTAGCCAAGGGCTGCATGGAGGACTGTACTGGTGGCTGGTGAATAAAAGGAGAAGCAGCCAAGAGGGAGACAGGCTGAGCTGTGGACTTGTGGCTGTCCAGAGGGCACTGCCATTTTGAATGTGTAAAAGTGGTTTCGCCATTTTGGATATTTAGAACAACAGTGTTCTCTCAGATTACAAGGACCTAAGAAAAGGCTCCACTTGCCAGGACCACAGGGACATTCCGAACACTGAGGACTGGAAAGGTTGACATTCCCTTTGTTACTTTTATACCCCACATCCCCTTGGTGAACCGAGGTATGGACATCCCTCACTCCCACCCACCTTCTGGGCTGACAGGAATTCCACCCCAGTTTGCATGTTCTCACAGAGCCTGGGTGCCCTGTCCCACCTTGCCCTGATTTTATTTTTCTCTTTTTCTTAATTTGTTTGTTTTTTTCTGTTTTAAAATTATTGTTACTATATATACCCTTTTTTCATCCTTTTTATTAGTATTCTTTCCTATTCACTTCCCAGGTTCTAGTTTTTGGCTTTTTCTCTCTTCCTTTCCCCTGATTTCCACTTTTTTCTTTCTTGTGGTTCTCCACATTCCTTTTCTTTTTGCATTATTCCCATTTTTTTCCTCATTATTCTCCTACTCTATGTCTTTTCCCTGATTCCCCCCTCCCCAGATATTGCAGGGTTATTTTTCTCCCTTTTTCTATTCATATTTCTTTTGGCTTTTAAAAGTATTTCTTTAAGTATTTTCTTTCATTTATTGCCATTCCACTTTTTCTTTCTTTCTTTTTTCTCTTTTTGATGATTGTTCCTGTGTGTTTATTTGGTGTATATTTGTTGTCTTCTTGCATTTAACTTTTTTGTGGTTTTTATATTGTTTTTGTCTGAGTGAGAGACAGCAACTGTGCCCATATGACCCAACCACACCTGCACTTCCTGCAGCTCCACTTACTGAGAGCCAACATTTCTTTCTGCACCAACTGGCCAATGATACATGACCACAAATAAAAGCCTGAATCTCCCTTAACTACTCTTCATACACAGTTAACAGAGATCCATGCAACCACTCTCATTCTCTAGCACACCCAACAGGGGACAGCTAAAAAAGAAAAAAAAAAAAAAAAAACCTCACTGCCATTGAGTCGATTCAACTCATAGCCACCCCTCCTTGGGTTTCCAAGGTGGTATCTCTACAGAAGTAGGTTGCCCAAACTTCCAGCTGAGGAGTTTGAGCCACCAGCCTTCTGGTTAGCTGTCAAATGCCTTATGCACTAGGCCACCAGAGCTGCCCCCAGGAGACAGCTAGTGAGTGCATAAGTGCTGCCAACTAGTGAATAGAGGAGCACAGTACCCTACTTACTTAAATACATCAAAAAAAAAAAAAAAAATTTAAATCTTTGGCAAATCACTCCAAAATACAACCATCAACTAAATATAAATACAACAAAGTCACAATGTCTCAGAGACAACAGACTTTCACAGTCCACACAAAGAAGTAAGATAAAGCAGTACAAACAAGGGAGTAGGATACAGACCCAGAACATATCCATGAAGAAGAAGCAGCTTTAGAACTCTCTGATAAGGAACTTGAAAGAATTATATTTAGGTACCATCCATGGATTGAGAGACAGATCTAAGAAAACACTAACAAAATTAAGAAAAACACAGACAAAACCCTAGAACAATTTTGGAAGACAATACAAGAACAAAATGATAAAATAAATAAAAAATTAGAAATGATACAAAATCTACAGACAGAAATCCAGAAGATTAATACTACATTTCCAGAAATAGATAACACAATGAAAGGGCAAAAGAGTAGAATTGAATCAATGGAAGACAGAATTAATGAGATTGAAGACAAATAAATAAATACTTCTTTGGAAAGGGATTAATCAGAAAAAAACATCAAAACAAAATGAAGAATGCCTAAGATTCAGGTGGGATAAAATCAAAAGGAACAACCTACGTGTAACTGGAATTCCAGAACAGGAAGAGAAAAATAAAACTACTGAGAAAATTGTCCAAGATATGTTAGAAGAGAACCTCCCTAATATGAAGAAAGATGAGAATATATCCATTCAGAAAGTCCAGTGAGCCCCAAATAGGATAGTCCCCAAAAGAAAATTACCAAGACATATCATCATCAAACTCACTAAAATAAAAGACAAAGAAAGAATCCTGAGAGCAGCATGGGATACATGCAAAGAGCAACCAATAAGACTAAGCTCTGATATCTCAGCAGAAACCCTGCAGGAGAGAAGGCAATTGGGTGGTATATATAAAACCTTGAAAGAAAAAAATTTCCAATCAAGAAATTTATACCCAGCAAAAATGTCCCTCAAATATGATGGTGAAATTAGGAGATTTCCAGATAAGAAAAAATTAAGGGAATTTGTTAAAACCAGACCAACCATACAAGAGACAATAAAGGAAGTCCTTTGAACAGAAAACCAACAATAACAAACAACTGGCCATTAATATACATAATGACATAATCCAGAAACAAACCCACTTATGGAAGAATCTAAAATAAAATAAGCTTACTAACAAGATTGTAAACAGGGAATGAGAGAATCAATTGGCAAATGAGGACAACTACAAACCAAAAAGAGGGAAAAAATAGTGTAGTTACAGAACTTATAAATGGTGAGGAAGTCAAGAGAGTTGCAATATACAATGGAGTGTTCTAAACTTGGGGAGAAAATTATAAATCTCAGAGTAACATCAAAGAAAAATGATAAACCTTCACATCACAATAAAAAGAGGACAAGCACCAATATTTAGCAAATATGAAAACAATAGCAACAAAGGAAATGATAACATGATTCATAAACAAAGTGACCTTAGCACAAAAAATTACATGGAACAAAGAAACCACAAGCACCATGAAAAAACACATAACAAATGACAGCTACAAGTTCATACTTATCAATAATTACACTGAACATCAATGAATTAAATGCATTACTCAAGAGACAGAGAGTTGCAGACTGGATAAGAAAACATAACGCATCAATATGCTATCTACAAGAGATACACCTTAGAGACAAAGACAAAAATAGACTAAAAAGCAAAGGCTGGAAAAAGATATATCAAGCAAATGGCATACAAAAAAGATCAAGTGTGGCAACAGTAATTTCTAATAAAATTGACTTCAAGACAAAAACCACCATAAGTTACAAGGAAGGACAA
>NW_006921687.1:109930-110491 GCF_000298275.1 Orycteropus afer afer
GAAATTAATACCATTTACAATAGCTACCAAAAAAATAAAATACTTGGGAATAAATCTTACCAGGGACACAAAAGACCTGTACAAAGAAAACTATAGAAGACTATTTCAAGAAAACATAAGAGATCTACATAAATGGAAGAACATACCATGAGTGCTTGTGGATAGGAAGACTGAACATTGTGAAAATGTCAATTCTGCCCAAAGCAAGTTAGACATTCAATCCAATCCCAATCCAGTTCCCATCAACATTCTTAAAGGATGTGGAAAAACAATCACTGACTTTATATGGAATGGAAAGAGACCTCAGATAGCAAAGCACTATTGAAGAAGAACAAAGTAGGAGGTCTCTCATGGATCTCAAAATCTACTATACAGCCCAAAACTGCCTGGTATCGGTACAATGACAGACACATAGACCAATAGAATAGAATTGATAACCCAAAATAGATCATTGACTTATGGTCAGCTGGTCTTTGACAAAGGGCTGAAATCCATTAAATGCAGAGGAGATTGTCTGTTAATAAATGGTGCTGGCAAAAGTGGATATCAATTTGCAGAAAA
>NW_006921687.1:110631-120483 GCF_000298275.1 Orycteropus afer afer
CTTCCAAAGACTTCTCCAAAAGAGTCAAAATAGAACCTTCAGATTGGGAAAAAATATTCGGCTATGACATATCTGACAAGGGACTTATCTCTAGAATTTATGGAAAACTCCAACACCTCAACAACAAAAAGACAAATAATCCAATTAAAAAATGGACAGAAGACATGAATAGACACTTCACCAAAGATGATATACAGGCAGCCAACAAACAGAGAAAGAAATGTTCATTATCATTAGCCATTAGAGAGATGTAAATCAAAACAACAATGAGATACCATCTTGCCCCAGCATTAGTAGAAATTTCAACAAGACAGAAAATAAAAAATGCTGGTGAGGAAGTGGAGAGATTAGGACTCTAATACACTACTGGTGGGACTGTAAAATAATACAACCACTGTGGAAAGCAGCATGGCAATTCCTTAAAAAGTTGTAATTAGAAATAGCATTTGACCCAGCCATTCCATTCCTAGATATAGATCCTAAAGAAGTGAGAGCCAGGACAAGAACAGATATATGCAGTCCCATGTTCATCGCAGCACTATTTATAATAGCAAAAAGATGGAAACAACCTAGGTGGCCATGAATAGAAGAATGGATAACCACACTATGGTACATACACACAATGGAATACTATGCAACCCTAAAAAATAATGTAGAATCTGCAAAATACTGCATAATGTGGATGAACTTGGAGGACATTACGCTGAGTAAAATAAGTCACCTACAGAAGGATAAATATTGTATTAGTCCATTAATGTAAAAAGTCAAGGAAAGGTTTATATATGGAAGGAAATTTTCTCTGCTGATTATCAGGTGTGGGAGGGGAGGAGAGGAAGCACTGCTAGATAGGTAGAGACAAGTAATGATTCGGGTGAATAGAAGGGCAATGAATGAAATGTGAGCAATCAACATGGTGGCATTGAGGAAGACATGGAGAGGTGCATGGGAAGTACAGACAACAAAGATGAACCCTTTTGCACATACAGTACTGCAATGTCAGTGATGGCAAACACTGATCTATGGGTGGATAGGTGGGGAGAAAGGCTGAACTATTAAGTAAGTCTATGCAAGGGGAGTGTGCCCATGACCTTATAAAGGGTTGGCAGACAATGTTTCTACAAGTACATTTGTATGTTCTGTGAGAATTTCTAGGTATATAATAGAGCTGAGAAGGGATGAGGTTGTAGTCACTTCTTGGCCATACCCAGCTACCCAGAGGGAGAGAGTAGTTGGACCTATGGGCTCAGGACCATGGTCGCAGGAGAGACCAAACTCAATTGGCATAACATATTACACAAAAACATTGTTCCACATCCTTCTTTGGTGAGTAGCTACTGGGATCTTAAAAGCTTGCAAGCAGCCATCTAGATGCAACGATGGGTCTCTTTTCATCCAGAGCAAAGAAAAATAAAGAAAATGAAAGATGCAAGGAAACAATTAGTCCAAGGAACTGGTACACCATGTGATCCTCAGCCTATAGGACTATGAGACCAGAAGAACTAGATAGTGCCTGGCTACCACTATCAACCACTAGGAAGGGAATCTATGTAGAGATCCTGGATAGAGTGGGAAAACAATGTAGAACAAAACTCAAAATCATAACTAAAAAAAAGGGACCAGGTTTGCTGGTCAGATAGCACCTGGTGGAACCCCTGAGACTATGGCCCCTAGCTGCCCTTCAGGTCTAGAACTGAACCCACATCTGTGGCTTCCAGCCAAACAAAAGACAGGCATATGAGGTGAACAATTTACCTTAGTCAGATACACTCCTTGGATAGAACAATCATGAGAGAATAGAAGGGCTGCATATACACAGGGAGACAGCTCGGGGGCCAGAGTGCACAGGAGGGAAGGACACAGAGAAGAGATGGCTATGGGGAGGATGTAGGAGGAGAGTTGTTGCATTGTAGTAGATTACAGTCAATGTCATGAGACAAAGTAACATTAAAAAAAAAAAAAAAGCTAGTGCAATCTCATCCCACTTTCACTGCACAAAACACTACACAGCTCACAAGAGGGAATGTGCAATCAGGAAATCAGTAGCTGCAGGCAATGCATGCAAGTAGACAAAATCATAAATGTTATCAGTTATTGATCTTCATATTAGTAAATCAGACATGTCTGTAGTTAATACCAAAATGTAGCCCTGGTGGCATAGTGGTTAATGCATTTGGCTGCCAACCAAAAGGTAGGCAGGTTGAACCCACTAGCCACTCTGCAGGAGAAAGATGAGGAAGTCTGTTTCCATAAAGATTTACAGTCTTGGAAACCATACAAGGCAATTCTATTCTGTCCGATATGGCCACTATGAGTTGCAATCAACTTCATGGCAGTGGATTCGTTTTTTGTTCCCAGTAGATAATAGCACCACTAGAGTTACACTTATATGCATATTTCAGTAATTGCAAATGTAAAAACTCTTAAATTACTGCACCAACCATTTTAATTTTGATAAAAGGAAATCTCCTTGCTGTTTGCTATAGACTGATATGGAATTTAGACCAGCATAGGAGCCTAGGAGGAGCTCTGGTAGTGTAGTACCCAAGGCACTTGACTTCTAACCAGAAGGCTGGTGGTTCAAACCCACCAGCCACTCCTCAGAAGATCGGGCAATCTCCTTCCATAGTGATACCTTCTCGGAAACACAAGGAGGGGTCTCTATGAGTCAGGTCTGACTTGATGGCTCATAACAACAACAGGAGCCTAGGTGATATAAGTAATTTGCGATTGATTTGCTAATTTAAAAGTTGGTTACCCTGTAGCTCCCAGGAGAAAAGGCCTGGTGACCTGCTTCGGTAAAAATTACAGCCAAGACAATCCCATGGAGCAGTTCTATTCTGCAGAACATGGGGTCTCCATGAGTCGAGGGCTGATTCCATGGAACAATAGGAGAGAAACAGACCAGTAAGTTGCCATGGAACTGGAAAAGAAGTCAATAATACAGACAAATGAAGGCAGGGATCATTTCTGTACCATAACTGGCCATTAATTTTACTAAAAGAATAAAAATATAATAAGAATCCATCTTAGTAACATTACTTGTTTCAGGTTTTAAATTATTTGGGAAAATAGATTTTGAAAAATCTTGGTACCTGTGGATTTATTATTTATTTACTTATTGTGGATTTATTAATTTATGATAAATGGTTGCAGGTGCAACTTTCAAGTATTCATGTCATAGAGTAATGTGTAATTTTTTAGAGAAATAAAATTTCAGTAAAGCCGATGTCCAGTGTGAAATTCTTTATGGAATGGTGCTTGGATGTTATTTGTCTGTGGATTAATTGTATCATTTCATAAGCATTATCTCATTTTATCCTCATCCCTCTACTCTATTCTTTTCACTTCACAGGTAAAGAAACAGGTTGTCTGGGCACTGGGCAATTTGTTCCACACCACTGAGCAAGTTAGTAACTAATGAACCTTAAATTTAGACAAAGATTTTTCCAATTCTAAATGTGTGGTTTTTCTGACTGCTTATCTTCATTACTTTCTTCTTTATTTTGTTTTTTAAACAAATTTTGAATATAATTAAGAAAAAAGAGAAAGATAGTAATGACAGCATTGGAAGAAAAAAAATGCAAAGCCTCCAAAATGGACTTCATTAAATTATGTTTCATTTCATTGTACAAGTATTTAGATTTCTTGTTAGACATACTTGCTTTATTGAGTTGGAGTCTCTGATCCAAGAAAGTGGTACACTACACATCTCATTTTTATTGTCCACTACTCAAGATAGATAAATAAAGTTAGTCTTTCAAAAGCAGTCACTTCAGTCAAAACTGTATTCTTACTGATTCGTCTGTAGCAAAGATTTTTCGATTCAGCTTTGTGACAGAGATGTACACATCTCATGATTAGTAGTAGAAATCCATCTAAGCAAAACTTATGGTCAGAGAATATTCTTTTGCCTACAAGCAGCCTCTGTCTGTGCTTGTTTAATTACTCTGATAAATAACTCATCTGCATTACATTATGCATAATAGGAAATTAAAACAATACCGAAGTGAAGTAGCTTTCAAAATGTTGGGCCACTGAACTCCTATTGCAGTAAATTACATTTCCACTATGCACCTTTTTTATTTTTATCATGTTAGCAAATATTTTGGGTGTGTGTATATGTAATGAGATGGAGATGATCTCATTACAATGTGTGTACAGTAATCACTTGGTATCTGCAGGGGATACCCCTGCAGAGACCAAAATTCGGAGATGTTCAAGTACCTTATGAAAAATGGCATAGTATTTGCATATAACCTATGCACATCTTCTCGTATATTTTGTTATCTCTAGGTTACTTATAATACCTAATATAACATAAATGCTATGTAAATAGAGTTTTACATTCTCTCTTACTCTTTGAGGGATTGCTTTGATCATTTAATTGCTTCCTGCATCCCCCATATTTTCAATCTGTGGTTGGTTAATTCTGCAGATGCTGAAACCACATATAGGGAGGGCCAACTGTATGTATATGTGTGTAAATAGGGAAAATTCTACCATATACGTATATGTAAGGAGCTTTGGTGGCATAGTAGGTAAGGCATTTAGTTGCTAACCAGAAGGTTGGCAGTTTAAAACCACCAGCTGCTGCACAGAAGGAAGAGGAGGCAATCTACTTCTACAATGTACAGCCTTGGAAACCCAATGGGGGTCACTATGAGTTGGAATCAACTCAATGGCAGTGGGTTTGGTTTGGGATAGGTAAGTTAGATAGATAGTAGATAGAGATATACAGAGAGGTCTAGATCTCTTTCTGTACCAGTATCTATATTCTATCCTGTAGACAGATAGATACATAGATATCATGTAGATAGACAGATACATTTTGTTGTTGCTATGCGCCATCGAGTCAGCCCTGACTCATAGCAACCCCTCCTTGGGTTTCCGAGGCAGTATCACTACGGAAGTAGATTGCCCAACCTTCCTTCCAAGAAGTGGCTGGTGGATTTGAACTACCAGCCTTCTGGTTAGCAGTCAAGTGCCTTAGGCACTATGCTACCAGAGCTCCCAGATAAATACATAGATACATACATACAATGACACTTGGCTGGAAAACTGGCCAGAATAGATAATGAAGATTTTGATTTCTCTTGAGTTAGTCTAAGATTTTACTGTTTTGCTGATAAGTCTCTTTCATGAAAGCCTCCAGTTTTCCAGTAGGTATTAAACTATCTAAAGTGATGGATTACATAAACAAGAAAATCCCAAAAGTTGTAGACTTTATTACTCTTAAGTATACAGATATTTTAATGTTCACCTTTAAATTAGAAAAGTTCAACACATTCTTTGCTATTTCTGCTACTTTCATCAATATATTCCACTGATTTTTCTTGATAAAAATAAGTTGCCTTTTATTAAGAGTTCACACATCATCAATAGTGGGCTTGCCATAATCAGACTCAAAGAGGCTACTTTTTTTTTTTAATTCAGAAGTTTCCCTCAAAGAATATTTTCTGTTAAGATAAAATGCTTATGCTTTGATAATAATTAACAGTTTATTTTAGAGGTCTAATCAGGAATCATTTGACAGCTAACCAGAAGGCTGGCAGTTGAACCCAACAGCCACTCCTAGGCTATTTGGGCAACCTACTTCCGTAGTGATACTGCCTTGGAAACCCAAGGAGGGGTTGCTACAAGTCAGATCTGACTCGATGGGAGTGAGTTTGATTTTTTTGTTTTAATCAGGAATACTTAGAATGTGTTTATTTTTAAACATTTTTATATAAATCCATTATTCTAAAGTTTTACTTTTTGTTCCAGTACTCAACAGTGAACAATTCTACTTACAGAATTTTTTATTGAGAACTTGAAAATAGGAGATCTCATACCCATGAGTTTTTATTCTTGGTCCCCTGATAACTATTTCTAATATAAAAAAATTAAATCTAAATATCCAATAAATCCTCAAAAGAAAACTTTACTTGCTGCTTCCTATACTGGATATCCCATACACCAACTAATACAGCTCCATCTTACGTGGATTAGAGACTTATGTGAAAAGGGATCACACACTCACAAATTTTTAAAATGCATAAACATGCTTTAAAAATATTTATTATTCCATTATAAATACAGTGTCCATTTACATAATTTTCCATAATTGTCTTCAGTAAAAATCTCATATAAATACAAAGTAATGATGAGAGATATAGCCCAGGAACAAACAGTTCCCTCATGTCTGACTCTTTTTCAACTACAAAACTAATTAATTCATAGATCCCTTTGAAAAGTAGAAAATATTTCAGGGTAAGAATTTGGTTACCCTTAATGTAAAGCAATTAAAAGACTTCATATAGTAAAATGCCAGTCAGTTCTGAGAGTATTAAATGGACTGATTATCCTATCATAGGGAATTGTTTGAAATGCTAAGTAATGATTGGGGCTAATGGACTTAGCAGAAATGTTTTTCTTTAAACCAGAAAGGATACTCCAAAAGTTACATAAGTGATTGACTCTTGTACTCTTATAGTGGAAAATATTTAAACAATTTAGGAATAATTTAGAAGTTTGGTTTAGCAGGTATTTTATCGATTGTAGCTAAAAAAAACTCCTTTCTTCTGCAGTCAGCTGAAGAGTGTTACATATATTTTACCATGGTCTTAGTGGGAGTTTGGGGATTCTGTTATGAATGTGGAGTTTCTACCGGAATGATGTAGCATTGGTGAGGCTAAACTTAAGGAAAAAATGAAGGAAGCATTAGAGAGAAGAAAATTGGTAAGGAAGCAACCAGTGGTCTGGCTTATTGCAGAGAATCAATATAAAAATAAGCATTTGAAGGACTGAATATTTTATTTATACCAATTATAAAATTTTTGGGTTTCCACATTCAAAGGCAGAATTGCAACGTAGGAAAAGAGAGAGTGACTGTATCTCTCTTGGATATGAGGACTTGGATACACTGTCACCTTTTTCATCATTTTCCCATATTTCCTGGAGTTCTGTTTTAGCTGGAGTGAAAATGTGTGAGATCCACACTATTTGCATCATCAACAAAGAAAATTCACATCCCAACCAAGGACTTTATCAGTGCAAATTATTTGACTATTGTAGTGGTTACATTTTGTGTCAACTTGGCTGGGCCTGGTTGAGTGGCTGGGCAGCTGAATGTAGTTATTCCCCATGGTGAGATTGGTAATTAACTCCATGGTGGAATCTATTGGAGCAGCTGAGTAGCTGCTTTGGGTATGTGGTCTGCTTCCTGTATATAAGAAACAGCTTTGAGAATGGTCTCTAGCTTATGGCACACTTGAACCCTGCATGTAGCAGTGTCATTCAGCAGCCTGCCATGCCCTGACGACATTGGGACTTCAATGGACTTGAGTTAATGGCATGCCGTGTGGTTTGGTAACATCAGGACTGTGCCATTTTATTTGTCGACCTTGAGTTTGTCAGCCTCAGCAGCCAGTAGCTGCCTGAGTGAAGAGATGCCTCTAGCTTCAGTGGGCAAGGAGCAGGTGGCAGAGCTGAAGCCCAAGGTCAAGGGGCTTTCACACAGCCCATAGAGCCTGGCAGTTTGAACACGGACTTCTAGCCTCCCAAACTGTAAGAGAATAAACTACTGTTGTTCAAGCCATCCTATTTGTGGTATAGTCTTGTCAGAGCGGCACTAGGTAACCAGAACAACTATCTATAAGCATATATGATAAGTGCATTTAAAAGCAATCCAGAAGGAATGTATTATATGAGCTTACATGGGATGCTGTTGTACTTTTATTCTATCATGCATGATCTCTAGAAAGTAAGCAAGCAAAAGTCTTTATTAAGCACAGAATTTTAAAATAGTTTACCTTCATCACAGATAACCAAAAAAAAAAAAAAAATATATCCACTTTGTAAATTTCTGTGTAAGAGTATTGCCATTAAGTACTTTATAGCTCTTTTGTTATTTAATCCAAAAAATTAATTATGATGGGAAATACCATATTTTAAATAGTTTTTTAAAACATAATTTTACTAATAATTATTTTATACATATTTATATTAAAATGAAACATATAAACATTCTTCATATACAGATGAGCCATTTCATAATGGAAGTACCCTTTCCATCACAAATATTTTCAAAGTCATATTTACAAGGGAAGAAAATAATTTTTCCATCCAAAAAGACAAACATTTTCAATATTCCTCTTATTCAACAGATACTTTTCTCATTTTTTCAGCTAATTCTTTTCTCACTTCAATGTGTTTTTCTAAATTTTGCACTTCATGTGGAAGATTGATGTCCCAAACAGACAAACAAGATTGTATCTCTAGAAAAAGACAAATGAAATCATGTTACAAAGACCCATCATAAACCATTTTCATTTTATTTTGATTTTGTTCATTTATATTTAGTTAACTTGGACAAATATATGTATAAATAAGGCTATAAATATACTATTATTACCATTCATAAGAAATTACACTTGGAAAACATTTATAATATATTATGAAAACTACTAAATTTCAAAATGTCTGAACATTAATAAGCTAATACTTATTTTTCTCAAAGAAATAAAGCTTTGTCAAACAGTTTTCAAAAGGAGATCTCATATCTATGTAAGTATCTTTCAAGAAAAAAATTCACAGTTTAAATTTGGACTAGTTCTCATTTTATAGTGGGTTATAGCATTATAAAATAAATTTTTAATATTCTGAAATCACTGAAGCTTCATTTTGAAGGTTTATGTCTAAATTATTTATACTATAAAGAAGTTGCCAGTTAAAAATGCTGGAAATATTATAGCATATGTAGTATTTGCTATAAATTTATAAAATCCCATTCAAACCTATTGCCATAGAGTAAATTCTGACTTGCAGTAATCCTATAGAATAGAGTAGAACTGCTTCATAGAGTTATCAAAGCTGTAATCTTTATGGTGGGTTTGAACAACCGACCTTTCCATTAGTAGCCAAGCACTTAACCATTATGCCACTAAAAAAAAAAAAAAAAAACCTTTGGGTTATCAAGATTGTAAATCTTTAAGGAATTAGATCACCTTATCTTCTTCCTGCAGAGCAGCTGATAGATTTGAACCAGTGACCTTCTGGTTAGCAGCCAAATGCCTTAGGCACTAGGCCACCAGAGCTCCCATAATACCATTGTTGTGCTGTTGTTATGTGCTCTCAAGTTGGACCCAACTCACAGAGACCCCTCTTTGGGTTTCTGAGGCGGTAGCACTACAGAAGTAGCTTGCACAACCCTCCTTCTAAAGAGTGGTGGGTGGATTTGAACCACCAGCCTTTCACTTAGCAGTCAATTGCCTTAGGCACCATGATACCAGAGCTCCTACTATACTACTAGGGTTCCTTCAATTTAAAAACAGCATATAACATGTTACCATCATACATATTATTGCACTGTGTTCAGAATACAGGATCCTATTAAACTTTACCTTTTTGCTGCTGTGTACCTTCAGTACTTTTCCAACTATGCCCCAAAACCAGCATGACATTTTTAAGGGTTCCTTTACCAAAACAAAACATAGTTTTCCATTAAAACAAGTTGAATTAAAACAAGTACAGTTGTTCATGTTAAGATACAAATATCTTGGAACCGAATTTACAATTCTACTTTTTAAGAGACACTTCTATTATACTGAATAAATAAATATCCAAAAAGACCAACAATTTTTTTTTAAGTTAGAAAATCTGTGATTTATTCCTTGCTATAATTCTTATTAATTATGTGAATTTAAGAAAGTAGCTTAGATTCCAAGATGGTGGAATAGGCAGAAAGATTGCAGAGATCCTCTTCAACAAAGAAAAGGGGAACCATTTAACACAGACACAGAAGATAATCCTGGACCCCTGAGCCTTGAAGGGAAGGATATAGAAGTGGACTAAACCCCAACTAGCAGAAAAATT
>NW_006921687.1:120848-121646 GCF_000298275.1 Orycteropus afer afer
TCACCTATTTTGGTCATGTTGTCAGAAGGGACCATTCCCTGGAAAAGGATGTCATGCTTGGTAGGGTGGAGGGTCGACGAAAGAGAGGGAGGCCTCCAATGAGATGGATTGACACGGTGGCTGCGATGATGGACTCAAGTATAGCAGGGATTGTGGGGCTGGCGCGGGATTGGGCAGCATTTCGTTCTGCTGTGCATGGGGTCGCTATGAGTCGGAAATGACTCGACGGCACTTAACAACAACAAAGCCAGAGACTGCACCGAGGACTGCTCTAGTGACTATGTAATAAAACGGAAAGCAGAGGTGAAGAGCAAGACAGGCTGAGCTGTGGACTTTTGCCTGTCTGGAGGTGCCACCATTTTGAATGTTTACAATGTTTTGGATATTTAAAGAGACAGTGCTCTCCCAGATTCCAGGGGCTGAAGAACATGTTCTGCTTGCCACTAACCCCAAGGACACTCCGGACCTGCACGACTGAAAAGGTGTGACATTCCTCTTGTTGCTCTTATACCCCACATTCGCTTGGTGAACAGAGGTGTGGCCATCCCCCACTCCCACTCACCTTCTGGACCCGGAGGAACTCCATCCCAGTCCGTGTGCTCAGACGGAGCCTGAGTGCCCTGCCCTGTCCTCCACGATTGTTTTCTTTTTAATTTTTTCTTTTTATCTTTCTTTTTTCTGGTGTTTAGTTTGCTTGTATCTGTCTGTTTTAAAACTATTATTATTAATACTTCTGTCCTTTTTACTATTATTCTTTATTCTTCCCTCCCTAGGTCCTAGTTTACAGCTTTTTTTTTT
>NW_006921687.1:123816-125043 GCF_000298275.1 Orycteropus afer afer
GGGAAAAACAAAAAGTTACCTACAAAGGACAGCCAGTAAGAATAAGCTCTGATTTCTCAGCAGAGACCATGCAAGTGAGAAGGCAATGGGATGGTATATCTAAAACCCTGAAAGAGAAAAATTTTCAACCAAGAATTATATACCGGCAAAACTGTCCCTCAAATATCATGGTGAAATTAGATTTCCAGATAAGCAGAAACTAAAGGAATTTGTGAAAACCAGACCAACCTTACAAGAGACGCTAAAGGGAATCCTTTGAGCAGAGAATCAAAAATAGCAAATAACAATTGACCATTAATACACAAGATGACATAACCCAGAAATCACAGCTATGGACATATTCAAAGTAAAATGAGCTTACAAGACTGTAAACAGGGAACCAGAGACATCAATTGGCAAGTGAGGACAACTATAAAAGAGGGAAAAGACTGTGTAGTTATAGAACTTCTAAATGGTGAGAAAGTTAAGAGAGTTGCAAGACAGGATGAACTGTTCTAAACTTGAGGAGAAAATTATAAATCATAGGGTAACCTCAAAGAAAAATGATAAACCTTCATATCACAATAAAAAAGAGGAAAAGCACAAATACTTAGCAAATACTAAAACAACAGCAACAAAGGAAATGATAACAGGATTCATAAATATAATGAGCCCAGCACAGAAAATAATATGGAACAAAGAAACCAGGGACACCATGAAAAAACACATACCAAAATGACAGCAATCAATGCATACTTGTCAATAATTACACTGAATGTTAATGGATTAAATGCACCATTCAAGAGATGGAGAGTTGCAGGCCAACATACATATGAAGAAATGCTCATGATCGTTAGCTATTGTTGTTGTTGTTGTTATGTGCCATTGAGTCAGACCCAACTCATAGCGACCCCTCCTTGGGTTTCTGAGGCTACTAGGGAAGTAGATTGCCCCATCTTCCTTCCGAGGAGTGGCTGGTGGGTTTGAACTGCCAGCCTTCTGGTTAATAGTCGAGTGCCTTAGGCACTACGCTACCAGAGCGCCCCGTTAGCTATTAGAGATATGCAAATCAAAACAACAATGAGATACTGTCCTGCTCCAGCACTAGTAGGAAAGTTCAATGAGAAAGAAAATAACAAATGCTGGTGAGGTTGTGGAGAGATTGGGACTCTCATACACTGTTGATTGGACTGTGAAATGGTACAACCATTGTGGAAAGCAGTATGGCGATTCCTTCAAAAGTTGGAA
>NW_006921687.1:125526-139359 GCF_000298275.1 Orycteropus afer afer
ATGAACCCTTATGCACATATAGTATGGTGTTGTCAGTGAAGGCAAACATGGGTATATGGGTGGATAGATGGGTAGACAGGCTGAACTATTAGGTATGTCTATGAAGTGGGGAGTGTACCCAAGAACATGTATAGAGTTGGTAGACAATGGTCCTAATAAATTTATGTGTATGATCTGAATTCCCAGGTGTGTATTACAGCTGACAAAGGGCAAGGCTGTAGTCATTGCTTGGTCAAAGCCAGCTACCAAGGGGGACTGAGTAGTTGAACCTGTGGGCTCGGGACCATAGTTGCAGGGGATATCAAGCTCAACTGGCACAATATACTACACAAAACATTGTTCCACCTCCTACTTTGGTGAGTAGCGACTGGGATCTTAAAAGCTTGCAAGCTGTCATCTAGATACAACAATGGGTCTCTCCTCATCCAGAGAAAAAAAGAATGAAGAAAAACAAAATTCATGGAAACAAATGACTGGTATACCATCTGATCAGCAGCCTATATGACTATGAGACCAGAAGAACTAGATGGTGCCCAGCTACTACTGTCAACCACTTGAAATGAGATCTATATGTAGGAGACCCTGGAGGGAGAGGGGGAACAATGTGGAACAAAAGTCAAAATCATTTGGAGAAAAAAAAAAAGGGGGGGGGGACCAGGTTTGCTGGTCTGATAGAGCCTGGTGGAACCACTGAAACTATGGCCCCTGGCTGCCCTTCAGGTCTGGAGTTGAACCCACACCTGTCGCTCTTGGCCAGGCAGGAGACAGGTATATGAGTTGAACATTACCTGAGGTGGATATACACTCCTTGGAAAGAACAATCATGGGAGAAAGAAAGGCTGCTTATGTGCCGGGGGACAGCTCAGGGGGCAGGAGTGCATGGAGGGATGGACACAGGGAAGAGGTAACTATGGGGAGGAAGTGAGAGGGGACATGTTGCATTGTGGTAAATTGTAGTCAATGTCATGAGACAAAATGTATATGAAATGCTGTATAGAAAGTGAATTTGCTCTGTAAATTTTCACCCAAATTACAATAATAAATAAATAATATAAATGTAAAAGAAAAGAAAAGAAAGTAGCTTAACCTTTACATAAAATAGGTTAAATGTGTACACAGGAGTCTCCAAAGTTATAGTATTAAATGAGATAAGGTGTATGAAAGTGCTTTGGGTTCTGTAAGCACTGGTCAATTGTAAAGCATTTGGATGGGAGCTGAAAGGACGCTATAGTAATACTCTGTCACAAAATCATACTTTCCTTTTAAGTCACTCATTAATTTATTTAAAATGTATTTATCAAAAGGTTTCTTTGTATTAGGCCTGAGGCTAGGTCCTGGAAATAAAGGGGTGAACACAAAAATGGAGACTATCTACATGAAACTCATGTTCTCATGAGGAGATTGAACTTAATGAAAATAATCATGACTACAATCATTGCTATTTAATAGAGATATTATGAGAACCAAAAGTGAGAACTCTGACATAGTCAGTGTTGGCTTCTCTGAGAATTTGACACTTGAGGTACCATTTTTAAAAGACTAAGAATTAACTAAGGCAATGATGTCGACTAAGTTAACAAAGGAAGGAAGGAAGCAGCATGTGTAAAACTCTGAGGCAGGGTGAAGTAGTGACTAGAGGGACTGAAAGTCCACCTATTTGGGAAGGAGTTGGGAGGAATGTGGTACAGAATGGAGATTGGAGCGTGAAGTGAAGCCAGATCATGTAAGACCTTGAAGCTACAATTAAATATATCTTTATCTTAAAATCATTTGTAACACATCAAGATCCCCCTGTACATTCCAGATACGAATGACCATCTGAAACACATGAGACCCAATGTATATACAAATTAAGTTAGAGGGTGTAAGAACCGTGGTAGAATAGGAGTAGAGAGACAACACATTACAGATCTACTACTCAGCTTATGTGGATTTGGACCCTGATAGGTGACAGTCCTAAGAAACTTCTAATTCTAGCTTCCTCTGTGAAATGTTGATATGCATAAATTAAAAAATGGGTGAGGGTGTAGGACAACCTCCTGCCTCTACTTAATATATTCTTATAAAAGGATATATTTTCCTTCACCATAGTGAAAACACTTTATTACTTATTTACTAAAGCTACATAAACTGTAGTTCTGCAGAACCAACCCTATATATATGTATGTATGTATATATATATGATATATTATATAAAAATATATTATATATGTTATATATATAATTGTATATTAGAAAATAACAATAGCACACACATCTATATCTATATAATTACAAATCAAAGGAAATACTGAAATGTGTTTATGTAGAAATTTTATTTAATGTGCTATTGAAATAGAGAAGTAGGAGCAAGAAATATTTAAAATTTTTAGTAAAATATCAGTATTTATAAATTATGGAGTTCTGCAAATATATGCTTCAAGAATATAAAGTTGTGTACAGAATTAAATACCAAACAGAATTTTTTAACAAGGGTGGGAAGCTTATACTATGATCAAAATAAAAATTTGCTTTAATTGCTTTTCTCAAAGAGTGGAAAACAAATAACACTACGCATTTCTCATATTTGCTTTAGCTATGTAAGAAAGAAAGGGAGCGAGAGCGAGAGCAAGCAAGCAAGCCAGACCCAAATTCCGTGCTCCGCTGCGGTACTCTGCTTCTCTCAGCGGTGCAGGAGCACATCTACTCCCTCAATATTTTTATGACCCTGTTCAAAATGTAATCCAATCTTATCTTTCATTATGTTGAACTTCTATGAGATTTGATATGACGCCGGAAGGTGAAAAGAAGACAAATTCAAAACGAAGACATAGATTTGTAGTCTTCCAGAATTAAAATAATGCAAAGAAGAAACTTGCCTAATTGTGCTGTCATCATGACTCTAATAGAATCACAGAAGTTGTGAATTATGCGTATAATTCGACGAGTGGAAAGATCAAGAAGTAAAATGTGGCCTCCTCCAGTTCCTATCCAGAGAGCAGTGTTCTTCTGGAGGCAGAGAGTTTTCACTCTCCCTGAATAAGACATCTGGTGTTTTGATTCCTTGTTTCCTTTTGCCACTTCTTCCCTAAAACCATAAAGTATGTGTTAAAATTTTATCAACAATTAAGAGACCTAATAGATGTGTCTATACATATATACATATATAATTATAATTTATGGATACACTAGAGTATACATTACAGGTCACTAAAATTATAAATAATTTATTTTGTTAAATACCAAATGCAATAGCCACATGGTGCTCTATCTAAAGCACATATTATCAAACGTAACACAATAGCCCCTTAACCTTAGGAAATGCTGAAATAAATACGATGGAAATGACCTTTATAAGGAACAAATGCATGTAATGCAATAAAAATAAATTTTCCCCAAATAAAGAAAAATATTGTGTCGAAGGCTTTCAACAAAGGGTTAGTTTCAAAGGAAAATAAAATTAGTCATTTACATGTAAAAAAAAATCAAGACAAACCACTGAATTTATCTGCTAAGTCAACAAGTAGTCAAATTATGACAAAATGAGGGATCTAGAAATAAAAGAATCCTAATATTTTGGTAGCTCAGGGAGGTAAGGGATCCTTTACCAGGCAGAATGGCTGGCCCTTCTGAACATAATCGCCTCATCACCAAGAGAAAAACTAGGACAGAAGTCTAGGAAAACAAACTTTGAAGTATCATTTTATGGGTATAATATGAAACTTAAAATGTTCCCCAAGGTATAAAACAATCTATGTTGTTGTTATGAGCCATCAAGTCAACCGGACTCATAGCGACCCCTCCTTGGGTTTCTGAGGCGTATCACTACGGAAGTAGATTGCCCAACCGTCCTTCCGAGGTGTGGCTGGTGGGTTTGAACAGCCAGCGTTCTGGTTAACAGTCAAGTGCCTTAGGCACTATGCTACCAGAGCAGCATGGATATAGATATGCAATCAAAATGGAACTTTTCTATTTTCTATTTTTTTAATTTTTTATTACATAAATTTAAATTTTCTATTGAAAATTTTTTGGGAGCTCTGGTAGCGTAGTACCTAAGGCACTTGACTGCTAACCGGAAGGCTGGCGGTTCAAACCCAACAGCCACTTCTTGGAAGGAAGGTTGGGTAATCTACTTCTGTGGTGATACCGCCTCAGAAACCCAAGAAGGGGTCGCTATGAGTTGGGTCTGACTCAAGGGCATATAACAACAAAAAAACAACATTGAAATTTTTATCTTAAATTTTCTCTATTTTTAAATATTTCTATTAAATATTCCTTTAGAAAGGAAGATTAAACCACATTTTCCCCTCTGTGAAATCTGAAGTACAAAGACATCTCTTACAGACATAAAATAAAGAACTATGAATTTACTTTAAAAAGTGCACACAGTCTATCAGTTCACAGAGTTTTTCAGTTTTCTTATCCCACACCTCCACAACAGGGCTATTTTTCTTAGCTACATAGAGAACCGTGTCGACAACCACTGCTATGATGTTGGAATCACTGAAAGCTGCGTAAGAAAACCTAAGGCAAAGGAAACAAAAAAAAAGTCACCACTGTTCATTTTTCTTCTATTTCAACATGTAAAACAACTTTATATTAGTTCTTAATGTATGCAAAAGATGAACATATTTCTGAAAAATACACATGTGAGAGAACTGACAATTAGTTCATGTTACCCCTTAATTATTCTGAATTGACTGTAGGTTTGCAACTTATACTGATTTCTCTTAATGAATTAAATATTACAACTAATAATTATCTTTGGTTTTAATTTTAGTTCTTTCTGGTTCTCTATAGAATTTTACATTTTCCAAACCTGTAAGGTATCTTCATTTCTAAAAGAAATGTCATAAATACCTGTAACTTTAGGATACTACAATAAAATCCTTGTTTTAAAGAATTCTTGGAAAATGAAGCATTAGTCATTTATACCCACAGTGATAAAACATAAGAAGTTGATAAAAATTTTGTCAACAATGTCTTCAAATATTAAAGCAAGGGATATCTTTGCACCAAACACAAGCCAGTTAAGATATGAGAAAAATATCCACATACGCATTGAAACATAAGTAGAAAGTAAATTGTCATCTTCCTCCTCTGAAAATAAAGGAAAAAGATGAATGTTTTTAAATGTCTATCTTACAACCTAGGACATCTGGCATTTTACATATTTTGCAAACAGAATGGTTACCATAGACCCCATCTGTCTGGCAAACTCCTAGTTAGCCTTTGAGGCTTAACTTAAATGTCAGAGTCTGGAGTTCTTTGAAACATAAGAATTATACCCTTTTCTCCACTGCTGTAGCTGTAGGATTAGCAACCTTATTACTATATAAAATTGTATTAGTGTGTTCCTCACACTAAACTGCAAAGTCCTTTAAGGACAGCGACCTCTCTTATCTTCTACATATCCACAATCCAGTAAAAAGTCGTAAGACATAAGTACCCTATAATATACTAGGAAATTTGTCAAGTGGATGGACAGAAACATGGGTGAATGGAGAATAAACTCACAAGAAGAATGAACTAATAGGAAACAGTAAACACTGCGATGAAATCAAATAGATGCCACAAAAATACCACAGGGATATAACTGTTTTTAATATATCCTAAAGTAGGGATATTCTGCATTGTTTTTCTTAATCTCTATTCTCGTAGGGGAAAATGGAAATAGAAAATGTTGCCTGAAATCCACTTTGCTTTCCTTCCTGGATATTTGGTATATTTAACAGAATATAGTTCAAATTCTTATAGAGTTTTGCATTGAGTTTTATAATTCATAAAATTCTTTCATATTATCTAGTTTGATCATTAGTTTAAAAAATTATAATTTATTATTAATCTCAATTTGGGAATTAAAGAAAGAAATGTTTATAAATGCTAAATAATTTTCTTAAGACCATGAAACTAACATGTTGTAGAACCAGAACTCAAAAATACAAGTGTTCTGATTCCAAACGCAGTGATTTTTCACTATTTCATTATGCTTTGTAGTCACGGCATGTATGTTGGCGAGGATAAGGAGAATAATAATGATGAATCAATATTTAATTAGAAATATAATATCTGAGTAGGGAAAGAGAGAGATCAAGTCAAAAGGAACACTTTGTTTAGAAGAGAACATTTCCAAGAATCTATGAAACTCTAACCTCTTTGTGGAAGTGAAAATTTTGAAAATCTGTTATCTATAGATGTTCTATCTAGTAAAATATTTAAATTCCAAATCTAATGTCGAATTGTAGAGTGTTCATTGATTCACATGATCCTATATCAGGCTCTGTGAAATAAAAGAATTGGAGACTCTCTTCAAAGATTTCAGGCTTATTTAGGTTGGAGAAAAGTAGAAATTATGCAATAAGAGAATGAGTTCATCCAAATATTAACCACATTCTAGGCCCCAGGCTAGGAAATAAATTGTGACTGAGAGGAAAATGTCCTCATCCATGAAAATGTGTAATACACTGCAGTGGATTTTCACCCTGACTAGAATAATCTTAGAGCTTTAAAGAAATACTGACACTGGAGTCCATCCTCAGAATTTTATAAATGTGTGATAGATTATGCGGTGATATATACAATAGAAGTTCAAAGCCAAGCACCTCAACTGCAGAGGTGGGATCAGAAACACCCATGCAAGAGAAGGGACATTTAAAATGAAACAGGAAGCATAGTAGTCATCCAGGCAGACTGAAAACCACATGTGAAGGCTGGGGTGAAAGGGAGTCAATAGCTTGCAAAGAACTGACATAGTTTCAGCATGATTGAGGCACACATGGCAACAAGGTTGCAAAAGATGAGTCTAGAGAGGTAAGCAAGGACTCAATGGTGAAGGGCCTGGTAGGCTGTTTTAAGGAATTTGGTTCCTATGCAAAGGACAATGGTATGCTGCTGAAGGGTTTTAAGCAGGAGAGTGACTCCAGATTGATTGGCAGTTTAGAAGGGGCACTCTGGCTAGAATACAGAGAATGGATTGAAGGGCACATAATCAGAGGTTAAGAACTAAATAGTTGTTTTTGTTGTTATGTGCCGTTGAGTCGGACCGGACTCATAGAGACCCCTCCTTGGGTTTACGAGGCGGTATCACTATGGAAGTAGATTAGTATGGCCATAGATAATGGTTGCAGCCTGGTCTATGGTAACAACTGTAAGAACAATGAGAAGCACAAGGATTTGAGAGTCATTTAGGAGGAGAGTCAAGTGGACAAGGAAACAAAGGGTAAAGGAATCAAGGATAACTCACAAATTTCAGACTTGAGCACCTAGGTAGATGAGATAGGGATTTGTGATTCAAAGCTAATAATAATCATAAAATAGCTAACATTTATTGAGAGCTTATCAGATGCAGGGCATTATGTTAAGCTCTTTATATTAGTTTTTTTATTTAATCTTACAAACATGTCTTTGAGATAGAATCTATAATAATCCCCAGGTTAGAAGGGAATGAGGATTTGACCACAAATGGCAGAGCCAAGATTAGAACTATGATTTACAATCTGAGCCACCATGCTACACTGCTTCATGAGGAATAAAATAAGAAATAATTGCAGCGATGGAGTTATAGTGCAACTAAAAATTTGAAACAACAAGTTGGGGCTAGATATTTATTTTATTCTCGCTTGAATCTGGCTTCACATTTACTAACTTGTTTATAAATCAGATGTGTAATTGTCAAATCTATGGAAGAGTTTATTACAGAGTTTTATTCTCCCTACAGTCAATACTTGGTAGAAATTACCCAAAACTGCATATATAAAATCTACGGATTTAGTAAAATACTTAGGTGACTGTCTTTCAAATTCCATCTGTTTTATTTGATACCAAGAAAATAAAACTGTTCAAAATTTATATTTATAAATTCTCCTAAGATAGAAATGGAGCTCTGGTGCCACAGTGCCTAAGGCATTCAACTGCTAACCAGAAGGCTGGTGGTTCAAATCCCAGCCACTCCACAGAAGGAAGACCGTGCAAGCTGCTTCCATAAAGATTTACTGCCTTGGAAACCCAGTGGGGGTCACTATGAGTCAGAATGAGTTTACATATTTTATATTAAATGTGGTTATGCTGAGTGATTTTTTAATTCCCTCTACTTTCTGAAATTTTCTATAATGAATGTTTCCTTTTATAATGTAAAAATAAATTATTAATTTTAAAAGATCTTTATTAGGGTTTATCAACAGCATTATTGACGGATTAAAACAATAAACATGGATAAAATGTTAAATTAGTTGTATAGATAGAAATCACTTACAGCTGGTTTGTCCTCGTCTCAATGAGTTTTTGAATGTTGAACTCATTAGAAAATGAGAAAATCTTTGTGCCACATCCTCCCCACATTACATTTTTTTCAGCTGAATTCATGGATTCACTCAAACACATCAGCGGAGTGCTGACATTTCCTATATTTAGTATCTTCAAAGGAGCAACTCCTTTACACTTTTCCAAAAAGAAAAAACATACTCTTAGCAAAATGAATAGCTATGCAAACT
This sequence comes from Orycteropus afer afer, assembly GCF_000298275.1. Classification (NCBI taxonomy): domain Eukaryota; kingdom Metazoa; phylum Chordata; class Mammalia; order Tubulidentata; family Orycteropodidae; genus Orycteropus; species Orycteropus afer. Next base: position 133,995 of record NW_006921687.1, read on the forward strand.
TAAACACTGTAAAAATGACTCTTTTTAAAAATCACTTTCCCATTTTAAGTGATTAGAAATATTAAAATAAAAATTGGGAATTTTTTTAAAGGTTCTATAAAATAGCATTCAATTCAAGAGGGATTCAAAATTATCATCCTATGATCAATCTCTTCAGTTCTCCACACACACAAAAAAAAAAAGGTACAAAGAATAACCTAGGGATTATACTCTACTTCTCTTTCATTAGACAATAGCTTTTGGATAGCAAGCAATATGGATGGGGACAATGTTGAATGAATGGACAAAGCCACAAATGAATAAATAGGTGAAGAGATAAATACTTGAATGACTAAAGGAGAATCTCATGAACATAGAAGTTAAGTGATTTGTTCACTTCAGACTAAAGAAAAAGTTAGTGGCAAGCCAGGTTTAAACTTAAATTTACTTCTTCTTTGCCACATCATATTTATAAGGAGTTGTGTATTTCATAAAGGTCCCTGGGTAGGCACAAATGTTTAGCATTTGAATACTAACCTAAACTTTGGTAGTTCAAACCTACCCAGTAGTGCTGTGTAAGAAAGACCTGAAGATCTGCTTTTATAAAGATTACAGCCTCAAAAAAAAAAAAAAAAAACCCTCTGTGGATCTGTTCTACTCTGTAACACAGACAGTCACCATGAGTCAGAATCATGGGTTTGGTTTTTCAGTATGTATTTCATATGTGTAAAAACTGAATTATTTCCATTCCTACCACTATAAATCAGATCTCATTTGTCATTTTTGACCTTAGTTCATTCAGTTAAAATGTACAGCAATCAGCAAGTACAAACTGAGAACCTGTTGCATACAAGATCTTATAAAGGGATAAAAAGCAGAATTTATGATCCTTGCTCTCAAGGAGCTTATAATTGTATAGGAGGTAGATAAAAATACATGAAACAAAAGAAGTAAAATAAATTGTGATTTAGAATGCATTCAGTATTTACCTTAACTGCTTTATCTTCAAAGATTGCTAAATTGCCATCAGCGGTTCCCACCAAAAGAAAATTTTTTTGTTTGCTTAAAGGAAAAATGTTAAATTGTTACAAAGGGAACACTTACATCCAAGAGATTTCAAATCCAAAATTGCCTGTGGAGTTTATATCTCAAACTGTCAAAAATGTGTGCTTAACATTTTTCTAGTATGTTTTTCCAGTACTGACAACCAAAAGAAGCATACTAGGTCTAATTTTAATGACTGCTGGAAAGCTTTTCCCAAATAATAGAAAAAATAACCCCTTACTCATGTCTGAAATTCTGCCATTTAGATAAATTCCTTTAGAATAACATCTCTACAATCAAAAATGTTTGTCATTTTCAACTATCAACATATGAATTAGTTTATTGAATTTTTCCCAAGTTGGTATTTAGTTAACTGATACATTTAAGCCTGTCACACATTAGGCTATTAACATGTATATATTCAAAGAAAGTGAATGAGAAATCATTTTCAAAGAAGTCCTACAAAGGTAAGTTGACAGGTAAAGAGATACAGCCATGGCTGAGATGATACAAGGATAGGGCTGAAGGGCCTAAGCAAATGATTGACCTGTTTTTTATAATTCTGCCTTAGCCAGATCTGTCTACAAAAAAACAACAAACATCTTTCTGACCTCCCATAATTCCCTCTGATATATGCAAACCAGTAGAAATATGTTAAAAATGAGCAATCTTTGCTGGCATAATAACAATGTAGCATATAATTAAGTTATCTAAATGGTATTTAGGAACTCTGGTAGCATAGTGCCTAAGGCACTTGACTGCTAACCAGAAGGCTGGTGGTTCAAAGCCACCAGCCACTCCTTGGAAGGAAGATTGGGCAATCTACTTCCGTATATGCCTCGGAAACTCAAGGAGGGGTCACCATGAGTCAGGTTGACTTGATGGCTCATAACAACAACAACAACAAATGGTATTTACTTTTCCCCCAAGGATCAAATTCATCTCTGTACCTTTGCTTGGAAAAGGAATTGCAATACAAACAAGTAACAGAATCAGTCATCTTTTCAAGTGTATGTCTCTTTCTCCCATCTTCGGTATTGATGACCAGGAGAGTGCCAGACTGCATTCCAGACACAATCCAGCTTTCCTTTTCAGCAGGAAGGTACACCAAGGCCAAGCACAAAATTCTACTATCAGTAACTTCCTGTTAAAAAACAAAACACACTCTAAATGTTTTGAGTCTAGCGTCAGTGACTAGAACATAGATACAATGAAAATACTCCTTATAATTAACTCTATTTTCTTACTTTTAATTTTTAAAAACATGCTAATTTTACTTCATTTTCAGCAATAAATGATTAACTAATAACTTTTACCTACCTAGAATGCATGTGAGACTAAATATAAAAATTCAAAAGTATTTCTCTGTATTAATTTTCATTCCATCAAATAAATGAGAGGATTGTTCAACCTTTAAAGTAATGTTTAAGCACAACAAAGCAATAGTTAAAGTATTAGATTATTCTGTAAGTATAGACTTTATCTTATATTCGTCAATACAATGTTATGATCCACCATATAGGAGCCTGTTGTAAGAGCCCCAACCAGATCTTCTCTATCAGTAAGATGCACCCAACCCCCTTTGCTCTTAGTGTTGATTACTAACAGCTCAGAGCTGCACCCTTCACTAGAGAGTAGCCCAAGGCCCATATGAGTTTAGGAATTTCAAAGACCCCACCCTCATTGCTGGGCAGACTGTAACCAAAGAATGACTAATATGTAGGAACAAAAGGCTAGTTCCTGATGCCTCTGACTTTTCAGAGCTCCATGTGGGCAAAAGCTAAGCCTTGACCTCCTCAGAAATCACATTTTTGCTGAGCTCCTGCTCAAGTCCTCCCCTGTGTCCTTCACTTCCTTAGAAGTTTCTCTCTCCTTAAATCACTTACATGAGAATCTCTGCTTCAGGCTCTACTTCCAAGAAATCTGTCCTAAGACATATATATACTTGATTTCAAAACTAAGCACAGATTATTTAATGTCAAATGAATATTCTTACTCTAACAGGATGCTAATTTAGTAATACTGAAATATTAGTTCTTATTTAAGTCTGAGAAAGTTTTAGAATATGCTTTAAAGCATAAATTTTAAATATAAGAAGTCCTTCCTGAATAATTTTTGAAAATCATGTATGCTTTAAAATAACCCACAAAGAAGGCTTTTTGAAAACATTTCCTATTTGAAGAATATTGAGATTTACCTCAGAAGTGTGTACTTCAGTATTCAAGTCAAGATACGAGAGCTGCCCTCTGTCAGTGGGTCCACAGCCCAGCCAGATCCTTGCATTCTTGCTGTTATGATTTGTAGCAACCATGCATTCAACAATAAAGTTTTTTGGTATTAAAATATATCTCATCAGGCAGACTAACTCTGCTGAATTCAAACTGTCAAAGACCTGAAATAGTTTAAAAAAAAAAAAAAAAACACAATAGCACACATCAATTTAACACATTACTTTTCAAAAAAAAAAAAAAATCAGATTATTGTTCATAACGTAAAACTAAGTGTAAAATATCAAGAAAACCCTAATTTGTTAATTAAACTTTGGTCCATAAGACATCGTTAAGACTAATAACCCAAACTATAAGGAGCTCTGGTAGCATAGTGCCTAAGGCACTTGACTGCTAACCAAAAGGCTGGCGGTTCAAACCCACCAGCCACTCCTCGGAAGGAAGGTTGGGCAATCCTACTTCTGTAGTGATACTGCCTAGGAAACCCAAGGAGGGGTCGCTATGAGTCGAGGTCGACTTGACGGCAAATAACAACAGCAACAACATAAGTAAAATTACACTTCAAAATAATTTTTTTCAGCTGTGCATTATATATATTCTTTTGTATATATGGTACTTTTAGTGAAAAAGAAAAAAAAAATCCCTAAAATATCAACTGAACAGAAATTTAGAATAATCAAAGATATTGTTCATTCAATTCTGTACTGCATAGCTCAGCACAGTTCATTAAGAAGGAGCTCTGATGGCGTAGTGCCTAAGGCATTTGCCTGCTAACAGGAAGGCTGGCAGCTCAAACTCACCAGCCACTCCTCAAAAGGAAGATTGGGCAATCTACTTCCATAGAGATACAAAAAATGCAACCACTGCAGTGGAGTCCGATCCAACTCATAGCGACCGCTCCTTGGGTTTCCAAGGCAGTATCACTACAGAAGTAGATTGCCCAATATTCCTTCCGTGGAGTGGCTGGTGAGTTTGAACTGCCAGCCTTCTGGTTAGCAGTCAAATGCCTTAGGCACTATGCAACCAGACTTGGAAACCCAAGGAGGGGCGTTCATTAAAGCCCCTCAAACGGAGCCACATCAAACGGAAGATAAACATTTGGCCCAACAGTAGTGTGGAGCTTCTACCATTTGAAAGGAAAGGAAATTTCAGTCTCTGGTAACAAAATTTAGAAAATCACCTCTAGATTCTATTTGTTTGTTTTCATACAAACACTAAAGAAAAGGAGAGTGCAGAACAACCATAACTGGAATACAACAGTCATGATACAGTCATTTGCCTGCCACATATAAGACACCAAGAAAGTGCTTATTTTCTCAGTGCCTCATCTGTTAAAGGTTTTTACATACCTTGCCTACTACACACTGAATTTTCAAGATAAAATAGGTATGTGCAGTGTTTTCAATGCTGTCAATTACAACAAAAAAAGTCAATATAATGTATTCTATAAAATACACGTATAATTGAAAATGAAAAGAGGAAAAAGAAAAACTATGAAGATATGGGAAATATCACTGTGATAAAATAACTGATAAAATAAAAACTAAAGTATAATTAACACTGATGGTAACTTAAACTACAGAACAAGTAGGTCAACTAACCAACATAATGATATAATTGAATGTTTGATAAAGTCAATGGAGATATAGTTGGCTTTTGTGACTTGTTGTTGTTAAGTCCTGTCAAGTCTATTCCGACTCACAGCAACCCTACATACAACCGAATGAGACGTCTCCCAGCCCTGAGCCGTCCTCACAATTATCGCTTTGCTTGATGTCACTGTTGAGGCGCTGTAGCATTCCATCTTGTTGTGGATCTTCTCCTTTTTTACTGACCTTCTACTTTACCAAGCACGATATCCTTCTCCAAGGACTGGTCTCTTCTGACAACATGACCAAAGTACAAGAGACAAAGTCTAGCCATTCTTGGTTCTAAGGAATATTCTGGCTGTGCTTCTTCCAAGACAGATTTGTTCATCGGAAACCCAAGGAGGGGTCGCTATAAGTCGGGTCAGAGTTGAGGGCACATAACAACAACAACAACAGCTAGCAGTCCATGGTATTTTCAATATTCTTCACCAACAGCACAATTCAAATATAACTTCTTGGGTTTTC
>NW_006921687.1:139608-140174 GCF_000298275.1 Orycteropus afer afer
GTGTGTCCTGAATTTCTTCTGTGTGAATGTTGCCCCTCTAGTGCCCCATGGCTGATTGCTCCAAGGGATGCATCTCCATAGAGTGTGTGGGTGTGTCACCCTGGGTTGAGTGGTCTTCGTGTATGTCTTATTTACTTTTGGGCTGAGAGCGAGCCCCGGGGAGTGAGTTTTACTCCAGGCCAGAAGTGTATCCCAGGGCCATAGTATTGGGAGTCCCACCAGATTCCACCCAACCAGTAATTCTGGTCATTATTGTGCTTTTGGATTTTGTTCTACATTTTTCCTCCCACTCTATCAAGGATCTCCAGTTTTGATCTCTTCCCAAGTGATTGGCATTGGTAGCTGGGCACCATCTGGCTCTTCTGGTCTTGAGGTCCATCATGTCCTAGGGCTGACTGCTTCCAAATGTCCTAGGTTTTTTGCACTCTTCTTTGCTTCCGATGATAGGAGACCATTAGCTGCATCTTAGATGACAGCTCGAAAGCTTTTAAAACCCCAGCTGCTACTCACTAGTGTAGGTTGTGTATTTTGTTATACCAATTGAGTCTGGTGTCCCCCAGTACTAT
>NW_006921687.1:140512-165570 GCF_000298275.1 Orycteropus afer afer
GTCTTATCTTCACCAATAACTACTTCAACACATCTTCACTTTCAACAAGAAAGGTTGTGTCATCTGCATATTGCAGGTTATTAATGGGTCTTCCTCTAATCCTGATGCCACTTTGTAGTCCAGCTTCTCGGATTATTTGTTTAGCATACAGATTGAATAAATATGGCGAAAAGATACAACCCTGACACATACCTTTCCTGATTTTAAACCATTCTCTATCCCCTTGTTTTGTTCAAACAACTCTCTTCTTCTATATACAAGTTCCTCATGAACACAATTAAGTGTTCTGGAATTTCCATTCTTTGCAATTTTACCCATAATTTGTTATGATCCACACAAAGTCAATGAAACACAGGTAAACATTTTTCTGGTACTTTTTGCTCTCAGCCAAGATCTGTGACAACAGCAATGATATTCCTTGTTACACGCCCTCTTCTGAAACTGGCTTCAATTTCTAGCAATTTGCTGTCAATATACTGCTGCAACCATTTTTGAATTATCTTCAGCAAAATTTTGCTTGCATGTGATATTAATAATACGGTCCAATAATTTCAACAGTCTATTAGATCAACTTTCTTTGGAATGGGCACAAATATTGTATCTCTTCCAATCAGTGGCCAGGTAGCCAAATTTCTTGGTATAAATAAGTGAGCACCTCCAGAGCTGCATCCATTTGTGGAAACATCTCAGTAGGAATTCCATCAATTTCTGGAGGCTAGTTTTTCACAACTGCAGGTTTTATTTCTTCCTTCAATACAAATTGGTTCTTGATCATTATATGCTACCTCCTCAGATGGCTGAACATTAAGCAATTCTTCTTGGTCCAGTGACTCTGTGTATTCTTTCCATCTTCGTCTGATGTTTCCTGCATTGTTCAGTATTTTGCCCATAGGATCCATCAATGTTACAACTTGAGGCTTGAATTGTTCTTCAGTTCTTTCAGCTTGAGAAATGCCTAGCACATTCCTCCCTTTTAGTTTTCTAACTCCAGATTTTTACACATTTTATTATAATAGTTTGCTTTGTCTTCTCAAGCTGCCCTTTGAAACCTTCTGTTCAGCTCTTTTATTTCATCATGTTTTCCATCTGCTTTAGGTACTCTCCATTCAAGAGCAAGTTTCATGTCTCTCTGACACCCATTTTGGTCTTTTCTTCTTCCTTTCCAGTCTTTTTAATGACCTTTCACTTTCTTCATATATGATGTCCTTGATGTCATGCCACAACTTGTCTGGTCTTCAGTCATCGGTGTTCAATGTGCCTAATCTATTCTTTAGCTGGTCTCTATTTTGGCTAGGAAATTTAAAGTTAGGTGAAACTTTTTCAATGAATTATGGTACAAAATCAAGACTTCACAACATAAAGACAGCATTTCTTTTGTTGCATCAAAATTTGCATCAGTTTTAAACTGTGTGCATTCTGTTTCTGAAATATGGTAAAGAGGATATTTAGCAACCTTTCAGCTAAAAACAACATAAAATGCTGAATAACTTATTTACTAAAAACAAAACAAAACAAAAATAATGTTTCAAAATAGTGAAGCTCTGACAACACTATCTGGAATGACCGGGGCAAATTTTTAATGAACAATAGCAATGGGAGAGATCAATTTCACGCGAAAGTCAAAATTGTCCTGTGGGCATCTGTCTACCATAAGCAAAATTGATGCATGTTTTCAGAGACCTTATGGGGCTGTTAGGAGAGAAAAGGTCTAGAACCTGCTCAAAATGGAAAGTCTAATAAAGGTCCTGGACCCACAAAGCTGGGATCCCAAAGGGCTGCATATTCATAGTAAATGCAAACCACCTTCACTGATCTACAAGGAAATTTGTTGTGGGATTAATCCTGGTGGAGGGTACAAGAATCTGAGATATCGTCATTGATAACTGTTCTCTCAAAAAGATGTGTAGACCAGATTCCATCACCAGACTACTTAAAAATATTTCAATTCAGAAGCTAAGTTTAAAGCAATTTGCAGCAAGAAAATCTAGCAAAATGTGTTCAAGACATGTATGCAGATTTATAAATAAATGAAAAGATAATCCACAACTAAGATTATAAAACCAAAACCAAACTCAGTGTCGTTGAGTCGGATCTGACTCATAGTAACCCCTCTTTGAGTTTCTGAGGTGATGTCACTATGGAAGTAGATTGCCCAATCTTCCTTCCAAGGAGTGGCTGGTGGGTTTGAGCTGCCAGCCTTCTGGTTAGCAGTCAAATGCTTTAGACACTATGCCACCAGAGTTCCTACAATTAAGATTAGGAAGTCTTAATATTATAAGGATATTAAAAAAAAAAAAAAATCACTATCATTGAGTTGACTCTGACTCATAGTGACCCCCACTGAGTTTTTAAGGGTATAAAACTTTACTAAAGCAGACTGCCTCATCTTTTTTTGTGGAGCAGCTGGTGGGTTCAGACCACTGACCTTTTTGTTTTAGCAACCAAATTCCTTAACCACTACACCACCAGAGCTCTTTCATAATGATATAATCCTCCTCAAATTCTCTATAGATTCATTGATAGTCCATCTAGAGCACAATATGGCTGTTTTCATAAAATTTCACAAAATGATTTTAAAAATTACATGGAAGGACTAAACCCCCCAAATAGCCAAAGTATCCCTATTGAAGAAAAAATTAGAGGGGAGCCAGGATTATTATAAACCTACTAGAATCAAGGCAGCATAATATTGAAGGAATGATACATAAACTGACTAACAGAATAGAAAGGGTGTGGATGTGTGTATCTTTGCTAAATTACAGAGAAGGCATGGCAGATCAATGGGAAAAAGGAGAAACTACTGAATAAGTGAAGCTGGAAACATTTCTTATCCATATGGAAAAACAAAATTGATCTAGATCCAAAAGTCAATTACATATGGATTAATATCTTTAATGTCAAGAATAAAAGTTTAAAACTTTTTGAAGAAAAAAAATGAGTAAATATTTTTGTGGGTCTGAGGTAAAGAACTACTGAAGAAAGGATTCAAATAGTAAAAACCATAAAAAAGGACTTTTAAATTGGTCTACATTAAAATTAAGAAATTTTGCTCATCAAAAGATACCCAATAGAAATGAAAAGGCAAGCAAAAGGAAATGTGCAACACATGTAACCAATAAAGGATTAGTATAAGATATAAAAAGAATGCTGTTTTCGTATTTGGTTTATAGGCAGATGGCATAGTGCCTAAGGCATTTAACTGCTAACCAGCAGGCTGGGGTTCAAACCCACCAGCCACTCCTCGGAAGGAAGATTGCGCAATCTTTTTCCATAGAGATACTGCCTCGGAAACCCAAGGAGGGGTTGCTATGAGTCAGGATCGACTCGACAGCAGTGAGTTTGGTTTTTGGTTTTGGAATCCTAGAGGAAAATGCACAGAATAATGAACAGGCATTTTCAAGAAAAGAAAACACAGATAGTCAATCAACATAGAAGGCATGCTCAGTCTTTTTGATAATTGTTGTTATTAGGGGCTGTTGAGTCAGTTCTGACTCAGAGACCCCATGTACAACAGAATGAAACATTGCCTGGTTCTGTACCATCCTAACAATGCTTGCTATGCTTGAACCCATCCTTGCAGTCACTGTGTTAATCCATCTCAACAAAGGTTTTTCCCTTATTCGCTGACCCTTTACTTTACCAAGCATGACATCCTTCTCCAGGGATTGATCTCTTCTGACAAATGCAGGAGAGATGAAATCTGAACATTCTTGCTTCTAAGGAGAATTCCAGCTATACTTCCTCCAAGGCAGATTTGTTCATTCTTCTATCAGTCTGTGGTACAATCAATATTCAGTTTTGGTAATTACCCAAACCTCATTGCCATCAAGTCAATTTTAACTCATAGCAACCCTATAGCACAGAGTAGAACTTTCTCATAGAGTTTCCAAGATTGTAAATCTTTTCAGAAGTAGACTGTGTCATCTTCCTCCCACGGAGCAGCTGGTAGGTTCAAACCACCAACCTTTTTGTTAGCAGCTTTACCACTGCAACACCACAGCTCCTAGGGTAATATAAATTAATGCATTTGAATTATAGTGTTGGTGAAGAACACTGAAAATACCATGGACTGCCAGAAGAATAAATAAATTTGTTTTGGAAGAAGTATAGCCAGAATTCTCCTTGGAAGCAAGGATGGTGAGAATTTGTCTCACATACCTTGATCATGTTGTGAGGAGAGACCAGTCCATGCAGAATGACATCCAGGTTGGTAAAGTAAAGGGTAAGCAAAAAATAGAAGACTCTCAACATGGTGGATTGGCACAGTGTCAGTAACAATGGGCTCAAACATAACAAAGATTGTGAGGATGGTGTAGAACCAGGCAATGTTTCATTCTGTTATATTATACATCGGGTCATTATAAGTTGTAAGCAACCTGATGGAACCTAACAACAGCAACAAATCAAGAGCACAAGACTTTACATCTACTTATTAAAAAATTAAGAAGTTTAATAGCACCAAGATTTAAGAAGAATGATGTAATACAGAAATACTGCTGTATATTAGGGTAACGTTACCCTAATATACAGGTAATAGGAGTGTTAAACTGGTGTGACTTCAGAAAACAATTTGCATATTCAAATATCTCATGATGGTGAAGGTCTACTCCTTGGTGTATACTAAAGAAATTGTAATATGAATCATGCCAGGACAAATGTTCACAGCATTACTATTTATAACAGCAAAAGAAACTGGAAACAATACCAGTGCCAAAGGACATGAAAATGGAAAAATTCATTGTAGGTCATTCAAACAGTGGAATGTAATAGCAGCGAAAATAATCACCAGTTACACTCAACAACATGAATGAAGCTTACAAAATAAAGTTGGGAAAACAAATTAAAAAATCTCAAAACTCTAAATGACTTTGATCCCATTAGAAAACCAAACTAGACTATAAAACTATAAAGCAAAGCAATAATTATCACAGTCAGGAGAGTGGTTACCTCTACGGAAAAAGATTGCCCAATCTTCCTTCCGAGGAGTTCCTTCTGAGGATGACTCATCAGGAAGGGGCAGATGAGGGCTTTTGGATGTTGGCAATGTTCTTGCCTTACAACCGTCTTAAAGTAAATATAGTTATGTGTGTTTATGTATACATATTCTGTAGAAAACATTAACACGTTGTAACTGTAAGAATACCTCAGCAGAAGTAGGCCTTTCTTGAGGATTTTCTTTCAAACAGATTTTAATTAACTTCTCAACCATAGGCCATGGGGCACAACCATATTCTTTAACTGCATCTGAAACATTGAAAAGATATCCTGCTAGATCATTAAAGAAAATAGAACAATTATTTTATTCTTTCTCAATATATATTAGAAGTTCAAACACTGCAAAAGAAAAATGTCATCCTAATAATCCTATGTTGTTGTTGTTATATGCCGTCAAGTCAGACCCGACTCATAGCGACCCCTCCTTGGGTTTCCGAGGTAGTATCACTACGGAAGTAGATTGCCCCATATTCCTTCTAAGGAGTGGCTGGTGGGTTTGAACCGCCAGCCTTCTGATTAGCAGTCAAATGCCTTAGGCACTATGCTACCAGAGCTCCAAATTTACGTATCATAAACATAAATTTAATTTTGTTAATTTAATCTCTATTGGAGACACAGAAAAAGAAAGAATTTTGAATTTTATAGGATAAGAAGAGATATAAATACCAATTGAATAAAATAATAGATATTTATTCCACACCTGTTTTTTAAATTTGCCCAAATAATCAGGCTTCTATTAATAGTCAGCATAGGCAAGCATTTAATCCTCATATCTCCACAGTCAGTTTGTGCACATTTTGCTATTCTTCTGGTGAGCACAGACAAGAAACCTGGATACTTTCACTGCAAAGCTAGTTGGCAAAGTAAGGGAGATGACCCAGGCTGTGTCTGAGAATTATCCAAATAATACCTTTTTTTTTTTGCTAGAATCTTTAAAGGAGATAGTTAAAGCTATCTTATCTGTACCTGGTACATAGTATAAACTCATAAATACTTTTTAACTGGAAGAGAAAACAGAAAATATGAGAAGTAGCTAAATAAATTTAAAAGAATACTTTGGGATGGGAACTGAAATAATAGTTGAGGAGTGAATGCCAATGTCCTAGAATTTTTAAAAGCATGAGACAACTATTAAAATGAAATTTGATCTCATTAAATTCTCATTTACCAATTCTTTTTAATATTTACTACTAAAAATATGATTATAAATAATTCAAGCTTCCATTCCTGTATATAAATTATTTCACTCTAAGAAAATGAAAACACTCCAGGCTATTGGATACACAATTACTCTTTATGAGTACTGGAAGTCATCAAACCTGAGGTCTGAGAACAATTTACTTCTCTGAGGAGTCTCCTAAATATAACAAAAATATCAACGTAATTTGGAACATTTTATAAAAAGTGGTCTAAAAGGTAAGTTTTTTCATATGAAGTTTATTAATGTATCCCAGGATTTAGGAACATTTCATACACCAAACAAAAAACTCCCTGATGTGAAATGAATTAAATATACAGCTACAATTAAAAAACTTGGGAATAAACTGCTGACATTAGTAGATAAAGTAGAACTTACCAGGTAATTTTCCTTGTATTGCCAATTCATCAAATTCATTTGGAAACTTCAAACCTTCTAATATTCTACCTCCAGTTGTCAAAATGTCATAGAGTAGTAAACCAAATGAATAAACATCAGCTTGTTGGTTATAAATAACATTTCCTCTGGCAACTTCAGGTGCACGAAATCCTGAAAGTAATCAGATTTGTTAGTAAAAACCTGACATCAGGGCCCAGAAGGAGGCAAGCACCTAAGGAGGTGTTGTTGTTGCTGTTGTTATGTGCCGTCAAGTCAGACCCAACTCATAGCGACCCCTCCTTGGGTTTCTGAGGCAGTATGACTATGGAAGTAGATTGCCCAACCTTCCTTCCAAGGAGTGGCTGGTGGGTTTGAACCGCCAGCCTTCTGGTTAGCAGTCAAGTGCCTTAGGCACTATGCTACCTGTATACTTAGGCATATACACCTAAGAAAGACACATGAATTAAAATCCAGGCTGTGTCATGTATACGATGAGACACTTCAATCAACTATCCCAGGACCATTTACCCTAAGGTCTGTTTTAAAGAATAATAAGGATAAAAATCCAATAATACATTATTAAGTTGTTGCTTCTGTGTGAGCTATCAAGTCCATTCCAACTCGTAGCAACTCTATATGAGAGAGTAGAACTGCACCATAGGGTTCCCAAGGCTATAATCTTTATGAGAGCAGATGACTAGGTCTTGTCTTCCATAGAGCCACTGCTAGGTTTGAACTATGAATCTTTCATTTAGCATCTCAGTGCTTAGTCATTGTGCCACCAACATTTCATAATTTAAAAAAAGCGAAGCCAGAAAAACTTACAGGAATAACCTATATCATTTTTTCTCATTTCTAATAATAACTCTTTCTGGGTAGAGTTTTAAACAGGGAAGTGTCACGAGAGAGAGTTTGGACCTTTGCTCCAACTCACTCTCAAAACCAAAACTAAATCCACTGCCATCAAGTCAATTTCAATTGACAGTGACCCTACAGGACAGAGCAGAACTGCTCCATAGGATTTCCAAGGTTGTAAATCTTTATGGAAGCAGACTGCCTCATCTTTTTCCCGCAAAATGGCTGTTGGATTCAAACCACTGACTTCTTGGTTAGAAACTGAATGCTTTAACCACTGTGCCACCAGAGTGCACCTGACTTCAATTCTAATGATGTCATTATTTCAAGAACTTGTGTCTCTGTGCCTTCTATCCAATGGAGGGAAGAATATCAAAACCATTACTAAAACAAATAAAAGCCCTTTCCCTCAGGTTCATGTGCGAGATTAATTCAAAGGGGGAATAAAACCTTTTATCCAGGATAAATTATGTTGAATTTTTTCACAAAAAAATGTATATTTTCAATGTTACTCATAATAGTAATAATACAAACAATATAAAGGAGCTCTGGTAGCATAGTGCCTAAGGCACTTGACTGCTAACCAGAAGACCGGTGGTTCAAACCCACCAGCCATTCCTGGGAAGGAAGATTGGGCAATCTAGTTCCATAGTCATATCACCTCAGAAACCAAAGGAGGGGTCGTCATGAGTCAGGTCTGACTTGACAGCACATAACAACAACAACAAACAATATAAAGAAATCCAGACATAAAAGGAAAATGATTAAATAATATATACTATGCAGTCATTTGGGAGCCCTGGTGGCGTAGTGCCTAAAGCACTTGACTGCTAACCAGAAGGCTGGTGGTTCAAACCCACCAGTCACTCCTCAGAAGGAAGATTGGGCAATCTACTTCCGCAGAGATAAATGCCTCAGAAACCCAAGGAGGGCCGCTATGAGTCGGAATCAACTCGATGGCAGTGAGTTTGGTTTGGTTTTTGGTATGCAGTCATTTAAAAAACATGTGTAAAATGACTTGCTATCATTTAATTAAAAAGAACTCAATATATAATTCTGAATAGACTGAAAGTTATCTTATTTGGAAAAAAAAACAATTAAATTAATTTTCTTAGCTGTGATAAGGCATTGTGATTATGTAAAAGAATATCTTTATTCTAAGGAAATACATGCCAATATGTTCAGGAATGAAATATCATTATGCCTTCAACTTCATTTTGAAAGATTCATATTCATATACAAAGAGCAAAAGTGAGAGAAAGAACAAGTGTGGCAAAAAGTTAGTAATCATTATCTCTATATCACAGGTATATAGAAGTATACTGTAGTATTCTTTCAGCTTTTCAGTGGGTTTAAAGATTTTCAAAATAAAATAAATTTATGAAAAGGTGAATTAGAAAGAAATACATCCAAATGCAATAATGATTATATCTATAAGCTAAAATTATGAGTAATTTTTTTTTTTTTTACCTTCCAAATTTTGTAGAATGAGCATATGATTGTTAGTATAATTTAGATATGCAGCCAGGAAAATATAACAAAGTATTAATTCATAATTTTCAAAGAGTAGACGATATAATCTGGAAATAGCTCTGTTTCACTGAGAGCATATCAGCAAAACATGAAGGTCAGTGCTCCTACACGGGGCTGGAAGGTTACGAAGAGCTGAGGATAGAGATGTCAAATTTGAGGACAATAACTCCTGCTGTACCAATTGTGAGGAGCTCTGGTGGCATAGTGCCTAAGGCACTTGACTGCTAACCAGAAGGCTGGCGGCTCAAACCCATTACCTGCTCCGTTCCTCAGAAGGAAGGTTGGGTAATCTACTTCCGTAGTGACACCACCTCAGAAACCCAAGGAGGGGTCACTGTAAGTTGGATCAGACTCGACGGCAATGTGTTTTGATTTTTGTTTGGTACCAATTGTGAATATTCCCTAGTTGTTAACATTTTGCCACATGTGTGTACTATCTCTACACACACACACACACATACATACAGTCTCAGTTACCATTTTCTCACATTTATCTATGTATCTACATACCTATCATAATTTACTTTGCTGAAATATTTGAAATAAGTGTAAAAAAACAGCAATGACTCAGGTGTCATTCAGTCACCTGATTCACGGTGACCCTATGTGTGACGCCACGTGTGGCAGAGTAGAGCTCTGCTCTACAGGGTTTTCAATGGCTGAATTTTAGGGGGTAGATCAGCAGGCCTTTCTTCCAAGGGGCCTCTGGGTGGACTCAAGCCCCCAACCTTGCAATTAGCAGCTGAGTGTGTTCACCCATCCAGGGATCTCAAAATTAGTTTACAGACATGGTATTTCATTCCTAAATACTACACATTTCTTTAGATAAGCATATTTCCCTACATAACTAAAATATCATTCCCACATGCTACTTTAATGAATTGTGTAAGTAATTAAGATAGTTCTAAAACAGCCACTCCTCGGAAGGGACATGAGGCAATCTACTTCTGCAGTGATACTGCCTCGGAAACCCAAGGAGGGGTCACTATGAGTCGGTCGGACTCAATGGCATATAACAACAACAACAACAAAAATAACAGATCCCTAGTTAAATGTATCTGTGACATACATAGTGCAAGCATATCATTCAAACCAAACCAAAATCCAAACTCACTGCCATTGAGTCAATTCCAACTCAAAGCAAACCCCACTGGGTTTCCGAGGTGGTAAATCTTTACAGAAGTAAAGATTGCCCCATCTTCCTTCCACGGAGCAGCTGGTGGGTTTGAACCTCCAACCTTATAATTAGCAGGCAAATGCCTTAGGCACTGTGCCACTAGAGCACCTTAAGCATATCAAAATATCTCCTCATTCATAGTACTATAGCATTTTACATAACACCTTCTTGAAAATCTCATTTGATGTGCGCAGTACCACTTGAATTAGGCAGATGAGAACTTTCCATTTTATAAATTATATAATCCTATCAGATGTGTTGTGTGTTTGCCTATTGCGACACAAATAATGAATGGTAAAATCAAGAGCATTTAAAAATAATGAGTTACTCACACATTACCTAGTTTGTTAACACTATTTATGTTTGCCTTGGAATTTAAAAGGTCTTTTGGAGGCTAATTTTAATCTTATCAATTATTCAGTATCCATTCAACAAATTTATTGGGTATCTACTACATCAAAGTACTATTCAAGGACTATTGAAATGTTAAATACATTTTTCTTTTGATAAATTCAGTTATAAACATAGGATTTGGAATTGCAGGATTTTAGAGCAGAAGGAGATTTGAAGGGTTACTTAGTATAAACTCTCATCCAATGCACAAATTCCTTTACAATAGGTTTTTTTTAAAAAAAAAAAAAAAATTTATTGACATTTGGGTGAAAGTTGACAGAGAAAATTCATTTTCCATACAGCTGCTCACATATACTTTGTCTCATGACTTTGACTGCAATTTCCCACAATACAGCAGCTCCCTTCTTACTTCCTTCTCATAGATACCTCTTCCCTGGGTCCTTCCCTCGCATGTACTCCTGCCCCTGAGCTGTCTCCCTGTGCATACACAGCCCTTCTATTCTCCCATGATTGATCTCTCCAAGGAGTGTAGCTAGCTAATGTAAATGTTCAGCTCATATGCCTGTCTTTTGTTTGCCTGGAACCCACAGGACTGGGTTCAATTCCAGACCTGAAGGGCAGCAATGGTCCATAGTCTCAGGGGTTCCACCAGGCTCTATCAGACCAGCAAACCTAGTCCTGTTTTTTGTTTTTTAATGATTTTGAGTTTTGTTCCACTTTGTTCTCCCACTCTATCCTGGATCTCCTATGTAGATCCCCTGCCTAATGTTGACAGTGGTAGCCGGGCACCATCTAGTTCTTCTGGTCTCACAGTTGTATAGGCTGAGAATCACATGGTGTACCAGTCACTTGGACTAATTGTTTCCATGTGTCTTTGGTATTCTTCATTCTTCTTTGCTCTAGACATAGAGAGACCCATCGTTGCATCTAGATGGCCGCTTGCGAGCTTTTAAGATCACAGTTGCTACTTGCAAAAGTAGGATGTGGAACAATGTTTTTGTGTAGCATGTTATGCCTGCCAGTTGAGCTGCAACCACGGTCCCAAGTCTACAGGTCCAACTACTTGCTGGGCAGCTGGCTGTGGCCAAGAAGTGACTACAACACTGTCCTTTGTAAGCTCAACTATATACCTGGAAATTCTCACAGAACATACAAATACACTTGGAGAAACATCCCTATACATGGTCATGGGAAACCACCCCCCAACTGCATAGACATAAGAAATCATTTAGCCTGTCCATCCATCTATCCACCCATATATCAATGTTTGCCATCACTGACAACACAGTACTGTATGTGCAGAAGGGTTCATCTTTGTTGTCTGGACCTTCCATGCACCTTTCTATGTCTTCCTCTTGCTCAATGCCACTGCATTGAACACTCACATTGCCCTTCCTTTCACCCAAATCACTACTTGTCTCTAACTATCTGTGTTTCCTCCCCTCCCCTCCATCTCTGGTAACCAACAAGAAAAATTTCCTTCCACATATAAAACTTTCCTTGACTTTTTACAATAATGGACTAATACAATATTTGTCCTTCTGTGATTGATTCATTCACTCAGCATAATGTCCTCCAAGTTCATTCATATTACGTGGTGTTTTGCAGATTCTACATTATTCTTTAGGGTCACATAGTATTCCATTGTGTGTATATACCATAGTTTAGTTATCCATTGTTCTATGGATGGGCACCTAGGTTGTTTCCATCTTTTTGCTATTGTAAATAGTGCTGTGATGAACATGGTTGTACATATATATGTTATAATGCTTTGCTTATCTGGGGTCTCTTTCCATTCCATATAAAGTTGTTGTTGTTGCTGTTGTTTTGTGCCCTCAAGTTGGACCCAACTCATATGGAAGTAGATTGCCCCATCTTCCTTCGGAGGAATGGCTGGTGGGTTTAAACTGCCAGCCTTCTGGTTAGCAGTCAAGTGCCTTAGGCACTATGCTACCAGAGCTCTTCATATAAATTTAGTGATTGGTTTTTCCATATCCTTAAAGAATGTTGATGAGATGTGGATTAGGATATCATGGAATTTATGGATTGCTTTGGGTAGAATTGACATTTTCACAATCTTCAATCTTCCTATCCATGAGCATTTATGGTATGTTCTTCCATTTATGTAGATCTCTTATGGTTTCTCAAAGTAGTGTTTTGTAGTTTTCTTTGTACAGGTCTTTTGTGTCCCTGGTAACATTTATTCACAAGTATTTTATTTATTTATTTATTTTTGGTAGTTATTGTAAATAGTATTGATTTCCTTATTTCTTTTTCAGCAATCTCTTTACTGGTGCGGAGGAATCCAACCAATTTTTGTATGTTGATCTTGTATCCTGCCACTATGCTAAATCTCTCAATTAGTTCCAGTAGCTTTTTCACTGAATTGCTTGGGTTTTCCAGGTTTAGGATCATATCATCAGAAAATAGGGATATTTTTACTTCTTCCTTACCAATTTGGATGCCATTGATTTCCCTTTCTTGCCTTATTGCCCTGGCTAGGACTTCCAATCAATGTTGAATAGGAGTGGTGATAGAGGGCATCTTTGTTTGGTTCCTGTTTGCAAGGGAAATGGTTTCAGTCTCTGCATTGAGAATAATGTTGGCTGTTGGGTTTGCATATGTGTGCTTTATTATGTTCAGGAATGTCCCTTTTATTATTATTTCACTTATCAGGATTCCTGATCACTTATCAGGAATGAGTGTTGGATTTTATTAAATGCCTTTCCTGCAATGATTGATATGCTCATGTGGTTCTTTTCTTTTGTTTTACTTATGTTGTGAATGACATTGATTGTTTTTCTAATGTTGAACCATCCTTGCATACCTGATATGAACCCCACTTCATCATAATGAATTATTTTTTTGATATGTTCTTGGAGTCTATTGGCTAGGATTTTGCTGAAGAGTTTTGCATCTATATTCAAGAGGGGTATTGGTCTGTAGTTTTCCTTTTTAATGATGTCTTTGCCTGATTTTGGTATCAAGGTTATGCTTGCTTCATAAATGAATTTGGGAAGATTCCATCCTTTTCTATGTTGTGGAATAGTTTGAGTAGGATTAGCGTCAGTTCTTCTCTGAATGTTCAGTAGAATTCTCTGGTGAAACCATCTGGGCCAGGACTTTTTTTGTTGGTCAATTTTTTATGACCTATTCTTCTTTTGTTATGGATCTGTTCAACTTTTCCACATCAGTCTGTATTAGTTTAAGTAAGTAGTGTGTTTCTAGAAATCTCTCCATTTCTTTCAGATTTTCAAATTTGTTGCAGTACAGTTCTTCATATTATCCTGATACTGTCCTTTTTATTTCAGTTGGTTCTGTTGTGCTGTCATCCATTTTATTTCTTATTCATGTTATTTGTATTCTCTCCCTCTCTTCCTTTGTTGAATTTGCCAGTGGTTTGTCAATTTTATTAATCTTGTCAAAAAACCAACTTCTAGACTTGTTGATTTTTTTCTATTTTCTGTTTCACTGATTTCTGCTCATATTTTTAGTACTTCCTTTCTTTTGGTGACTGTTGGCTTTTCTTGCTATTATTTTTCTAATTGTTGGAGATGTTGGTTTAAAGTGTTGTTTTTGGCTCTTCTTTTTTGATGTGTGCATTCATTGCTATAAATTGGCCTCTGATCACTGCTTTTGTTGTGTCCCAAAGATTTTGGTATGTTGTATTTTCATTCTCATTTGATTTGAGAAATTTGTTAATTTCATTTTTTATTTCTTCTTTTATCCAGTTGTTCTTAAGGAGGGTGTTGTTCAGTTTCCATGTGCTTGCTCTTTTTCCATTGATCTTCCTATCGATGATTTCTAATTTGATAGCATTGCGATCTGAGAATATGCTTTGCAGTATTTCAGAAGAAAGATTGAACGATTTACTTCCATAGTGACCACTGCCTCAGAAACCCAAGGAGGGGTCACTATGAGTTGGAGACAACTCGATGGCACACAACAGTATAGCTGTGCTGGTTTCTGGGTTATGTGTTCTTGTGTATTGATGGTCGGTTGTTGTTTACTATTACTGGTTCTCTGTTCACAGGACTCCAATTAGTATCTCTTGTAAAGTTGGTCTGGTTTTAGCAAATTTCGTTAATTTCTGCTTATCTGGAAATCTCTTATTTTCACCATCATATTTGAGTGATAGTTTTGCTGGGTATATAGTTATTGGTTGGAGATTTTTCTCTTTCAGGGTTTTATATATACCATCCCATTGCCTTCTCGCTTGCATGGTTTCTGCCGAGAAATGAAAGCTTATTCTTATTGGTTGTCCTTTGTAGGTAACTTTTTGTTTTCCCAATGCTCCTTTCAAGATTCTTTCTTTGCCTTTGGTTTTGATGAGTTTGATGATAATATGTCTAGGTGATTTTCTTTTGGGGACTATCCTGTTTGGGATTCATTGGAATTCCTGAATGGATATATTCTCATCTTTCATCATATCAGAGAAGTTCTCTTCCAACAAATCTTGGGCAATTTTCTCAGTGGTTTTCTTTTTCTCTTCCTATTCTGGAATTTCGATTACACATAGGTTATTCTTTGTGATGGTATACCACACGAACCTTAGGCTTTCTTCATTTTGTTTTGATCTTTCTTCCGATTGATCCCTTTCCAAAGACATATTCAGGTATTTGTCTTCAATCTCATTAATTCTGTCTTCCATTGATACAAATTTTACTCCTTTGCCCTTTCAATGTGTTATCTATTTCTGAAAATCTAGTATTAATCTTCTGGATTTCTATCTGTAGATTTTGTATCATTTCTAATTTTTATTTATTTTGTCATTTGGTTCTTGTATTTTCTTCTGAAATTGTTCTAGGGTTTTGTCTGTGTTGTCCTTAATTTTTTCAGTGTTTTCCTTGATCTATCTCTCAATCCTTTGAAGATACATAAGTATAATTATTTTGAATTCCTTATCAGGGAGTTCCAATGCTGCTTATTCTTCAGGGATGTGTTCTACACCTGTATCCTACTCCCTTGCTTCTACTGCTTTGTCTTGCTCCTTTGTGTGGACTGTGATGGTCTGTTGTCTCCAGGACATTGTGATGTTGTTGTATTTAGATCTCTGTTAACTGTTTGTGAAGAGCAGTTAAGGGTGAGTCAGGCTCTTCTTGGTGGCCATTTACCTTTGGCCAGTTGGTGGAGAAAGAGGTAGTGGCTCTCGCTCAGTAAGTGGAGCTGCAGGAGGTGCGGGTGTGGTTGCTTCATATAGGCATGGTTGCATCGTATGGAGAAAGTTGCTATGTCCCACTCAAACAGAGACAACAATAAAAAAAAAACATCAAAAAATTAAAGCAAGCAGACAAAAAACTCACCATATAGACACACAGGAACAATCACCGAAAAAAAAAAAAAAAAAAAAAAGAGGAGACAAAAAACTCACCATATAGACACACAGGAACAATCACCGAAAAAAAAAGAAAAAAAAAAAAAACCCACAATATCTGGGAAGGAGGCAATAAGAGAAAAGAGGTAGAGTAGGAGAATAATGAAGAAAAAAATGGGAAAAAATGCAAAAAGGAAAACAAGGAATGGGATTAAACATGAGAAAGGAAAAAAAAATGGGAACCAGGAATAGGGAAGAGAGAAAAAGCTGAAAACTAGAACCTGGAACAGAAGACTAAAGAATAATAATAAAAAGAATAATAATAATAATAATTTTAAAACAGACAAAAAACAAACAAACTGAAAAAAAAAAAATCTGGGCAGGGCAGAGCAGAGCACCCAGGCTCCATCCAAGCACACAGACTGGGATGGAATTCCTGCTGGCCCAGAAGGTGGGTGGGAGTGAGGGATAGCCACACTTCCATTCACCAAGAGGGTGTGGGGTATAAGAGTAGTAAAAGGAATATTGCACTTTTCCAGTCCTCAGTGTCTGGAATGTCCTTGCAGTCCTGGCAAGTGGAACCTATTATAATATCCCTGGAATCTGAGAAAATGCTGTTCCTTTAAATGTCCAAAATGGTTGAATGGCTTGTGAACATTCACAATGGCTGTGCCCTCTGGACTGGCAAAAGGCCACAGATCAACCTGTCTCCCTCTTCACTACTTTCCCTTTTATTCACCAGCCACCAGTGTAGTCCTCCATGCAGGCCCTGGCTAGCACAGCTGATTTTTAGGTTAATTCTTAGGTCTTAACACCACTTGGGAATATCCAAGCTGTCCATGTCATTAGGATCACTGACAGACCACGGCTCCATATATCTCCTTTTTTGGTGTTTTCATGCATGTTCTTCTACTACTTGGAGTTTAGTCCACATCTATATCTTTCCCTTCAAAGCTCAGGGCTCCATGATTATCTTCTGTATCTGTGCTAATTGGTTCCCCTTTTCTTTGTTGAAGAGGGTCTGTGTAGTTTGTCTGCCTATTCCGTCATCTTAATGGCAGTCCGAATTTCTAGTGTTCTTGATATTTCACTTAAGTAGGATCATACAATATCTATCCATTTGTGTCTTGCTTATTTCATGTAGCTTAATGTTTTCAAGGTTCATCTGTATTGTGGTATGTATTTTTTAATGAAATTACATTACTATTAAAACTAATATTTACTACAATGAGATATCACTTTATACACACTAGGATGGCTAATATTTAAAGAAAGGAAAATAACACATGTTGTAGAGGATGTGCCAAAATTGGAACCTTTGTGCATTGCTGGTGGGAATTAAAATGGTGCAGCTGTTGTGGGAAACAGTTTGGCTGTTCCTCAGAAAAGTTAACCACAGAACTACCATATGACCTACCAATTCTCCTCCTGCACATATAGACAAAGGACTTGAAAACAGGTACTCAAAGAGATACTTGACATCACCATTCACTGTAGTATTAATCACAATAGCCAAAACGTGGAAACAACCCAGTGTCCATCAATACATGAATGGATAAACAAAATGTTGTATAAACTTATAATGGAATATCATTCAGTCACAAAAAGGAATGAAATATTAATATATATATTATGACATGGATGAACCTTGAAAACTTTAAGGTAAATGAAATAAGCAAGACCCCAAAGGGCAGCTATTGTCTGATCTCACATAAATGAAATACCTAGAATAGACAAATGCATAGAGACATAAAGCAGATCAGTGTTTACCATTGGCTGGAGGGAAGGGTAATGGGAGAGTTAATGCTTAATGGGTACAAAGATGGAAAAGTCCTGGAAACAAATAGTAATGGTTTCAGAGCATTTGTGATTGTAATTAGTACCACTGAACTGTACACTTACAAATAGTTAAAATGGCAAATTTTATATTATGTATGTATTTCACCACAATAAGAAAACTGATACTTGACACAGAAGGATATCCATGAAATACTTTCAAGCAGAAAAAGGAAATAAATTAAAGAAGCAGAATTTAAGTATGATAATATTTATCTAAAAATACTTAAGCACATCTATATCTAAATATATAAGTGCCACCAGAATAATTTGTTTTTTTTTTTTTAAATCTACCAGCCTGCTTAATAGCGTTTGTTCCTTTTGCCTCATATTCTTATTCCTGCAAATCAAAGTTTACTTTAAATTGGCTGAGATACTTTACTCTGAAATCCTACACACAAGAGACCAAAATGAGTGGGGAGGGTAGCTAGAAGAGAAGGGACAAAATGTGGTGGGATGTAAGCTTTCAACAAATAGCCTGATCATCAAGCAAAACCATAAGACTCACCAAGTTATTCTATGCATATCTTTATCTCCTCGGACTTCGCTAGAGCAGCAACTGCAAGTTGTTCAAGAATTTTTGCCTTATATTAAAATATACTTGTCACCATGGTAGTACAAGCCAGAATATATTTTCAAGCTAGTATAGTCACCACTAAATATTAACACAGTGTTTCCTGACTTTGAGGAAGGCTAGAAATAAGAATTATTTTTGCATCTTTAAAAGGGACAATATTGCCACATGAGGTGACATACTGTAATTGATCTATGGATGGTACACAGGGATCATACTGCCATACTGTATGGATACCCTGTTTAGAATCCATGGCACTCAAACACTAGAAAAGCTAAGTGCTAACTGAAATTCTAAATATTCATTGTGATGTGAGGTTGTTCAAATAGGTCATTTATTTAAGCAGGTATTACTTCTGTTTCCAGCAAAAATGGAGTAACAGGGACCAGATTTACCATGCTGCATGATACGGCTAAATAACCAGATAAAATATATGACAGTATGTTTTTTCAGACGGTGGGCATCAGGAGTACAAGAAAGTGATCCTTGAGAGAGAAGAAACAAAGTGAGCCCTGTGAGTGCCCTACAGAGAATTCCCAGCCCACAATACAAGGAAGGAGAACATAACCAAGCAAAGGTGTGTAAAATGTGCCCAGTGTTATGCAAAGTAAGCACTTTACTCATTTAATTTTCACAATGATCAATCAGTACTATTATTAGGCATTATTTTATAGGCAAGAAAAGAAGTTAGGTGACATAACCTCTACAGCCTTACTCAGTTAATAAGTGGGAGAATGTTTAAATCCAGTCTGACCTCACAGTCCAAGTTGACTAAATTACAGATAGCTGACAGTTCACATGCCTAGCATGTGCTTGAGAGAGATTAATGTAACTGATAACTGCTTTCACAAGTCTATACTGTATTCGCATTTATTCAGTTTCACAATTTTAGCTTTTGCAACAGATTCATATTCTTAAATGTCTATAATAAATGCTAATTACCTTGTTAAAAGTTATTCTATAAATAACATTATTCCCCTGAAGGACAGCACAGAACCTTGAGCTGCCCACTATCCATCCCTAATGGCAATGATACTGTCTACCTAATGCAATGGTGGGAAAATGGCTAACAAAAAAGAATATGTTTCAATGGCTTCCCATAAGGTAAGAGATAAACTATTTGGTATAACCTAAAAAGCCCTATGAAAGAACTTGTACAGCTTTAAAAATAAATACAGAAAGAGCTGAAAAAAACCTAATATCCCCCTCCCTCAATCACTGAAACCATACTGAGCCTCTTGCAGTTATCTGAATCAGACAAGTTGTTAGTTACTTCACTAGTGCTTCCCCAAGACCTGCCTTTTTCAGTAGTAGTCCTTTTCCCCTACCACCTACTTTTTTTTTTTTTGCCTCAAAGCTCCAGCTCATCCTCTAAGATATAATTCTACAATCACCACCTCTATTAAGGAAATCTTGAAAATGTATTGGTTGATTAATCAGTTGAGCCTTTGTGCTACCACTGTGCCATATACATAGGGATCCTGCTGAAACTGACACATTGTTATAAGTATTTCTTTACAGCCATGTCTCTCCTGTGGGGATGTTTGCTTCTGGAGGGCAAGATTTACTTTTACTCATGCATGTTACCCAAATTCACCACCAGAACAATTGTTCACATGTCTGGAGTGCCTGCCATATGTCAAGCCTTGTTCTATACTATTTAAATAGATGATTTCATTCTACCTTTCCAACAACCCTAAGAGGTAGGCATTATTTTTCCTCACTGCATTTTATAGAAATGAAAACTGAGACCCAGAAAGTCAATCTTGATGAACACCACCCAGCTATTAAGGAGAAGAGGCAGTTTGGTACATGGTGAATGTTCTATAAATTATGGCTAAATGTATGAATAAATAAATACATAATAAAGATAATTTCCCCTCAGGAAATTATCATAACAACTACATTGTTAAAATAATGGGATAATATGATTCCTTTTCCAAGAACTATTGTAAGAAATGATTTTTCAGATGAGCCTGCATTTCAACAAATGCAATGAGTAAATAAAAGATCCATAGATCAAAATGAGAAATGTATGAAGTAAATCTGACTATATATCACATAGTGAACAGAAACATGTATTTTTTTCCTTTTTTCTTTTACTTTCATAAAAATATCAGTAGAGCATGTTTCATAATCTATGTCAGATGATAGTACATTATCAGCGAATAACATTTTATTTACCCAAGGACTGTTGTTTCATATGGATGTTGACAGAGTTGAATCAATCAGTCAGCACCCATCTCAGTAAACAGTGCAATTGTCACAGGACCCAGAATTAACTGTCACCAAAACAGGATATAATATAAATATATATTTGACTGAGTTAAAGGTGAAACTTTCCAAGTTATTTCAAGTTGAAACTATCCATCACATATTTACCTTTCAAAATGTAGACAGACACAGCACCATAGTCATTGTCAATGACTCATTGTTTCTGCCTTTGTATCTCCGGCTGTGATGGTGCCAGACTAGGGGCTCTGCTCTCAGGCTCTTTGAATCTGCAGCTCGTCCTACCCTGTAGAATTTTTTTAACTTCTTCAAACTTTCATTTCCATATCTGTAGTCTAGGAATAGTAATAGGAACTATGGCATAACGTCATAGGGATTAAATGAGATAATCAACTCTTGCAAAGGGTAAGCATGTGGAAGGCACACTGTTCCTGATCTAGAAAGCTCAGCTCCAATTACTGTCTTCTCTGAGACAATAGTAATTACATGCACACACAGGGTGAACGCATGGCAGTAAGGATTAGTATAAAAATACACAAAGTTTTAACAAATGCTTGGGACTTTTTGTTTTTCTTCTATAGACATTTCCATGCTAAAAAATATGGCATTAACAGGGAAATCCATTAAAAGGAAAAGACAAGAAGATAATTGAAATCATATGAGAGTGAACTATTTTTCTTTCCAAGTACTAATTGTTTTGGGGAAGGAAAAGCTTAGTGATGGTGGTAGTACTGGTGGTAGTTATTATTATTTAAATCTTGAGGCAGAGTTTAGGGTTGATATGATTAGAAATATTTGATAATAATAAATATAAAAATGATAAAAAAAAGAACGTCGGGGTATGTGGCAAGATTTTCTTGGGATGGAGGGGGTGGGGTGCAGAACAGAACAGATAAGGAAGGTCCTTGGTGTCTTTTGTCATAATCTCTCTCCTTATACGTATTCCTCAACATCAATACAACAAATTAAAAGGCATCTGGAACAAGTACCTGGTTTGACATGAAGAACCAGTTGGATACTAAATTTTAGATAGATTTTGACTAAAACCAGGCAGTCAGATATTTAAAATGAGTGGCAATGACTTTGAATTAAAAATAAGCTGGCTGCTGGCTGTCCCAGACCCCTGTGGGGGTTAGCGGAGTGCTAGTCCAAGAAGAGTTCAGAACAGTCACAAGTGATCTTCTCCTAGCAAGTGGATGGGGTTTAAACAGCAGGATTTCTACATCATAAACAGAGAGACTGGGTTAGGGGATGGAGGAGAAAGGAATTGTAGTCCCCAGTTGAATGGGTCACCTCACCTTAGTACCACACAAAAATAATGAACAGATCTTTCAAGAGAAAATCTCTGTCCTGTGTACAATTATTTTAAGTGGTTTCTGGAATTCTGTCCTCTAAGATTATTTTTATGAACTTTTAGTTGTCAATATTTGCTGTTCAAGGCTCTGTCATTTTGGGTTTTTTTAGTCATTGTGGTAGTTAAGGTTGTGTGTCAACTTGGTTGGGCTGTGGTTTTAAGTGTCTTATCAGCTAGATGTAGTTATTCCCCCGTGATGAGACTGTAATCACCTCCATAGTGCAACCTGCTGTGAGCAGCTTAGTAGTTGCCTTTGGGGTGTGGCCTGTTTCCAGTATATAAGGAGAAGCTTTGAGAAAGGTCTCTAGCTTTTTGACACATCTGGATCTTGCATTAGGCCGAGTCACCAGTGATCTGCTGTGTTGCCTGCCAATCTTGAGACTGTTCCTGGACTTGAACTAGTGGACTGCTGTGTTTCCTGCTAATCTTGGGACTATGCCATTTTACCTGCTTACCTTGGCTTCATCAGCCTCAGCAAGCAGTAGCTGTCTGAGTTAGGAGATGCCTCTAGTTCCAATGGGCCTGGAATAAGAGAAAGAGCTGAAGTCCAAGGTCAAGGGTCTTCACCCAGCCCCTAGAACCAGCACTCTGAATTTGAACTTTCAGC
Organism: Orycteropus afer afer; assembly: GCF_000298275.1. Lineage (NCBI taxonomy): Eukaryota > Metazoa > Chordata > Mammalia > Tubulidentata > Orycteropodidae > Orycteropus > Orycteropus afer. The sequence goes on from NW_006921687.1 coordinate 162,920, forward strand.
CTCCTAACCTCTGGTAGCATAGTGCCTAATGCACTTGACTGCTAACCAGAAGGCTGGTGGTTCAAACCCACCAGCCACTCCTTGGAAGGAAGATTGGGCAATCTACTTCCATAGTGATACTGCCTCGGAAACCCAAGGAGGGTTCGCTATGAGTCAGGTCTGACTCGATGGCACATAACAACAACAACAAACTGTAAGAGAATAAACTCCTGTTTGTTAAGCCATACACTTGTGGTATGTCCGTTATAGTAGCACTAGAGAACTGAGATAGTCACCAAGACAGAGTATTTAAATTTCAGGTAAATCTTCAAGTCAATGTTAGAGTTTCATGATTGTGGTCTAAGAGGGAGAGGATGGGGTTTAAAGCCAAGTAGCTATGGCTTCAACTCTTATTTAGATTGAATTCTCCTCTCAGCCACTGACTGAGTGATTTTGTACAAGTCATATAATTTCTCTGACCTTAAGCTTCCTCATTTTACAAATAAGAAAATAACTGCTAATTTTCAGCCCTTCCATGAGGAAAGAGACAGTGTTTATAATGGACCTAGCATTAAATCTGATGAACAGCAGATGCTCAAGAAATGATCATTATTTTTATCATTATTGAACAACCCAGAGATATTCTCAGTCAGAATACATAATTTCAGTATGTTTATAAGAATGTACAACCTACTTCCAAAATATAACTGTGCAAAACAAAAAAGAGAACACATATACCCACTGCCATTAAGTAGATTTCAACTCATTGCAATCCTACAGAACACAGTAGAATGGCTCTATAGGGTTTTCAAGACTGTAAATCTTTATAGAATTAAACTGCCACATCTTTCTCCCCAAGAGAAGCTGATTGGTTTGAACCACAAAGCTTTTGGTTAGCAGCTGAGAGAATATGTACTCAGAGCAAAAATAAAATGAGGCATTGGAATATAGCCCATTTGCATAACTAAGCATATACACTGCGGATGGGAGAAACTATAATCTTTTGCCTTGTCAGATATCCTCTATTTTCTTTTGTCCTAGCCATGATGCTTCGAGATGCAAATAATGAAGATGATATAAAGATAACCATAACTTTTTTTACAAAGAACTTTATCTAAAGTTTCTTTCTAAGAATAGAACTGTCTTACCCCAAACAAATATCAACCACTCAATTTTCTATTCTCAAACAGGTATCAATTCCTCAATTTTCTATTCCTGCTCCAATTGAAATCTGAAAGAAACGATGCCTGTGCAGATCATTTGACCTTGAATGCTTCCCCCTAATCAGACCTCGAGATTCTGATGGACCAGTAAGCAGAAAAAAAGAGGAATGGGAGCTGAGAAAGGGAGGGAAGAACTCATGGTGTGGAGAAAAAAAAATGTCTGAATATAAGATCATGAAACTCAAAAGTATAGAGTAGCAGAGGAAACAGATTTTCTCTAGTGCAGGGTCAGTTAATGACAGCGGTGATAGGATTACCAGACAGGAAGGACCGAAAGGGTTAGGGATGACCCTAGAAAGCAACATTAAAATCTAAGGCAAGATAATGCCACTGATTTCTAGAGACCATAGATATAACGGTATCTGGAGTGGGTATATTTCATTTAACATAGTAACCATGACTTGCCATAAATGCCTAATTGAGAGGCTAAATTATTTTTAAATGTTGAAATATCAAACAACTCATAAATTATTAAGAAAGAAAACTGAAGTGTGTTTTTTTAAGTTTTACTTCTGTATCAACTTATGATATGTTTGCAACAAGAAGAGTACACCTGAGAAGAATCACAGAACCAATTCCCTTACCTGAAACTTTTGGAGCCAGGTATATTTAGGAATGCATACTTTTTCAGATTTAGAAATGTTAATAGGATGCACATTGCGTATATTACCTAATACCCTTGGCAGAGTCAGGGGTAGCACCTTGTACTCAAAGTGTTTATATTCTGCAGTGAAACACATGCATATTCACACTAGTGTGATAAATAAAGATTATAATAAGCATCAAGTCATTTCAGGTCAGGTTGTACCATAATCAGTTAAAAACAAACCTTTGGTTTTCAGAGCTCTGGTTTCAGAGTTATGAATAAGAGTTTGAGGACCTGGATTTGGTTTTGCCTTCATTTTAGATAAGTGTCAATATTACCTAGATTAAAACTCTTGCATGTTTATACCCTCTCTGGAACACTTAAATGTTTTAAAAATTCAACATTAAAAAATATAACAATACCAGATAGTCTCTTCTTTTTATCTAGTTACTGACCTGGAAAATTATATTAGCTGATTTGTTTGACCTATTAAAAAACATCAAAATTTTACTGCAAGGTCATAATTATTCACACAATAAACAGCTAATCACAATGTGAGAGGCTACAGCATGTTTATTTCTTTTATTATCATTTTATATAGGAGTAGTAGTATTTTTACAATGCAATGTTTTCTTTTTTTAAATGTATGAAGTAAGATTTTCTTAAAAATTGTGAAAATGCATACATACATACATATAAACCAAACTCACTACCATCGAGTCGGACCTGACTCGTAGCGTCCCCTCCTTGGGTTTCCAAGGCAGTATCATTATGGAAGTAGATTGCCCAACCTTCCTTCCGAGGAGTGGCTGGTGGGTTTGAACCACCAGCTTGCTGGTTAGCAGTCAAATGCCTTAGGCACT
>NW_006921687.1:166276-182374 GCF_000298275.1 Orycteropus afer afer
GGGTCGCTATGAGTCGGGTCCGACTCGACGGCACATAACAACAAAAACAACACGATCAAAGAATTTTCAAAAAGGGTGCTAAGTCCACTCAATGGTGAAAGATGCCAGAATAATAATAATAAGTAGTGCTGGGACAATTAGATTTCCAAATGCAGAAGAATGACGCTAAGCCCATACTTTACACTGTAAATGAAAATTAACTCAAAATAGATCAAGGACCTAAATGTAAGAACTAAAATACTGTAAAACTCTTAGAAGAAAACAGGCACAATGCTTCGGTATCTAGTTGTTAACAATGTAATCTTGGATATGACACCAAAAGAACAAGCAACAAAAGACAAAATAGATAAATGAGACTTCATCAAACTTAAAAAATTTTGTTCATTAAAGGACTTTATCAAAAAAGTCAAGATACAGCTACAGATTGGGAGAAAATTTTGAGGAACCATAAATCTGATGACAGTTTAATATCTATAAAGAATTCTGACAGCTTAACAACAAAAGACAACCTAATTAAAAAGTGGGCAAAGGAGTTGAATAGGTATTTCCCCTAAGAAAGACATATCATCAACATGGACATGAAAAGATGCTCAACATCATTAGGCTTAGTGAAGTGCAAATCAGAACCACAATGAAGCATCACTTCACCCTACTAAGACTGCTATGATTAAAAAAAAAAAGAAAAAGCAAGTATTGGTAAACATGTGAAGAAATTGGCAACTTCATCCATTGCTGGTGGGATTGTAAAATGATACAGCCACAAAATTAAACATAGATACGCTACAGTCTGTTTTGATTCTCCTCAGCTCACATCTGAGGTCACTGGTTGTGCAGGTTGAAGGGTAAACTTTATCACCTACCTGGTGTGCCCTCAGATGTTTTTATCCCCATTCTACAGCAATACTGAGCAATCCCGTAGTCGGCAATCTTTGCAATGATGGCAGCATTGGGGTACAGGGTGAAAAGCAACACGTTGTGGGGTTTCAAGTCACGGTATATAATCATAGCTGAGTGAAGATATCTGCCAGAATATGAATAGGTAATATTATAAAATTGTGATTATATTATGTTTGTAATTTCCTTGAACATGTATGTCATCAAAGTACCAAAAATTCTGTGCTAAATTTAACCCTGAAATTTAATGAAGAGATATTGCAGAAGGAAATCAAAACACACAGGTTTAATATTAAAAAAAAATAACAGTTCCATAGTAACGAGTGAATGATTTAAACATTAATGGACAACACCTCAGGCAAAGTCTCAATTTTTGGTCACATTTCTTTCATACAGCTTAATAATTACTTTAAAATTTGAAATACTTTAAAGTAATTATGAAGCTGTATGAAAGAAATGTGACCTAATATTGAGACTTTGCAAATAAGGGAGCTCTGGTGGCATAGTGCCTCAGGCATTCTGACTACTAACCAGAAGTTTGGCAGTTCAAACCCACTAACCATTCCTCGGAAGGAAGGTTGGACAATCTACTTCCATAATGATACTGCCTCAGAAACCCAAGAAGGCGTCACTATGAGTTGGGTTCGACTCAACGGCAGTGTGTGTTTGTGTGTTTGTGTATGTCAAATAAGAATTAATAATATTTTGTTGTACATTCTGTTTATTTAAGATTTTTTATTTTCTCCAAACCATATAGCAATTCATCGCAGATTTTACGATTCTCTTTATTTTTTCTTTAGACATTTACTTTTTCTAACTGAAATATTTTCTAATTTTTAAAATAATAATCTGTTTGCAATAATAACAAATCAAAATATAAGACTTTTTCTAGCTATCAATCTCTTACCCTTTTTGAAGATATAATTTATTCCAAATCCAATTATGTTATAAACTAAGGTTAATAAAGAACATTGTGGACTGAGAATTGGAATGGATAAAACACTATCTTGGGAAAGGTGATGTTAAGTAATTTAAAGTCTTTCTTTTTATGGACTGATCCATGCAATGATAAGCAACTACAGTTGGACATTACAGGCAAAGGATAAAAACAAGCTAATGGAAAAGACTACAGCCTTTGGTGTGGATTATCCATCTACATAAAGAAACAAAAATCTTCACAATTGGACCAAAAAACAACATCATGTTAGATGGAGAGAAGACTGAAGTTGTCAAGGATTTCATTTTACTTGGATCCACAATCAACATCCATGGAAGCAAGAGTCAAGAAATCAAATGATGTATTGCATTTGGCAAATCTGCTGCAAAAGCCCTCTTTAAAGCATTAAAAAAGCAAAGATGTTACTTTGAGGACTATTGTGTATCTGACGAGTAAGAAAGATGGAAGAAGAATTGATGTCTTTGAATCATGGTGTTAGTGAAGAACATTGAATATATCACGGGTTGCCAGATGAACAAACAGGTTTGTCTTGGAAGAAGCACAGGCAGAACACTCCTTAGAAGCAAGGCTGGTGAGATTTTGTCCCACATACTATGGGCATGTCATCAGGAGGAACCAGTCACTAGAAAAGAATATGATGGTTGGTCAAGTAGAGGGTCAGTGAAACAAGAGGAAGAACCTCAACAACATAGACTAACAAAGTGGCTGCAACAATGGGCTCAAACATAGCAAGAATTATGAGGATGGCACAGGACATAGCAGTATTTTGTTCTGTTGCACATAGGGTCACTAGGAGTCAGAAGTGAGTCTATGGCACCTAACAACAACAATATGAAAAACAACATAAAGTTTTAATATTAACTGTGTTCTGCTCACTGTGGTAAAATGGCCAGAGATCTACTACTGGGCCTCAATTAAACTAGTTTTATTGCCACTTTTAAGAAGCTCTGGTGGCGTACTGCCTAAGGCATTTGACTGCTAACCAGAAGGCTGGCATTTCAAATCCACCAGCCCTCCTTGGAAGGAAGACTGGGCAATCTACTTCCATAGAGATACCATCTTAGAAACCCAAGGAGGGGTTGCTATGAGTCATGTTGTTGTTGTTAAGTGCCGTCGAGTCAAACCCGACTCATAGCGACCCCTCCTTGGGTTTCCAAGGCAGTATCACTATGGAAGTAGGATTGCCCAACCTTCCTTCCGAGGAGTGGCTGGTGGGTTTGAACCGCCAGCGGTCTGGTTAGCAGGCAAATGTCTTAGCCACTATGCTACCAGAGCTCCCGCTATGAGTCATAAGAGTCATAATCGACTCGAAGGCAGTGACTTTAGTTGCTTGGTTTTTTGTTGCCAACTTTCCTTACCCACCCAAAAAGTTCTCATTTTTCTCAGTACTAAGTGCCTCCCTTGCCCTGTGATGTCAAATTTACTACAGCCATCCATGTGATCAAACAAGCATATTATGAACTACCTTGGACGAATAATTTTCCACTGGACTTAATGGAGGTAAATTTAAATCCTTTGTTGGTTTGTGGCTTTTGGTTTTGGTTCACATTGTATGGATAAATATTTACTCCATTATCTGTACCCATCACTGCTATAGGGATTAGTACAGAGTGGCAGTGATATCCTGAACTTTCCATTGCATGATGACCTAGAGTGTATGTATCACTTAATTGTTTCTGCAAAGAAGTTTCTCTCTTCCAGGATGTAGTTAGGATATTTGACATTAGGACTATTCATTTCAGTATACATATTTTTGGCTGAAAAAGAAGATAAGTGTACTAATGAAGTTGACCTTAACAGTAAGTAATGGGCTTGAAAGAAAAATTTACTAAGGGCTTACTGAAAGGCCATTAGCTACTCTTGGCTCTGGTGAAGAGAAAAGCTGGGAGATTAAGAAGAAAAAAGTTAAAAGCCAAGACACACATCATTAAATAGCCTCCAAATCCTTCATAACGCTTGCTTCTTTCAATGTATTTATAGAATACAGACTCAGAATACGTCTCAAAGTTTTTTTTAAAAAAAAAAAAAAAAACCAGTTCAACTTAATTTGAAATAATGTCAATGGGAAGAAGTGGTAATCTGAGCTAGTTCAAATGCTCAATTACAGGATTTAATCTTAAATAGTGCAATTTTAATAGATTTTAATAGAATAGCAAAGTAACTTCTCAAATAGTAGTAAGAACTTGCCTTACTGAAAATAATTCAACTACATTTTATGTATTATATGACAATGAGCACTGTCAATTATTTTATCAAAATAAACTGTTTTATACTCAGGCATTTTTTAATCTTGATTATAACTAGAGTTGCTAAGAAAATCTGTTCTTCATAAATTGTATCCCAACCTAAATAGAATGATTCTGAAAATAGAACATGTTCATTCATTTCATCAGGGCCAGTCATTTGAGCTTATAAAACTATCTTTAAATCTCTGTCTTGAGGAGTTCATAATCTAGAAGAGGAAACAGGTAGTGAAACAAGGTTACAGATGTAAGGTAAGTACCCCTTGCTAGAGAAGCACAGAGAGGTAAAGGCACAGCAGTAAAGTTGGTGAAGTGGGCTCTCCCACTAGATTTAAGTTTTTAGCTCTGATAAGAATTACGCAATTTCTACTTTTCATTCTTCAATATCTAACACGATGTTTTGCATAGTTATTGTTAAGCATCCTTGCGTTGCTTCAGATTTGGAGAGAGTCTAAGTACAACGGAATGAAACACTGCTTGGTTCTGTGCCATCCCCATAATCGTTAGTAAGTATGAGCCCACTGTTGCAGCACTGTGTCAGTCCATCTCATCGAGGGTCTTCCTCTTTTCCGCTGACTCTCTATTTTACCAAGCATGATATCCTTCTCCATGGACTGGTCCCTCCTGGTAACATGTCCAAAGTATGTGAAACAAAATTTCACAATCCTTGCTTCTAAGGAACATTCCAGCTGTACTTCTTCCAATACAGATTTGTTTGTTCTTCTGGCAGTTCATGTTATATTTAATATTCTTTGCCCATACCATAATTCAAAGGCATCAATTCTTTCTCAGTTCCTTTTAATTGTCCATCTTTCATACGTATATGAGGTGATTGAAAATACTGTGGCTTCGGGGTCAGGCACACCTTAGGATTCCTGCATGGAGAATGCTCAAAAAGCACGTTCGAGAGGCTATCTCTTCAAGGGACAGTACAGTTTCATCATGGAGATGGCATCTGAGCTAAGTTTTGAAGATAATGAGTCCTCCAGGCTGCCAAATTTAAAGAAAGAGAGAAATGACATATGCAAAGATAGAAAGGCATGATGTAAGTGAAAATTCCAGACCTTCAGTATGAGTTGAATGCAAAGTGGAGTGGCAGGAAGCTGGAGAGGTAGACAAGACGCATACTTGAAGAGTTCTGATGCTTTACTTAAGAGTTAGAATGTACTTTGTAGATCACTGAGAGTACCTAGAGAATTTTAAGCAGACATAAATTCTTATTTTAGAGGCAATATTTTAATAATTCCCTGGACCAAGATGGTGGTAGTAGCATAAAAATAAATGGATTGATTAAAGAGATGATGTAAAATAGAATCAAGGATCTGGTGAAGAAAGGATACTTATTTTTTAAGGGACAGTTTGGTTAGTTACACTTTAGTCTTCAAAGCAACACCGTTGCTTTTAACACTTTCAAGAGGTCTTTTACACCAGATTTGCCCAATGAAATACATCCTTTGATTTCTTGACTATTGTTTCCATGGGCATTGATTATGGATTCAAGTAAAATTACATCTTTGACAACTTCAGTCTTTTCTCCATTTATCATTATCGGTCTGCTTGTGATGATTTTTTTTTTCTTTATGTTGAGGTGTAATCCATACTGAAAACTGTAGTCTTTGATCTTCATCAGTAAGTGCCTCAAGTCATCTTCACTTTCTGCAAGCAAGACTGTGTCACCTGCATATTGCAGGTTGATAATGATTTTTCCTCCAATCCTGACGCCCTGTTCTTCTTCAGATAGTCTAGTTTCTTGTATTATTTGATCAGTATGCAGATTGAATAAGCATGGTAAAAGAATACAACCCTGGTGCACACCCTTCCTGATTTTAAACCACACAGTATCCCTTTGTTCTGTTCCATTTCCTCTTGTTCAAATGCCTTTGCATAGTTGATAAAACACAGGTAATCATCTTTCTGGTATTCTCTGCTTTTGGTCAAGGTACATCTGACATCAGCAATGATATCCCTAATTACTGTAGTTATAGAGCCATGCTAAAATATGTTTGGGAAAACAGAAATTAATGCTGTGTTTTAAAAATAATACTTAGTGCTGGTAGAAGATTGATAGCTTAGTTACTGCAATCCATTAGCTCCAGAAAGCTGTCCTGGCAGTATGCTAACAATTAATCAGGCAAATTAGAAGAAAATATGCTGGAATTTAATTTACTTCATCAGAAAATGCTGGATGTGTTATATAAAGGAAGATTTCAGAGAATCAGGATAAATTGTTTTAGGGGTTTGGTATAAACAGTGGTGAACAAAAACAGCAATTCTGCATTTCATAAGTGAGCACTTTAACTCATTTATGCAGAATTAGATTATGTGGAAGAACTAGGACTTGAAGTTAGTTAAATTAAGAAAGTGACTGATACTTTGAAATATATGAGAAATATTTGCACTTTACAAAAATTAATTTAGCACAAGGTTCCCTCTGGTGTTCAAAAGCATATATGTCAACACAAATCCCAAATCCATGCTTCTCGTTTCATTTAATAATCTATATTTTTCAATAGGTTCTAGACACATTGAAGAAGGTACTCTACTTATTTTATGTACTCATTATATTCTGTGTGCCCTATTAGTAGCTGTGACTTCCTGGTTTTATTTTGTGTTTGTTTGTGAAGGGTGTTTATTTGTTTTTCTTGCTGCCCATTCAATTTACATTTATGGATAGTATCAGAAAGGTGTATAAACAGCATTTCATGGGGAAAGAAAATTGCATCCTCTGTGTGGCTACTTATGGCATTTGGCTGCTAAGCAAAAGACTGGTGGTTCAAACCCACCAACTGCTCCTCAGAAGAAAGATTGGGTGATCTATTTCTGTAAAGATTTAGTCTTGGAAACCTAATTGGGTCACTATGAGTCAGAATCTACTCAACGGTAGTGAGTTTCGTTTTTCTGAATTTGTATGGCTACTACGTGTCAGACATTATTTTCTTAATCCAAAACATATGATCAACCCATTAATCCAGATGCAAGGGATAAAATGATAAACAAGATAGAAAGTCTCTGCTATTTTGGCACTTAGATTCTAATGACAAAGATAGATAATAAACAAATGTTTAAAATATGAAAACAAAGAATACCAGGCAACATTTGTGCTATAGGTATCCAAGAGATTTAAGACATTGCTTTGAGACAGGGTAATCAGGGACATCCTCTCTGAGTAGACACCTGAATGAAATGAGGAATGAACTACGAGGATATCTGAGGGTTGGAGATTCCTAGGCAAAGGAATAGAATTGATAACAGGAAAAAGACTTGGTCCATATTCCATGTTAGAAAAATCTCTCTGGCTGCTTTACAAACAGACTATAATGGGGCAAAGGTGAAATCTGTGACACCAATTAGGAAATAAAAGATGGTAGTGGCTTAGACTTACGTAGTGTGGGAGAAATTGTGAGAAGTAGCTGCATTAAGATATATAGCTTGATGGCAGAGCTGCAGTGATTTGCTTAAAGATTCAGTGTGGGATGGGAGAGAAAGGGAGGATGACGGATGACTCCACGGTGGAGCTTTTGGGGAAGTGAGACCCAGAACAGTCGGAGAGGGAAAAATCATGAGTTTAAATTGAGATGTGTTCAACTATTACCAAAGCTCTTGCAAATTTGTGCTTTAGTGTTAGTCATAGCTTAAAAATCATGAAGTAATAAGAATCAGATATAAAATCACAGTTACTAAGTGTTTGGAATGGTGATTTATCCCAATCCTCCTGTCTCTAAAGATGATGGCTTTTCCACTCTGCTGTGCTGCCTCTCCAAGGTTCTTTCTGTCCTACTGACTATCTAACTGCAGAATGGTCATCCCTTGAAGGACAATATGGTTATTCAGAATATCCCAACTCTAATCACTTAGTCCTCATCAGAAATATGGAGCAATATTTCCTTATTAGAAGTATTGAATGTAATAAATTTTTCTTTCCTTGATACTCTGAAGCCTAATCTATATTGTGGTGGAGGGGGGCGTACATCCATATAGGGTTAAGATCATGGCCTCTGGAGCTGGAATGCTGGGTTCAAACTCTACCACTACAAACCATGAGGCTCTGTATGATTTTTCTACTCTTATTTTATGAAATTAGAAAAATTTTATCAAGGCAATGATAGTTTTATTTTTCTTTAATGCCCTTACTGGCTGGTCACCCGAACAGTTTGTGAAATATTACTGGGAACCACTGTGGTCAGAGTCTGAAAGTAAATTCAGGCTCATGCTTGTCATGCACTGAATAGAAAATAATGTGACCTACATACCTCAAGCCATCAGCCACATGCAGTGCAATCCTATGCTGCAGGGTTCTGGTGAGGCTGGCTTTGTCCTGCTGAAGCAGGCGATCCAGGGAACCCTTGGGGGCTAATTCCATCACCAACATTCGAGGACGAATCCCTGCTGCCAGCAAAAATATTAAGCTGGGGTGGTGGAGGTGGCAAAGCACCACGAGCTCCTGAAAAAATTCAAAACATGTAAGAGTAACACATCATCTCTTACCCAACTATGTCCTTCCTCAACTTCATCAACACTTGGCTCATCACTTTCTCTGGGCTATTGGGTTATATTAAATTTTCCGTTTCTTCTTTAAGCTCCTTTATATTTTCCAAATTTTTAGCAATAAACAACTGGTTTTAAAACTATATATTAAAAGAAAAATGGTAAGTTCTACTTTTTTCTTTTGTTCTACTTTTATCAGAACATTTAATGCAGGGACAGTATACATAGTGCAGTCATGCTAAGTGGTGATGCCAATCTTAACTGAATCTTAGTGCAGAACCCTTCTCAGCCCAGGACTCTGAGCAGCCACTACTAAATGACTGCAAACATAAATTCTTATTTTAGAGGCAATATTTTAATAATTCCCTGGACCAAGATGGTGGTTGTTGTTTTCAATTTAATCTAATGACAAATTTATTGATTCTCATGGTGTAGGGGAGGTAAAACCTGTCTACCATTGCTGATTCAGTGACTAGGAAAGTTTACTGAAGATAATGCCTAACTCCACAGAAATATATAGCAGTGCATCCTCCTGAAAATGTTAACGAATTCCCATTACTCTTAGAGTAAAATCCCATGGACTTTTGTGGCCTAAACAGCCTGACATTCTCCTAGCCCAGCCCACCTCTCAGACACCATCTCATTTCTCTCTCCCCTTCAATTACCATCCTCCAGCCACACTGCCATTCATTCCAGCCACAGTCTTTGTATTTCATGTAGCTCACAACTTCTTGCCATTCAGATTTTAACTCAATATCCCTTCACAGAATAACCTGCCTGAGACCACCTTTACCAATGCAATCCCCTAGCTGCAACAGTCTCTCCCCAACCCACTTATTTATTGCTAGTGAAAATTATTTTCACACTTTTTATCTGTAACTTCCAAAAAGAATGTTAACTACTTGCTTGTTTTATTCAATCTAGTACCTAAAATGAATGAATAAATGAGAATCAATAAATTTGTCATTAGATTAAATTGAAAACAACTCTATAACATAAAGCCATAGCAAATATTTTTTCAACCAAAAAAATGGAGAAATACAAAGAGATGTTAAATGAGAACCCAAGAAGCCAGAAATGCCATTTTAGTTTGAACAGAGAGGACTACATTCCAAGAGCAATCCTTTTTCTAAACTTCTTCATGTGAGACTTCATCCTTTAAGATGGTTTGAATTCCTAAGTACTTTATTCTGTGTATTCTGCTTTGCTCTGAAATGGTAATTTAGTTGGAATTTATAGCTTATGTGATGTTGAATTGATTCATGTTTTAAACCGTGATTTCTGTAGAAGCTGTGCTTCTTAACAGCCAGATTCAAAGACCTGGAGTATCAGTGCCAACTGCATTTATCAGGAAACTGAACTGTGGAGAATTCTGCAAGTGGAACAAGAAAGCCTGAATACCCTTAGAGGGAAGTTTCCAAGAATAAAAGCTTCAGACTGCAATCATATTTGCTTAGTAGATAAAAACTTTTTCCCTCTGTGTCTGATTAGTTCAGTTGATTAAATCCTCTTTCATAGGTACAAGTAGAAGCCTAAAACAAATTTTCTATCCCGGAAAAGCAACTCATTGATTACAAAGAGGAAAGAGCAAGAGACCAATGGATACACTCAATTCATGACTATTGGTAGAGTTACTCTTAAAATGCAGCTTTGAACACAAACCGTGTTTTCATTTTTTTCTTTTTAAGAAGTACATTACGCATGGTGGTGGAATATTTTGTAAAAGGATAGCAATAATGGTAATACAATATGAAAAATGGCATCAGTGTACCTATAAATGTGAAAGTTGTTATATCAGCAAATGTCTTCACCACAATAAAAGTAAAAATTAAGAAAAAAAAAAAAAAGTACATTATGCACACTCTACTTTTTCTGTTTCTTCTACCACTTCCTTGGTTATTCTAATTGCCTATACACTAATCACTCCTGAATTAATTTTTAGTATTCTTACTTTCATCAGGATTACCTGAAAACATTCCGTAAAATTTGAGATATTTACTGAAGAATAATGACGAGCTGAAAAATTGATTTACGCAAGGTACCTAAATGTTGGAAGAGATTGTGCCCAAATTTGGTTCACAGACATGCCTCTATATGCCAAATGTTTATTAACTTATAGCTAGAGCTACAGAGGAGCCCTGATGGTACAGTTTTGGCTGCTAAATAAAAGGTAGGCAGTTTGAACCCATCAGCCTCTCCATGAGAGAAAGATGTAGCAATGTGCTTCTGTAAAGATTTACAACCTTGAAAACCCAATGGGGCAATACTAATCTGTTGCATAGAATTGTTATAAGTCAGCACTGACTGGAGAGCAGAGGGTTGGGTGTTTTTAGAGGTACAATGTGACATATATATATATATATATATTGTTGTTGTTATGTGCCGTCGAGTCGGCCCCGACTCATAGCGACCCGTCCTTGGGTTTCTGAGGCAGTATCACTACGGAAGTAGGATTGCCTAACCTTCCTTCCGAGGAGTGGCTGATGGGTTTGAACCGACAGCCTTCTGGTTAGCAGTCAAGTGCTTTAGCCACTATGCTACCAGAGCTCCTATATATATATAAATAAATTTTTTTCTTCATTCACAGTAACTAAAATATTGTAACTGTGTATTTAAAAAGAAGTTTACATAAAATACTTAGATTTAGTCACAAATTACTTTTTTAAATAAGTCAAGAATAAAGTAAGAATAAATAGAGTAGAAAATATGGGTGAGTTCTAATGTAAGATGGTAGAATGAGCCCTGGACTTTACCTTCCTTTTCACTCTTATCCCTCCCTCATTCCTATTGTAATTAAAACAAACAAACAAAAAAAATCCACTACCAATGAGTCAATTCTGACTCATTGTGATCCTATAGGACAGAGCAGAACTCCCTCATAGGGTTTCCAAGGATGTAAATCTTTATGGAAGCAGACTATCTCATCTTTTTCCCATTGTATGGCTGGCTGGTGGGTTCAAACCATGACCTAGTGGTTAGCATCCAAATACTTCAAACACTACTCCACCAGAACTCCTACTATCAGTAAAGACTTAGGGGAAAAAAAAAAAAAAAAAACCCAGAAGTACTAGGCATTCAATTTTGTATCATAACAAATTATGGATAACATTACAAAGAACAGGATTTCCAGAACACTTAATGTGTTCTTGAAGACCCTTTACATAGGCCAAGAGGCAGTCAAACAGAACAAGGGGATACTCAATGGTTTAAAATCAGGAAGAGAGTGTGTCAGGGTTGTATCCTTTACCATACTTATTAAATCTGTATGCTGAGCAAATAATCTGAGAAGTGGAACTATACAAAGAAGAACACGACATCAGAATTGGAGGAAGACTCATTAACAACCTGAGATATGCATATGATTCAACCTTGCTTGCTGAAATGAGGAATACTTGAAGCACTTACTGATGAAGATCAAAGAGTAGAGCCTTTAGTAAAGATTACACTTCAACATAAAGTAAACAAAAATCCTTACAACTGGACCAATAAGCAAAATTGTGATAAATGGAAAAAAGATTGAAATTGTCAGGGATTTCATTTCACTTGGATCCACTATCAACACCCATGGAAGTAGCAGTCAAGAAATCAGATGACATATTGTACTGAGCAAATCTGTTACAAAAGACCTCTTTAAAGTGTTAAAAAACCAAAGAAGTCACTTTGAAGACTAACGTGCACCTGACTCAACCTAGGATATTTTAAATTTCCTCATATGCATGAGAAAGTTGGACAATGAGGAAGATTGAAGAAGAATTGATGTCTTTGAATTACAGTGGTGGTGAAGAATATTAAATATACTATGGACTGCCAAAAGAATAAACAAAGTTGATTTGGGCCAGAATGCTCCTTAGATGAGGATGGTAAGACTCTGTCTCACTTACTTTGGACATGTTGTCAGAAGGGATCGACCCCTTGAGAAAAAATAGAGAGTTAGTGAAAAAGAGGTAGACCCTCAACAAGAGGATTGACACAGAGACTGCTACAATGGGCTCAAAAACAGCAACAATTGTGAGGATGGCACAAGACCAGGCAGTGTTGTGTTCTGTTGTACATAGGGTCACTATGAGTCAGAACCAACTCAATGACATCTAACAACAACAGCAGCAGTACTCAAAACAAGATAGAGTGCTGGAGTAATTACTGCTGATTTTTCATTGAGCATCAGTTCCCTTTTTTTTCTTCCTAAGAGTATTTTGGTTTTTACTCAGGTATCAAATCTCATCCATGAATGTCAAGAGCTTCATGGGGAACAGATCTCAAACCCAACCTAGGGAAAAAGTGAGAATAAGTAACATCACCTCTATTGTCACAGTGATGGTTTAGGTAACATAGGCCTAAGCCAATCAGCACACAGCATGCCCTGGACATAGGTATTAATTGAGAAAAAGACATATGGTTCAACGGAGGTTAAGAGAAGTCTTTCAATAGGCATTTTGTTCCTTTGAAATATGAGATGTCAAAAGAGACACTCTTTTCTTCTGTAATTTAATGTTAAGTCTGGAACCAATTTACTACAAAGAAAGCAAGCTATCCTGAAGAAATAAAACCAAAACATGAAGGTTAAAAGAAATATAGAGAAAATTAGTCAGAACTAACTCTACAGAGAGTACCTTTGCAGAATTTTTTTTTTTTTTTTAAAGAAGATAAAAAGTGAAGATCATTTATCTGATGAAGCTCATTGCAGAGAGTTTTTGGACAGGAAGAGATACAAAACCAAGTATCCAGAACTCTCTGACAGATTTAGAGGAAAAAACATAATGCAGCTCTCCGGTAGATGGAACAGTCTCATCTTCTATGGAAGTCTTTTTTATCTTGGCAAATGTATGGTCTCAATTATATTTAAGGAGAGGAGTATCATTAAAGTAAATTCTACTCCTTAATACAAAACAAAAAATACATATTTAGGGTGATATCTTACATGAACAAACCAACCCAGATGGAAAGAATAGCCATACCAGTTATCTTTAGTAATCAATATAGTTCTTAATTCAGAAATAAGAAAGATCAACCAAAAAAAAAACCCAACAACATAAAAGAAAAAGATCAAGATGAACCACAGAACAAATGGCCTTAAATAAAACAGAAATGATATAAAAATATTAAAAAATCAATTTAAGTGATATCAAAGAGATTCTTTAGGATGTTGCATTCCAAAAACAAAAAAGAAAAAGAAAAATATTATAGAAATTAACATTGTGATTCCAAAAAAACCAAACTAGCTGCCGTTGAGTTGGATCAGACTCACAGTGACCCCTCCTTGGGTTTCTGAGGCAGTATCACTACGGAAGTAGATTGCCCAACCTTCCTTCTGAGGAGCAGCTGGTGGGTTTGAACTGCCAGCCTTCTGGTTAGCAATCAAATGCTTTAGGCACTGTGCCACCAGAGTGATCAGCAAAATGAAATTCACTACAAAGGCCAAATAATGGAGGTGGTAATTCTGAAACCCAAATTAGCACCATAGTCTTGGATATTCCACTAGTCTCTATCACACCAGTAAGTCTGATTTTTTCTTTTTTATGTTATTGAATTCTTTCTATATTTTCTTTCTCCCTCTCTGTCCAGGAGTTTCTATAGTGATCCTCATCAGAGCAGTCAGCAGTGGTAGCCAGGCAGTTCTTGTGGTTTCTTGTTATTGAAGGCTTTTGTTTGTGTGGTCCATTTGCCCTTTGGACTAATTGTTTATTCGAGTTCTTTGATTTTCTTCACTCTTCTTTGCTCCAGACAAGAAGAGATCAACAGTTGCATCTTAGACGGCCACATGTAAGCTTGTAAGACCTTAGTCACTACTCACCAAAGTAGAATGTACAATATTGTCTTTGTGGATTATGTTATGACAATGACTTAGTTGCCCCCCATGATTCTGGTTCTAAGGCCCCAAAGCCAAAAAGTCATCCCCTCAAGGGGCTTGGTTATGGCTAAGAAATTTTCAGACCTTTTGCCCCTGTATGCTCTAGGGATCAACTTCCAGCCAAACAATAGATGGGACTATAAAACAAATAATAACACCAAAGAGGAATGTACTATTTACTTCTCAGTACAATCAACAATACAAGACCAAAAGGGCAGTATTTTTATTTGTTTAAAAGAAAAAAAAATGAAGATAAGAAGGGACAGGAATGAAGGACAAATGGAAACAGGAAATACAGGGAGGTAGGAGGAAGAGTGCTGTTACACTGAGGGGATTTCAACAAATGTCACAAAATAAAATGTGTTTAAATTGTTGAATAGAAAACTAAGAAGCTCTGTAAAGTTCTGCCCAAACTACAACAAAAACTTTCAAAGATGAAAACCAAATTAGAAATCTGGAAGAGATAATTAAGTCATTCAGATTATTCAGATCATTTTGATTATAAATGAAACAATGAGCAAGGATGTCACTTTGAAGACTAAGGTGTGACTGACCCAAGCCATGATGGATTTTCACTCACCTCATATGCATGTGAAATCTGGAAAATGAATAAGAAAGACAAGAAGAACTGATGCATTTGAACTGTGGTGTTGGTGAATAATACTGAACATAACATGGACTGTTGGAAGAGCGAACAAATCTTTCTTGGAAGTACAGACAGAATGCTCCTTAGAAGTGAGAATGCCCAGACCTCATCTCACAGACTTTGGTCATGTTGTCAGAAGGGACCAGTACCTGGAGAAGGATATCCTGCTTCATAAAGTGGATGGCCAGTGAAAAAGGAGAAGATCCTCAATGAGATGGATTGACACAATGGCTACAACGATGTACTCAAGCATAGCAAAGACTGTGAGGATGGCAAAGGACCGGGCAGTGTTTCAACCCACTGTATGTAGGGTCACTATGAATTGGAGCTAACTTGATAGCACCTAACAAGAACATGAGCATGAACTCAAAAGACATGGGAAATAGACCCAGAGGGCTCATCATCCATCTCATATATACTACAAGAAGAGAGATCAGAAACAAGGGACCCATAAGTAACTGGAGTAGGCTCCAGGAGAGCAGGGACTTGACTGGGTTTACTTTTCTACTGTATGTCTACTATCTAGCCTACCACTTGGGCTGGTACACAGAAGTTTCTCATAAAAACTATCCACCAATTAATAAGTACTAGAAAGCAAATAATAAATAATAGGAGATATTAATAGAAAATAATCTCCCACCAAATAATGAGGTAGGTGTTATTTTTAACAACCCACACAAAAGCATATATAAATTTCTGAATACCAAGGAAAAAGAGAAACTCAAAAGGCATAATTTTCATCTTTCAAAAATAAATCAAAAGGTAACTTATACAGGAACGAGTGTCAGATTGATACCAGATTTCTCATCAGCAAAAGTGGGTACCAGGAAACAATGGAATTTATTTAAAACTTTTAGGAAAGGAAAAGCCATGTGATGCAGGGAATAATGAAAACAATCAAGGAGAAGTAGGAAAAGAAATCACAGATTAACTACTTTGCAGGGGCTTGGAAACCCATGTCTCCTATTTACAACAGGACTTATGGGCTCCATAAGGAATTTCCTCAACAAGAAAATTTTTTTTT
>NW_006921687.1:182474-184527 GCF_000298275.1 Orycteropus afer afer
CACTGCTATCAAGTTGGTCCCGACTCATAGTGACCCCTCCTTGGGTTTCTGAGGCAGTATCTCTATGGAAGTAGATTGTCCAGTCTTCCAAGGAGTGGCTGGTGGGTTTGAACTGCCACCCTTCTGGTTAGCAGTCAAGTGCCTTAGGCACTACGCCACTAGAGCTCCTAAGTAAGAACTTAGAAGTTCTTAAAGACATGATAGACATATGTGTCTTTTCTCTCAACAAGGGGGAAAAAATGACAATCAGAAAGTCCAGGAGAGCCAAAAAGCTGAATAAAATAATCAGTATATTAATGTGACCCAAATTAAAATCTGACTTATCAACTGATGATGAAACATATACATAAAGAGTATCAATTTAGCTTTGATGTTTGGAGTAATACCAATCTTGTGGAAAAAAGTTGGGGCTTCATTTCCTTCCCTAAGAGTATAATGATTTAATTTTACAAATTAAAACCTTTAATTATAACTGGTATTTATTGGGTTTCAGTTCTCAGAATTAAACTATACAAAAATGAAAACTTTAATTATGATCACTGAATAGAATACAGATGTCATAAACTTTAACTAAATGAAAATAAAAGAATAAACTATAGGAAATTGGAAGGGGATGGGAGGAAAAGGAAAACAAACAACTGTGATAATTTTCCTCATCTTATATAGCAAGGAATCAGAACATAGTGTCTAGATTTGGTGTACTAAAAAGATGATTTTTGTAAATTATTTTAAGGTATAGTTGTGACTACATTAGAAAAACAAATGTAAGCAAATAATTTCAAATATAGGGAAGTTGGAAGGGAGGGGAAATGGGAGATAGGATAAGTGTGCTGATTTACCTCCTATTTTGTGGCAAGGGGTCAATAGGTTACTTCTGAAGTTGACAAATCAGAAAAAAGAGACCTTATCAATTAGAACTCTGCTTTGAGATGGCTGGTGGCATAGAACCGAAGACATTTGACTGCTAACCAGAAGGCTGGTGGTTCATACCCACCAGCCACTCCTTGGAAGGAGGTTGGACATTTACTTCTGTAATGATACTGCCTTGGAAACCCAAGGAGCAGTTGCTATGAGTCGGATCCGACACCATGGCGGTGGGTTTGGTTTGGTTTTGAGATGTCTGATCTCCAATCAAATTAGCAATGGAAGATTATGCTTTAAACTGCTCCTTTCACTCTGAGCACATATACACCATGCTTAATAAAAAGAAAAATCAATTTCTCTGTGGATCAGAAAATGAAAGATAAATCTGAGAAAAACAAGACTTGAAGTGAGAAGTCTGTTAATGTAGTGTAGTAAACTACATAATGTGGCTTTTCTAGCCATCAGTCTTTGTAAACTCTGTGGTGGAATTTGCCATGAGCAACTGCAAAGTTCCTGACTGTTAAAGATATCCACCTGGGACATTTCTGTTGAGAGTGGCATGAAGCAATCTTCTGGGATGTTCTCTCTCTCAGGTGTATAGAATTCTGATGTTGGGATTGGTTAGTTAGGCCACTCTGCCAGGCTCGAAAAGGAGCCCTCCTAGAGGCAGGAGTCTCTCTGACTGCTGGCTGATAAAGATGTGCTGCTGAGAATGCGCTCCTGAGAGACATAAGAGACATACACTGCTGAGAGAGAGACGTGAGAGACATGTACTACTGAGAGAGCAATGTGCTACTGAGACTGCCAGCTGCTGAGTGAGATGGCCAGCTGCAAGAGACTGAATGCATTTCTGAACTTGAATTGTAGCCTGTTACTTCCCTAATAAACCCCATAATCTGTGAGTTCTGTGTGGCCACCACAGCGAATTACTGAACTCAGCAGAGAGGTGGCGGGTATGTGGGAGGAACAGTTGGTGTCGGGTTTGGTGAAAGGGCTGGAGGGAGGCAGCATGTCTGGCCTCATAGAAATAGGCCTTGGGCTACTGATGGTGATTCTGTCTTCCTCTTGTGGAGTTAGAGGAGGTCAGAAGATGAGAACTCAGCAGAGAGGTGGCGGGTATGTGGGAGGAACAGTTGGTGTCGGGTTTGGTGAAAGGGCTGGAGGGAGGCAGCATGTCTGGCCTCATAGA
>NW_006921687.1:184627-237493 GCF_000298275.1 Orycteropus afer afer
GACCTCTTGTTGATCCACAGATCACACTTTGAATAGTAAAGCTATAATGTAAAATAGGGTATGTAGATGAAACTTATCCAACAAATTTACTTCAAATTTGAGTATTACAATTACAGGAAATCTCAAAATATTGATTTCATTTTCAATAAGAGAAACAACAAAACATTTTTACTCCAAAAGAGGAGGAGTGTGCAAATGTGGGATTTCATAAACTCAAGTAAACTTCTGGGGAAACTACGGTCATCCTCTCACATTTTCACAATTGCAGGCAAAACAAGAGTTCCAGGAGTTAACAATGTACAGTTTAATAATAATAATAATAATAATAATAATGGATTACTTACTTGTCTTAACAGCCTAAGTGATGTATGTTTATTAAAAATTTTCACAGCCACTTCTTCTCCTCCATAGGTGGCTCGATAAACAGATCCAAAACTGCCATCACCTTTTAGAAAAGAAAGTACAAAGCACTTAAATTAAGCAGCTCAAGCAGAAAAACTAAATAAAATATATCTGCTATTACTGAAGAATAATCTGACCTACTTGTTTCATGAATCAAATCTCCTCTAAAGCTATCTCTTCCTTTTACTTCCTGAACTAAGACATACCTAAGATTTTGTACCTAGCCTCCCAGTCTACCCATCTCTAAAATAACTGTATTTTTAATCTCTATAACAAGTATATAAAAGTATATATTATCTTATGCTCAAAAACATGTATTAAAAATTTCAAAAAGCAAGTTACTCATTTGAATATATATCTTATGCCTTCTGCTATATTTTAAACCTGTTGAAAATATTTTCTGTGTCTTATTAGTCTTGCTATCCTTCCATCCTGTCCTGCCATCATTCAATAAATATTTAACTTCTAAAACCATTCTCTAATGCTGTTAGCATCAAAAGTGTGAAGGGTGAATGAAAGCTGTAGAAACAGTTAATTGCTAGAATCAGAAATAGGATTTAGTAAAAAGGAGAGGGAAAAGAGAAAGAAAGCTGGAGGGAGAAGGGAAAGAATGAGGAGGTGACATGGAAACTTAAAGTTCTGGTTCCCTTCAATCAAGACAGCAACTCACAACAAAGAAAAAAGCTTAATGGAGTGAAGAGAAAAAAAATATAATCTAGGGAGATAAACCAGAATTTCAAATGAGACTGGTGGAACCCCTGAGACTGTGGCCCTTAGATATCCTTCAAGCCTGGAACTGATCCCACCATAGAGGATCAACTTTCAGCCAAACAATATTGAATAATATCAACAGGGTGGAATGTACTCCTCTGTACAATCAATTATATGAGACCAAAAGGGCAGATTTGCCAGGAAACAAACCACAGAAGGCAAGAAGGGTCAGGAAAGCAGGAAAAATGGAAATGGGGAACCCAGGGAGGAAGTGTGAAGAGTGCTGTTACATTGAGGAGATTGTAACCAATGTTAGGAAACAAAATATGTACAAATCATTGAACGAAAAATGAATTTTCTCTGTAAACTTTCACCTAAACTCTAACAATAATAATGTCAAGTGGGACTATAGATTTCTATCTTTGAGAATCACTGTGATTTAAGAGTGTATGCTGTCATACACTTCAGATGACCTGGAGCAGAAAAAAGGTAAAAAATTGTGTATTTGTGACACCTAGAAGGGAAGAAAGTTGAAGGCAAGGAAATCTTCCTAATTTCAACATATCACACCATTAAAATAGCTGTCTATTGAGGCTCTCCAGAAAAATAATTCCTCAAAGAGAAAATGTAACCCACAACTCCTTGGACACACACAAAAAATTCACCATGCATTTATTTTAGAAAATATATTCACAAAAAAGTTTATTAATAGTCACAAGTCTATTAAATGTTGTCATTTTAGTCACTGCATAATAGTTACTACTATGTGAGAAGAAACAGGTTAACAAAGGACCTGTATGCAACTCAGTCATTCCCTACAAGGAAATGCGTAGGCAGCGGATGACTTCCACCAGATCTGCCTAGCATAAAGATTCTGGAGAAGACTTTAAGTGTCTATGGAAGGATATCCTTGATCCATATTTGATTCTCAACTGGGTACAATGCCTACTCTCCAACCCCCAGGGCATTTGACAATATCTGGAGACCTGGGAAGAAGGGTATACTCGTGTTATCTAGTGGGTCATGGCCAAGGATGATGCTTAACATCCTACAATGCACAGGACAATCCCTTCTGCCCCCTACACACACCCACAATTTTTGTTGTTGCTGTTGTTATGTGCTGTTGAGTCAGACCCAACCCTCCTTGGGTTGCTGAGGCAGTATCACTACGGAAGTAGATTGCCCCATCTTCCTTACGAGAAGTGGCTGGTGGGTTTGAACCACCAGCCTTCTGGTTAGCAGTCAGGTGCCTTAGGCACTACACTATCAGAGCTCCCTACACACACAATTATCTAGCCTAAAATGTCAATGGTTCTGAGATTGAGAAGATTTTGCTTTTTGTTAGTAATGATGGATTTATGGGATGTGGGACTACAGAATAAAGAATAATCACATAAATATTTCTTGTCTATATAATTAATGGAGTAATATAAACACAGATGCTTCAAAACAGTTTTTGTGAACATTTCTGTAATACAGCTTAAAAAAACATTGGTTGATCTGAAAAACATCTAAATGTAGTAAAAAGGGATCTCTCTGGAAGCTGTTCCTGAAGGTTTGGGGCTCCTTCAGAGAAAGATAGACCATGTTTTGGTACTTGTCTGTATATGTGAATCACTAATTTTATATTGGGTAAGATCTAGGATTTGGGTTTGATGATTCAACATTTTGTGTTACTCCAATATTACTAATATGTTTATTTCCAGAGACCCAGGGCATTTAAATTCATTCTAAATCTCCCAGTGAACATAGAGAATAATGGTCAGATGGAATTATTTACATCTTTATGACATGTTCCAAATTCTGGATAATTTTAGCTAATAATGTTATATCCTGACTGATAGATTTTAGACATTTTCTTTATGGTAACCGAGTTAAAATTAATTGTAAACATGCACAACAATAAATTGCACATAAAATAAAGGCAGAATTTTCTGCCATACTTTACATTAAGTCAACTGAGTGATCTTAGTAGTGCCCACAATGACTTCTAGGAATATTTAAAACTTGACTGTGCCCCAGTGTCTGGGTTTTTTAATCCCAATTTTTTCTAAAAATAAGTTATGTTCTTTTTTCCTGTGTTGAGAATATACACAGTAGAACATACACCAACTCAACAATTACTACATGCACAGTTCAGTGACACTGACTACATTCTTCTAGTTGTGCAACCATCTTCACCCTCCTTTTTCAAATTACTCCTCCAGCATTAATGTAAACTCACTGCCCCTTAAGTTTCCTATTAATCTTTCAAGCTGCTATTGTCAATGAGAATTCAGCATTGTCATAGTGAGTAAGAAAATGCTGCTATGAACACACAGAGCTGTTCTCTCTAAGGGTGCTTTATTTACTGTGTTTGAGACAAAAAATGGCTGCTTCACATAGTTCAATGTAAAATTTCCTTATCTGCCTCCCTCATCCTTGGCAATTAAAGTGAATACAAGGACATACTGCAGAAATATTTGTGCTTCCATGATAGCCCACTTTCATCTCAATTCTAGTCTACATGAGTCTATAGTCTGCGTGAGTCTATAGAAAGCAATTCCAAATCTATAACATGGTATAATTTTAAAATATATAATTCCAACTGAAAAACATTATTAATAAATCTATAAAGACACTAAAAATCTATGGGGATCTAATCATGCAATGTGAATATTTTCTAAATCATAAGAAAAAATTAGGTAAATCTCCTGTTTTCTAGTTTTCCCTCTTAAACCAACAACAACAACAACAAAAAAAACATAGTTACCTAAGAGAAACTCCGGAGCTTGTTCAAATTCCAGTTCACCACTATTCAACATAATATTTCTAGGCAGATCAGCCAAAATCAAGTCAGGAGCAATCTGAGATATTGGAATGGTGAGTCTTGGTTGATCTGGATTTATTAGGAGGTCTCCTAAGAAGTAAATAAAAGATTAAAACGGGGGGAAAAAAAAAAAATTTAAAGTGTATAAGTAAATTCATGGTTTTGACTTACTAAAATAATTACATATCTATAACTTCTAATCAATTTCTTGGGTTTTATTATATTTTTTTTCTAGAAAACTTGAGAAAATTTTACAGGTTCAGTCAATTTATTTGCGATTTTTTTAAAATCCATTTGCTAGGCTCACTCAATCAGATACCTTAAATTACCTGACAAATAACTAGGAAAGAAGTTATCCATTCCATATTTCTGCCACATTTATGAAGTACATGTTATATAAAAAGACACCATGAGCCTGAAATGGTGGCATGGTGGTTAGGTGTTCGGCTGCTAACAAAAAGTTTGGAAGTTCAAACCCACAAGCCACTCAATGGGAAAAAGATGTGGCAGACTTTTTCTGGAAAGATTTAAGCCTTGGAAACTATATGAAGTAGTTCTACTCTGTCAATGGCAGTGTTGTTGTTGTAGCTATGTGCTGTCGATTCGGACCCGACTCATAGTGACCCCCCTTGGGTTTCCAAGGTGGTATCACTATGGAAGTAGATTGCCCAACCTTCCTTCTGAGGATATATAATAGGCATGCTGGTAAGCTCTTCAATGTATTGACTATTTTAATTTTCACAACAATTATATGAAATAGACTTGGTTAGTACTCCCCTTTTACAGATGAGGTTATGATGCTTAATGAGACAATATTCAAACCTTCAAGCCAACATTTTTTCTTAATTAAGAACACAAAGTCTTGGTGTTCTATTAGTAACAAATATAATGTATTTTTCTGACCTGTCACTACAACTGAATGCAATAACTTTCAATTAATCTATTTTGGGTAAGAATAATTTTATATTTATTACAAAAGTCAGCTGACAAATATAGAAGGATCACTTAAAAATATTTCTAGGTTGCTTTAGCACATACCTTCTTCTGCTTTCTTCATCAAGTCATCAAGTAAGATTTTCTGATGTTCTTCACCATCATTAAAACTATATAGTGCCCATTTCTTCAGCAGAGTTTCTCCTTCCCCACAAATATCAATTTCCAACAACCCAGGAAACCACTCTTCCATGAGAGAATCAATGTGATCCACAACTTGGCCCAAAAGAATACAGCCTACATAAGCCAAATAAGAACTCATCAGTACCCTGATAGGAGCAAAGACAGGAAACAGAGGCTGCAAAGTGAAAAGAAAGGTTTCGATGTCTTTAGTGGTACAATTCAAGGTTTTGAATTCATTTCCTTACCTTTTCTACAAGAAGGAACTGTAATTTTTAAGAAACTTTCTGAGTGATAATCTAAGACTTCTGATCCCACCAGGCAATAAGCTTCAGGAGACCAATTCAAGTAGATGCCTTGTCGCCAGTACATTCTGTTTGGGCGGAGTGCGCGTTCTAAAGGAAGTTTAAAAGGACCCAAATATATCCATTAATAATTAACTATTTCATATATCAGTGGGAAAAACACTTCACACACAAGTGACATGAATGCAGATCAGATCAGTTTTTTTTTTTTTTTTTTAATCTTCTTGTGCCTTGGGTCCAAATTTGCAGAGCCAATTTGTTTTATATTCAATAGTTTGTGTACATTTGATTTCACGTCCCGATTACCATCCCCAACCATAACAAACTCTCTTCCCCTCCCATCTCTGTGACTGCCCCCTCCCTGTGCCCTTAACTATGCACTCCTGTCTGTCCAGCCTTCCTTCTCTGTGAATGCTGCCCCTCTGGCGCTTCATGGCTGATTGCTCTAAGGAGTGCATCTTCCTGGAGCAGATGAGTACATTACTCGAGGGTAATATCAGTTTGTTTTGAAGACAAGTGCTTGGATCTTTAATGATACAACTACAATTCTCATTTATAGTTATTAAATATTTTTAATATTTTATCTTTATTTTTGCAATAAAATAAATACCAGTGGACAACCTAAGATACAGTTCAGGCTCATGGTGTTAAGTAATTTCATATGCTAATAGATGAAGAGTGAGAAACATCGGTTTTCATAACTTTGAAAAAGAAATTGGTGACCATGCTAACACCAAAAATTTCCTGAATGCTTTAATGTAGTACAGCTACTTAGATCTTGATTAAAGCCATGTAAGATAAGGTGTATTTCGGAACAGAGTAACACCTGCACAAAGCTGAATTAAATAAATCACCTCATTCTCCCAGAAGGAAGAGCAAATGTTATAAACACTCATTTTTTTTCCCCCTTTGTGATAAATTCCTCAAAGATTGTACAGCAAATTAGAGCTATTACAATACCTCTCTTGAATGCCTGGGGCCTTTTACATGTATTAAGTATATTGTTGTTGTTGTTGTTGTTGTTTGCCATCGAGTCCGCCCCGACTCATAGCGACCCCTCCTTGGGTTTCCGAGGCAGTATCACTACGGAAGTAGGAATGCCCAACCTTCCTTCCGAGGAGTATATATGTCTTTAAAAATAACAACAACAACAACTTGCCCTCACTGCCATGACTATTGTGGTAGTTAACATTATGTGTCAGCTTGGCTGGGCCTGGTTTTGAGTGGCTGGGCAGCTGGATGTAGCTATTATTCCCCATGATGAGACTGGTAATCAACTTCATGGTGGCATCTACTATGAGCAGCTGAGTAGCTGCCTTAGGGATGTGGTCTGCTTCCAGTATATAAGAAGACACTTTGAGAAAGGTCTCTGAGCTTTTTGGCATGCTTGGACCTTACATTTAGCTGAGTCTTCATTCAGTAGCCTGCCATGTTATTTGCCAACCTTTGGAATGTTTCCAGATTTGAACTAGTGGACTGATGTGTTGCTTAATAATCTTGGGACTGTGCCATTTTACTTACTGGCCTTGGGCTTGTCAGCCTCAGCAGCCAGCAGCTGCCTGAGTGAAATGATGCCTCCAGCTTCAGTGGGCTGGGAGCAAGAGGCAGAGCTGAAGGCCAAGGTGGAGGGCCTATACCCAGTCCCTAGAGCTGGCACTTTGAACTAGGCCTTCTAGCCTCCTAGACTGTAAGAGAATAAATCCATTTGTTAAAGTCATCCACTTGTGTTATTTTCTATTAGAGCTGCACTAGAGAACTAATACAATCCTCAATGGTCATTTCTTGCTTTTATTTGCTCAGTTTGTTTTGTTTTGTATGTTTAAACCAATGACTCTCCCTAGCAATCCCTACCTTTTAAGACTGCTGCTTCTGGTTTGCTTTGGTGTGGAAAGCAAGATATTCATCATAATCAGAACTATGTCTAAAAATAACAAATGGACTCTGAATGAGGACCTGAGGAATATTGTTCCTGACAAATTGCATGAGTTTATATATGCACATGGGTCTTTATACTAAGTCTGATAGGCTTATTTTCTGATTTTCAGTTGCCTTGCAAAGAAGTAAACTCTGGAAATGGCATATTATTGACCTTAATATGCTTTTCCCCAATTTCTCTAAATATTATCTCTGCACTAAATACATACCTCTTCCTGAAAGCATGTAAGGTGAAATTTCAAGTAATCGATTGATTAATCTTGACCAAAATCCCATTGGAAAATAAGGCATTTCATACAGTCGAATAATAATTTCTGAGTTCTCACAATGCGGAAGCTCTATCACAGGCCTGTGGTCAGACAAACTAAAGCAGGAAAAAAACATCATTATACAGCTCCAGAAAACAATGACTGTAATTGATGAATTGAGGATAAATGTGTTAAGCAATTGCACTTTTTATAATTTTTTTTGCGACATGTGGTTTCTACTTAAAAGTTTCAGTGGTTATTTAATCAATTCAAATGCAAGCTCAAGTGTAATAGATGTATGATTTTTTTTTCTCAGTAATTCTATTATACTAATATATAAATCAATATAATTATATATAAGCAAATATTTCAGGGAATATATACAACTTGAAATATATGTACTAGAAAAATCAAAGTATATTTTAAAAATTTATTTCCATTCATTTATCGATGCAATTTGTACTTTCCAGTGTTGTATTACTTTACATTTACAATATTTCCCATGTGTTTGTAATACCCCAAAACTAAACTCATTGCCATCAAGCTGATTCCGACTTATAATGTCCCCACAGGAGAGAGCAGAACTGCCCCACAGGGTTTCCAAGACTAAATCTACAACAGACTGCCATATCTTTCTCCTGCACATGGGCTGGTTGGCTTGAACTACCAATCTCTCAGTTATCAGCTGAATACTTTAACCATTGCACCACCATGGTTGTTTATGTGCTTGTTTATAGAGCAATATGAAACATTTCTACAAGACAGGGCTAGATCGTAGGCTTCCATTGCGATGTCTCTGACAATTCTCTGTCAACGTTATTTAAGACTTTCTCAGTACCATATTCATATGTACACACACAAGTATAAATGTAAAACAATCTCTACTATTTCCCTTTCTTAAATAATTATTTATTGAATAATTTAGGCAATTTACAGCAAACAGTAATTATATTCATAAAATAATCCAATATGTTTGCTACTTGGCTCCTCTGCAGATCTACCTTCTTAAATATACTGTAATATTTTAGAAGTCATTTGCTGTATCTTTAAAGTATTAAATGCACTCTTTTCATTAAAAGCCAATACTAGACTTCAAAACAAAGCTGACATATAAAGCAAAACACAATACATATTTAATACATGTACCACAGACCAAAGTTACTTTGATGATTAAAACAATATAATAAGTGGTGAATTTCCATACAGTAATTATTTTTTTAAGTTTTGGTTTACCTGCTTGGAACCAGCAAATTTTCTTCTCCTATTGGCAAGGCAATCTGGAATTTTTCTAGGAGTTTAAAGTACTGTGCCATGTAGTTCTTTGGAAATCTCCTTTTCTTTGAAAGGAATTTTTCCACATCTCTACGTGAAATAATTCCCTTAGGATGTTTCGGACCACCTTCCACTTTCACTGTCAAAATCTGAAAGATGTAACTCATAATCACTAGAATTCATTCTCTGAGGAGCTCAGAATTTAAGGCATTTAATGTCTATTTGCTCAGTGAAAATCACCAGAACATTTTCATGTTGTTACGTACAACAGGGGGCCTAATCCCTCTCATATCTTTGTAACCTAGAAGTTCATCATCCCTGCAACACATCTTCACCATGCTAGTGCCACCCAATGACTGGCAGTAGATTTTTCTACTTCTTCCCATTTTGAAGTGGACAATCCTAGGCCTCTAATAAATCTTGAAAATCCCTGAAGAATACCTCCTCTTCTTAATTCCTCAAGGTTAGGAGCAATGTCTTAGTCACCTGTTTACTCCCCATCGCATCCAGAAATTTGCATACCTCACGCCAGAGGTTTCCACCCACAAAAAAAAATTTTTTAAATGTCATTGAATAAAGAGAATACATTCAGATCAGAAATTATTGAGATTCTCCAAAACCAGTGTACCTTAAACTTTCCTTAGATCTAATTAACAGATCAATCTGATATCCCATATTTTTATACAAGGAGCTCTGGTGGCATAGTGGTTAAAGCATTCTACTGCTAATCAAAAGGCTGATAGTTCAAATCTTCCAGCCACTCTGTGAGAGAAAAATGAACCAGTCTGCTTCCACCACATTTTTATAATAACAGTATATTCCTAAGGACTGTGCTATCACTAGAAGCTTGTAATAGAAATACTACCTTACATTTATATAGTAAGAGATAAGCAGACACTCCTAGAAGGAAGACTGGGCAATCTACTTCCATAGAGATACTGTCTTGGAAGTCCAAGGAGGGGTCGCTATGAGTCAGATCCAACTCAACATCACTAAGTTTGTTTTTTTGGTCCATCAGTGGTAAGTGAGGCAGTGTAGCACAGTTTAGAGACTCTCAAAGTAATAACTGCACTTTTCTGGAGTTCACTCCCAGAATCTGAGTCAGTAGTTTAGGGTGAGGCTTGGGACTCTGCTTTTTTAACAAGCATCCCAGATTATTCTGATGCTCATAACACTTTTATGCTTTGATCATTGTCAGAGCAACTAAAAGAAAAGTTAGAAGAACTCTGCTTAAAATCTAGGCTCTGCATCTTATAATTTGTGTGACCTTGGAAAAGGCATTTAATTTCTTCAACCCACATTTTCCTTCTCTGTGAAATGAGGTAACAAAAGTGATTCTGCCTTAGATAGAAGTGAGGATAAAATATGCAAGGTATGCAAAACACTGACAATTTTTAGCAAAGGGTATTAAGCCCTCATATTTTAGCATTATTATCTACTTGTGTATTTTACTTAGGCAAATTCATTTTTAAAAGTGCTTTGTGCTTGATTTTTTAAATGAGATCATTTAAATGAGGTGTATAGTAAGCACTCAAAAAAAAAAAAAAAAAAAAAAAAAAAACAACTCACTGCCATCAAGTCAATTCCGACTCATAGAAATCCCCATTAGGCTTCTGAGGTGGTAAATCTTTACCAGAGTATATTGCCACATCTTTCTTATCTTCCTTTCAAGGAGCAGCTAGTGGGTTTGAATCACCAACCATCTGGTTAGCAATCAAATGCCTTAGGCACTGAGTCACCAGAGCTCCTTACATTAAGCAGTTGTTGTTGCTGTTGTTGTTATGTGCCGTCAAGTCGCCCCGACTCATAGCGACCCCTCCTTGGGTTTCCAAGGCAGTATCACTACGGAAGTAGGATTGCCCAACCTTCCTTCCGAGGAGTGGCTGGTGGGTTTGAACCGCCAGCCGTCTGGTTAGCAGGCAAGTGACTTAGCCACTATGCTACCAGAGCTCCTAAGTAAGAATCATTAATTTTTAGTTATTATTTGTGGTAAATAGTTTCTAAAGATAGACACCATCAACACCTTCTGTCCCTGGATGTGCATGCCACTCAGTACATCATCAAGAAATGCAGTCCATTTCCCCTCCCTTGAATCTGGGTCAGCCTTGGGTTTGTTCTCACCACTATAATGTGGCAAAAGTGACACTTGACCAACTCTGGGTCTATTTTTAAGAGGACTGGTAACTCCTGCTTCCTAAGAAAGCCAACCACAAGGTAAGATGTCCATTTCCTCAGAGACCATCATGCTGTGAGTAAGCTCAAGGTAGCCATATGAGAGGCCACATGGAGAAACACTAAGACAGGAGAAGTGTGAGTATGGCCATCTTGGACTTTCCAGCCAAGCTCAAATGAATGGAGCCAAGTGAACAACCCCAGCCAATACCATGTGGAACAGAACCACTCAGCTGAGCCCAATTAACATACAGACTTGTGAGAGATAACAAATTGTTGATGTTTTGCACCTCCAAATTTTGGAGATCCTTGTTACATAGCAATAAAACACAGAAACATTATCTTAGTGTTATCACCTTTAAAACATCGCCTAACGTTCCTTCAGCCGAGCATCTTGTAATGCTAACTTATGATTCTTTTCGAGGAAAGGATTTTCCCCATTCCTCTGTATTTCTTGCACGTAGTTTCTCCAAGAGATTAAATTGCCATGCAAGCTTTTTAATACTCTAACTGATTAATTCAATCAGTCACTTCCGTATCTCTTTTATCATACAGCTAAATGAGTTTTGCAAAGTCTCTATGCCTTGATGGAACTTTCTTTAATAAGTATAGTGACCTAACAGCTTGGGGCACTTAGAGAATGGGTGGGCTTATTAGTGCTCTGTACCATGAAATTATTCCTGCCCTGGCCTTGATGACTCAGGGAGGTGAATGCCTCCATTAATTTTTACTGATGTGTGTCAGACAAGTGGTTCTTGTTTCCACTTGGTTATTTATAACTTTCATGCTCTTTAAAGCTTCATGAATTGACATTATATTTCAATTTATCAGTGCAAGAAAAAATGATGTTATTTATTTCTTTACAGTAATAAAAAATTTAAATTATCATGTAACTGACCCTTTAGATTTGTCTTTCAAAATAACTTTGTGTTTTCAAATTCTTAATTTTGATTTCAATTAGCATGATTACCATGTAACTATGCTAGTGAGAGAAGAACTTTCATGGTATTTTATCTTAATCACACTATAGACTATTCAGGGATTTTTTTTTGCAGTCATAGTGCCTGCTGATTGGAAATCTGCTTTTTTTAAAAAAAAAAAACCTCCCAGGTGATGCTGATGCAAATCACTACTGAATAAGGTACTCCCACGCTCATAATACCCACAGATGTACAACTTTAAAGCTTCCAAATTCACATGGGAACACATCACTTCTTAATGTAACTTTAGCTCTTTCTTGATGATATAGAGTTTGGTTAGTGTCTGATAGTTACAGTATTCTACTTACAACAGCAAAATCTTTAGAGTATATTTTAAAATTACTTTTTTGTACTGGATGTGTCTACTGACACATACATTGGGTTTAGCACCACACCTGGCACACTCTCTAAAACTGCATGAGTACATCTTCACTGTTTAAAAACACTTTTTTTTCACATTTGTCAAAATAATAAGACCTAAATTACCAAGTAGTTCAATTATAAAAGTACTAAAATTTCGCTCACATACACTGAACTGAGGCAAGGTGCTAATCTCATTTAGTCCTTTTAGCAATCTTAATATCGTTAATATCAGTAGTTTATAAATGAAGAAAGGAAGACTTCAAATTTTGAGAAGTATTTTAAAGGTTGAAAGCTATAAAGTATTTAGAAGAGATGTGAACAAATATCAAGCTGATTCAAGAGCTTGTGCTCTCGACTACTGTCCTGTACTGGTTCCATTATCAGTTAGTATAATGGAACTTTCCATAATATATGTGCAGAAGGATGAACACCTAACTTAAAAATAACTACAAAAATATTTATAACTGGCATTACAGTTAATTTCCAATTACCAATGATGTTTTGATGTGCTTTCAAGTTCCATGTTATCAGATTTAACACCAACTGATTTCCTTTTTCAAAATATTTTCTTTTTCCCCTTAGGTAAAATTTTGCTACTCTTTTTAAAGATAATCTGAGGAAATTTAATTTCTATCATGGTTTAATTGGAAGGGGTATTTCTTTTTTTTTTTTTTTTGTTTTTCAACCTGAGAAAACCTGATTGATTATGTCTTGGTAGGGCTGATTTACCCATTATGCACAGTAGACACAATGCCTAGGTCCCACAAATGTTTTTTTGGGGGGATGTATATTTCTAATGTAAGAAGATACCATCATTTTAGGGCTCAGGAAGTTTTTTATAAAACTACACATTATACTCAAAAACCAAAGAATTGCTAATGGGTATATATGCTGGAGACATTCTCCTCCAGCTCACCTTAGTTCATGATTAAGTTAAAGGCAATGCTTCTCAATAGGAGTGATTTTTCCCTTTAGAGGACATTTGTCAATATCTGGAGACATTTTTGTTTGTCATAACTAGGAAGGTACTACTGGCATCTAGAGTATAGCATCCTACAGTGCACAGCAAAGAACTAGAAAGCCCAAAATGTCAATATCAAGGCTTAGAAACCCTGAGCTAGAATGTTCTGCTCAAGCAGTTTTCTATGGAAAACTGCACAGCTGAATTATTAAACCTAATCAATAGAAACTCAGAAGTACAGACTGTCATGGAGAAAAGAGGTCATTTTCCATATGAAATATTATAAATGAAGAAAAGGTAGCCATAACCACCATCCAAAAGTTTTTTTTTTAATTTTCAAGTATTTAGAGATCAGACCATCACATTTCCTCTACTCAAGAGTCAAAAGTCTCCTTCACGTTATCTAGATAGAAGCTTTACAGACTCATCAATCTAATTTTCATATATGTGTGAGTGTGTGTGTATTAAAAACTATATATATCTCACTGCCGTTGAGTTGGTTCCAGTCATAGGGATCCCTCCTAGGGTTTCCAAGGCAGTATCGCTATGGAAGTAGATTGGCCAATCTTCCTTCTGTTGTTGTTGTTGTTATGTGCCGTCGAATCAGCCCCGACTCACAGCGACCCCTCCTTGGGTTTCCGAGGCAGTATCACTGCAGAAGTAGGATTGCCCAACCTTCCTTCCGAATCCTTCTGAGGAGTGGCTTTTGAATCTCCAGCCACAGGGTGGATTTGAACCTCCAGCCTTCCAGTTAGCAGTCCCATACCTTAGGCAATATGCCACCAGAGCTCTTCAAACTCACTAGCCACTCCTCAGAAGGAAGGTTGGGCAATCTACTTCTGTAGTGATACCACCTTGGAAACCCAAGGAGTGGTTGCTATGAGTCAGATCCAAGTAGATGGTGGTGAGTTTTTTTTTTTTTTTTTTTTTTTAAATCTCTCTCTCTCTATCTACCTACCTACCTACCTACCTATATCAAGAATTTTCACAAGCCTTCATTCAATTTACAAAATTAATAACCAAACCAAAGATATCTGGATCTAGAAAAGCAGAATGGAACAAATTGGTGTAAAACATCTGTCTGCAACTCTGGAAGAAGGCATTAAAGTGAAGTCTAAGAGATTTTACCTTTTTCCATAAATTCATCTTTATACAATATTCTAAGGAGCTCTGGTGGTGTAGTGCCTAAGGCATTTGACTGCTAACCAGAAGATTGATGGCTCAAACTCTCCAGCCACTCTGCGAAAGGAAGACTGGGCTATCCACTTCCATAAAGATTTACTGCCTCAGAAACCCAATGGAGGTTGCTGCGAGTGGGAATCAACTCGATGGCAGTGAGTTTGGGTTTTTTTTAATACAATATTGTATGTGATGTTTTCTAAGTTTTATATTGAAAACAGCTTCTACCTTAACTAGACATGAAATCTACCATGTTCAATGCTCTTAGTACCGTCTGTTCTATTCCTCAGTCATAACCTCATAGCACAAAAATATAAGACACTAACCTGTGCCATGACTTTACAAAGCCACTTAGGTTCCACAAAATATAAGTCACTTAGTTGCAGTGCTGGGTCTTGAAAATGAAGCAGGACCCCTGTGGTAAAAAAAAAATATATATATATCTAATAGTGAAACAAGGAATCTAGAACATATACCTATCAAAGGGCTTTGGAGAGGATGTAGTCCAACCCCTCATTTTACAGATGAGGAAATTGTAGCATAGCAGTGACAGAACTTGGACTAGAACCTGAATATCTTGGTTTTAAAGCTCTAATGTTCCATTATTACAAAAAAATAATTTTTGAACTATATAAAATTATTATATACAGTATGAGACAGTCCATTGCATAGCATATATTTACACAAAAATATAAATTCTTAATTCTGTTTTTGGTTTTCTAAATATACACTACAAAGACATATCTTATTATCAAATACGGATAAGAAGCACAGCATGTCCAGAGACTACTGGTTTAAGAATGATGGGGAAAAGGAACAGAATATATTCCATGCAAAGATATTTTTCATGGCACAGAATCTGGGGTTCAGCAGCAGGTTCCCAGCCACTTATTCTACTATTACAAATCAACTGACACATTTCTAGCAAAGTTAAACTGATCAAATTCACAATTAGTGCTGAAGTCAGTGAATGTTTTGGTCTGCTAGACCATGTTAGCAACATGTGTTGCAACAGACAGCACAAGATCTGCCACTCAAGTGCTACATCATGTCAGGCAACCATTGATTCTCTGCCCAATAATATTGGACCACGCCAATAAAAATTTCACTTCACAGTATATAAATAACTTACACTTTCCCACACACTAAATTCAATTAATTCTATGAAAGGTTAGGTCCTGTGCACAGGGGCCCATGCCACCTGAACAGTAAAGCCAAGTTTTAGAACCCACTCCTGCTCAGGGACTTTTTCCTACTACTTTGCCATTAAATTACTTGTAATTCTTTTTTTTTTTTTTTTCTTATAACATGATGCATGACTTAACATTAATGTACATGATCATCTTTCAAAAAAACCACATCAGTCTATTCAAGAATTTTATATATATTCTGCTAAACCTCGATTATAAATTCTACACAAGGTGCAAATACATTTTTATAAATTATTACAGCCAGGTTTTGAAAAACGTGAAACAAATCCACTAACCTGATTCATTTAGGAAGTGAATTGCATGAGGAAGCTCATTTTCATCTAACTGCAGCTGATTTTCTTTCACTAGTTGTAATAATCGTTTCTGGTCAATTACAGGAAATTCAATTGGCACATTTTTACGCTCTGATAAAATGATTTTCTCAAGTTCTACATAGCAGGCTGGAATCAGCTGCCCAACAACAGGCTGGTCTCGGATCTATGTAATTGCACATGACAAGCTGTAAAAATCTATTTTATTCATGCATTAGTCAGGTGGTTGGTAAATCCAGTACTAATAATTGTTACAGAAAAAGAGTATATCATTCAGAAGTGCATTTTTAAGTAAAATCAAAATGTGATATGAAGCTGCTAAAATTGTAAGAAACAAATAAAGAAGTTGAAACGAAAATTTTTAAAGTATAGACACAGAAGCTAATTTGGAAAAATCTATCAAAATAGTATGGAAACATTTATCCAGCTATACAGAAAAAAAGTGACAAAAATTAGGATAAATCCTTAATCATAAATGAAGAGTTTTCTATTTATTAAAATATTATATTTATATGCAATAAACATACTAACATAAGAAATAAGAGCATTACATGATATTTTTTACCTTATTTATTTATTAGATGAAAATACCTAGACCCTGGGCTAAAACATTACATTTTGTGCTTATTATCTGCAAAATGTCATATTGGTGGAATATCAACAGTGCAGCATGGAGACAGACATGAAATCCTCTCAGCCAAGCTGAGTTTTCTCACTGGAATCTTGAACTTGGACAAAGGAGGAATTCTCTAAGCACCAATGATTCTGCTGAAACGATGATCATTGATCTATTATACTCAGAATCTAATCACTGTCCACTAAGTGAGTAACATATAAGGTAAATTTTTTTTTAAAGAATGGCCTAAGATGATAGATTCCATATTAAAAATCTCTCTTCTAATCCCTTGCCCCCTACCCTTTTTTGTCTTGAAAATTTAATTTTTAATAGACTGGCAATTCTAAAAATAGTAACTAAAATGCCTTTGAGGACCACCAGATGGCAATCTCTCTCCATTTCTGGACCCATGAAAACTGTTTATCTTTGTTACCTGACAACACGTATGAGAACTTCTACTTAAATTCTTAAACCTGCTATAATTAAAACTTGGATCTTGTTCAACAAGTATATAACCTGTTCTTTAATTTCCATAAAGAAGAACCTCAAGGAGGCTACTGACAGCAGCCATAACAGTCACTTTAAAGTTATCTCCAAACTGGCATTTGAAAGATTGTTTTAATGTATCTCTTACCCTAGAAAATTAAATGGAATTCTACTAACCTATACTTTTCATATTCCTTCTCCTCATAATTTATAGATTAAGATTAAATAAAGCTGAATATTGAACTTTAGGTTTTAATTCATGAGGTGAAACCTATACATAGAATTAAATAAGCATTCTCAAAGAAAGTAGCTGGGTCACAGGGCAAGCAAAGAATCCCAGCTCTGCTAATGAGCTGGACAACACTGAAAGCAGTATTGTTGGCATAGAACTCTGCTTTATCTTATGTCTCCTTTCAGATTGATTTTCAGGTCACCAAGAGCCCAAGCAAAACAAAATGCATTATTCTAAAAGGTAGGCATAAGCACAAGTTAATAAGGGTGAGACAGAAAAAGATTAGGGAAGAGCCAAGAGAAAAGGAAAAGACGAAAAACAAATGAGAGGTGAAAAAATATGTCTAATAGATTAAAAGCTGTTTTTTGAATACAGGTGGGAGCACTTCAGGGAGGAAACAATATGCAAGTTTTGGAAGGCTCACTGCTCCTGGATCCTCTGAAAGAGTTACTATTTACAAAGCAGTCAAATTGACTTTCAAACTAATACACCAGAATGTATACATCCACTAGCAATATACACCTTTCTGCAAGGAACTCTGCCATTTCTCAAAACATTACTTTAACTTCCTTGCATGGAGATGCTTTCTGAGTTTATTTATAAGTGCTGGAAGAAAATGGTTCTTATTGATTGCTAGTGATATCTTGTTATTAGAGAAAAACAGCATTAATCTGATTTGTTGAGCCATATTTATTTACAGACTTTGTTTCAATTAAATACAAGCTTTTTCAAAACAAACTCATTGTGATAGTTAAGGTTGTGAGTCAACGTGGCTGGACCATGATTCTAAGTGGTTTAAGCAGTTGGGGTGTGGTTGTTCCCATGATGATATCTGACAGTATATGCTTTGAACAGTCAATCAGTTAAAAGGGAGTTTCCTTGGGGGGGGGGTGGACTTCTTCATATATATTATATATACATATATACACACACACACACATACAAACACACATACATGTATGAATGTCCAGAGAAAATTTGGGAACTTTCTGCTGGATCTGGATCTTGTCGGGCTGCCTGTCAATCTTGGGTTCGTCAGTGCCTGCAGCAGCATGAGTCAGAAAAAGCCTCCAGCTTGACATCTGGTCCAGGAACTTGGGACTTGCTAACATCTACAACTGTCCTGTGAGCCAACAATCTGCCATTTTTCCTGCTGATCTTGGATTCATTATCTACCGGTCAGCAGCCTGCTATACTGCCTGCCAATCTTGGGCTCATCAGCCCTTGCGGCTGTGTGTGTGAGTCAGGAAAATCCTCTGGCTGAACATTTGATCCAGGAACTTGGGACTTGCCAGTCTCTATGACTGTGGAGCCATTTTCCTGAGATACATCTCTCTCTCTTTCTCTCTCTCTCTCTCTCTTTCTCTAAGCTTTATTGGTTTTGTTTCTCTAGCGAAACTAGCCTAAGACATTCATCTCCAAAGGAAACTTTAAAAAAATAAGATATATACTCTGATAACAATGATAAAAAGAGAAGCTATTAAAATATCTTAAATAAACAACAAAGTTTTGTAAGTACAGGTATTATCTCAGAAAAAATCCCCTGGATAAAGAGAACATTAAATTGGATGTATATTTATTTTTCAAAAAGCTATATTACTTGCTAATCGTATATCCCATAAGAAAGTAGAAAAATCTGCAAATAAGTAATGTTATTCTTCACACATAAAATGCTATTTTCTCACCATCAGTACACCTTTTAGTGCTAGTGAAAGACATGTATTGAAATATACATATTCTCTCCATAGGCACCAAAAAGACCAACACATTTATAACAGCCATATATGTATGGCTCATTAAGTTCAGATAGGACTGTAATCTGTGGAAACAGAACACAACTAAGCTAACTGGCAATGTGGAGTTATAATCAGGGTGATCAAATAATTTATCATACAAACTGGAATTCTTTTGAGAATGAATAATTACACTGGGACTGCCCAGGCCAAATAAGACCATCATTATAAGCCATGATCTTGGTCATTAGTGTCTTTGAGCTAAGCCAACAGGGACGAACAATGAAATCCACCATTGTGTTTGTCATATTCAACTATTCAGGGTATTTTTCAGTGTAGCTTGTTATGTTCTCTGTAGAACCTAGAGAAGATTTCCTTTTCCTGCAACTATTTAAAACCAAGTTTTCTCCCTGACAATATATTTGTGTTTTATGAATTAAAATTTGGCTTACCAGAAAAGAACTTAGCAGAACAGAACTTTGGAAATCAAAAACATAATTCCTAAAATGAAAGGCAAATTTTTATAAACTAAAATATTGTTTGACATTGCTGAAAACCAAATTAGTTATCTTGACAACCAAAGCTATCGCAATAAATGCCGAGGGAAAAAACAAAATTGGAATAGAGATCTTAGTGCCAGGGAGGCGTGAAGGAGTGGCACAAGTCAGGCATAAAATAGGAACTCCAAAAGAAAGGCGTAGGATAGACAGACAAATATCAAAGAATAATTAAAGAAAGATGCCCCCAATATCTAATCTTCACTTGCATCCTATTGACTGAATCACTACTACAGGATATTGAGGAAAAGGATATTAGAAACATTTTCTAAAATGACCACCTTCCTGGGATCCTCTACTTTTGATTCCACTTATACAAATTTGAAATGAGGTATGGTATAAATAAGTAAAATTGAAAGCATTTTTTAAAACATCCCATGATATTAAGATGATTGTTTTACTCTCAAGACTTCTGATGTATCTAAGAGGTTGTATAATAAGTTATGTTGATCTACTAACTGATACTAGGTATAAACCATATTACCTTGAAATTAAGACTCTCATTTATAATGGTTTTCCGAAGTTTTGCTAAAGCATCAGATTCCTCAGTGGCATTCACAAAGTGGTAATCCCGTATTGCAGGGAACCCTCGCTTGTTTAAGAGTTCTTTGGTGATCTTACTTATGCAGGCTTTACGCTGCTT
Organism: Orycteropus afer afer; assembly: GCF_000298275.1. NCBI lineage: Eukaryota > Metazoa > Chordata > Mammalia > Tubulidentata > Orycteropodidae > Orycteropus > Orycteropus afer. Next base: position 204,867 of record NW_006921687.1, read on the forward strand.
CTCATCAGAAATATCCAAATGTGTGCCAACAAGAATCACAGGGGAAGAAGAAGCCCGTGCCTGCAGAGAAGAACACAAAATATTCCTATGCTTGTTTTGAAATTAAGACTGCTTACATCTCTATTAGGAGCTGTGGTGGCATAGTACCTAAGGCATTTGACTGCTAACAGAAGGCTGGCAGTTCAAACCCACCAGCCAGCCACTCTTCAGAAGGAAGACAGGGCAATCTAATTCCGCAGAGATATAGCCTCAGAAAGCCATGAGTTGGGACCAACTCGACAGCAGTGAGTTTGGTTTGGTTTTGGACATCTCTGTTTGTACTCACTTTCCATAAAATTCCATATTGAATAACAATAGAAATTAGAAGCCTTCCAGGAAAGCAAAAGAACACCTGTCTTTAATTATTGAGGAACTTGGAAACAGACAGATATAAAAATCTCCTTTCTTAGAGATAAGAAAAAACTTAACCTTAAGAAAAATCATTTCTCTGCTCCTTCTTAATACAATGACTACCACTCTTCAGGTAACTTTGTTTTATTTCATTTTCCATATCTCAAAATGGATTAATCTTTAAGTGTGTTTTCTCAATAAAATAAGAATTTAACAAAAATAAAAAGTATATCAAGGTAACACACATAATGTTTTACATTTTTTCTTTCCTCATCTATAATTTAATCTCCTGACTTCATTTTGTAGTCATTCAATTCAGAGACTACAATGAAGGGGTTAAAAAAAAAAAAAAAGCACTCACACAAGTATCAGTGCCATTGTAATATTTGCTTACTTTTGTTAGCTATAATAAAGCCAAGAAAAAATTGAAATACTACAATTACAAACAATCATTGTATGCAGCTGGAATACATGCCAAACTGTCAAAATATAAATTATTGTAAGCACAGAAGAACCCACTAGCTCTTCACTTGTACTTCAGACCCAGTTCTAAAAAGCCATATTTTTCAGAGGAAGAGCTGACAGCATGGCAGCAAGGGAGAAGGTAGGAAAATTAGAGTAAATCCCAAATATAAGAGCATATTAATTTGCAATCATTTAAAAATGTAGGATTGAAAGGACTTAGTATTAAATTGTCAGCTGAGAACATCACTGTTTGGTGATGAATGATTGCTTTTCTTCATTTGGTTTATATAAAATTAGGAAAATATCTATCCCACTTAAGAAACTATATGCACAAAAATGGCTTAATATACATATTTCCCACTTTTATAGGTTAAAAGGATTTTAGGTGTCTATAATACTCATCGATATGGAACACACTATTTTTGTCATGAGATAACTACTCTGATAATTTACCTACTTGAAATTTTATTGCTTCTAACTCTCTTTTTAAAAATTGTTTTAAGACACTGTTTAAGCAACTATTTGTCCCAAGTAAATTACCTTACAAACAAACAAAAAAAGAAATTATTTTCTATTTTCAAATAATTATATTAGCTCACCTTTATATTGAAGAGCCAAGGCTTCATGGCATCAACTTCAGCTTGTCCTTTGCTGAGATCATAGACAGCAAGGTACAATGCTCGTTGCGTCATGAAGTGGGGATGAGTACTGTAGAATTCCTCCCGACCTAATTAAAGATTATAGGCTTTTCTTTAGCTTTCTATATAATAGGCAAGAATCCTTAAAAAAAAAAACACACTTTTTTTTTTTAGACAATACTATTTACTCTTTAGCATAGTGAGAAGAGAAAACCAATCAAAAGACAATGTTTAAAAAGCTGTACTTGGCTTTACTAGTCATTGACAACTTTTAGCATGTATATCAGCAAACAATCAAGTATTTAGCTTAATTAAGCTGGCATCTGCTGTTTAATTGCTTAATCTATGGCTCCCTAACATCTCTTCTCCATGTATCTCTCCTTCTGGTGGTAAATGTAACATTAGAAGAAATAAATGACTGTGGAATAATTCCACAAGTTCCATCACTCTGTTTGAAATCTTGGAACAGAAAACTCAGATTCTAATTCCTGATTTTAAAGAAAGGTGAAATCAAATAAAAAAATTCTAGAGAAACAAATACCTGCAAAATCCCACACATTTAGAATGAGGTCTTTCTTCCTTTTGCCTCTTACTTGGATAGGCCAGTCTTTCACGTCAATGCCAACTGTGGCACTTTGCATTCCAAGATCGGATTTCTTGGTTTTCATTAATTGCTGCAATAAAGTAGTTTTACCACTTTCAGTATTCCCCACAATCATAAGTTTCATTCGATTATAGGGCACAGCTTTTTTTAACCGCTGTTGAAGAAACCTGGTAGGAAAGTAAAATAATAAACTGCTTAACAGTGTATTTAAGATATAGGTGAGTTGACATACCATGAATATTTAAAATATTAGACTGTTTTAAAATATAAAGTATGCAAAAGAGTTCATAGCTCATATAACTAATGAAATGCATGCCTTTTAATGCACTGTTAATGTATATATTTTGTTAGTGATAGTGTAGTTGATAATGATTATCAAACATAATGATATGTTACAATATCACCAGAAATAATCAAAATGTCAAAATATATTTGCAATACTTATTAGAACACATTACACTTATCTAGATTTCTTTAAAGAGTACAAATAAAACTCTAAATTTTTCTAAATGTAAAATTTTAAAAACTCCATATGACATAGAACCAAAACAAAGCATATACGTATACTGTTACACTATACTTTGATATTGGCTATATTATATTTATACCTGTGTGTGTGTGTGTGTGTGTATATATCTCCATATATACAATAGATGTACTGATAACATATACACACACACACACACATATATATATAACATCCTGATTTATATATATATATATGGTGTGTGTGTGTGTGTATATATATATATACTCTGGTAGCATAGTGCCTAAGGCATTTGACTGCTAACCAGAAGGCTGGTGGTTGAAACCCACCAGCCACTCCTCAGAAGGAAGGTTGGGCAATCTACTTCCATAGTGATACTGCCTCAGAAACCCAAGGAGGGGTTGCTATGAGTCGGGTCCAACTCGATGGCACCTAACAACAACAACGTATATGATGTATATGGATAATAAGAGCACATTGGTTACATTATAAATAAATACACGTAAACTATTACACTATCACCAGATGTTAACATATTGTTATTCCTAATCAATCTTAATGTTAAAATAATTAAAACAATCTAGAATTGCTATAGGTGGCTAAATAAAATCACCTTTAAAATAATGTTGTTGTTGTTGTTGTTATTTGCCGTTGAGTCGGACACAATTCATAGCAACCCCTCCTTGAGTTTCCAAGGCAGTATCCCTGTGGAAGTAGATTGCTCAATCTTCCTTCCGAGGAGTGGCTGGTGGGTTTGAACCACCAGCCTTCTGGTCAGCAGTCAAGTGCCTTAGGCACTACGCTACCAGAGCTCCTTTTAAAATAATAGTAGCTTTAAAATGTTCTCAAATTTATAGTGGATATAGAATGATATATTTTAAACTATACTAAAATGTTGGCATTTTAAATGGCATTTTAAAATTATAAGTGAATTTTTGAGACTACTACTGACTGATCCACTCTCATAACTAATAGGAATCTAATCAACATTTTTGACACCCTGAACAAAAGGCAACATTACCTGTCTTTATCCCTTTGATGCTTAAAAATATAAGATCTGACAGATCAGATGCTAGGCCTATTGTCATTGTTATAACTCATTTTCTCACATAAAATTTAATTTCTGTTTTCACCAATAGACAAAAAAATCAATGGTTCACATGTATATTTCTTAAGAACTGAATTCATCAAAAAATCATTCTTAAAAAAGCAAATACTATACAAACATATGATCCCAATATCATGGAGCAAGACTTTATGAACCTCTCAGCTCTTCTTGGGTTTGTATTGGACTTTCTAATGCTGTTTGCTGCCCTTTTTCTGTTGTATGTATTAAAGGCCTATGGTAAAGACCTCCTTGGTAATGCAAATTATCTAAGTCATTGTCTTTTGTTTAATACTTACTGCTTTTTAAGTAGCCTATTCATTAGTTAAAATTTATTATCTGGTAAGATTCTTTTATGCAATTACATAAAGAAGTTACTTTATTGTAATTGCTTTACTTTCTTTTATTATAAACATTTTTTTAAACTTTAAAAAAAATAAATAAAGCAAATGCTGCCTGATGTGGATGAAATTGGAGGACATTATGCTGTGTGAAATAAGTCAATTACAGAAGGACAAATACTGTATTAGTTCACCATTGTAAAAAGTCAAGGAAAGTTTTATATATGGAAGGAAACTGTTGGTTTCCAAGCGGGGGAGAGGAGGGGAGGGAAAATTGCTATATAGGTAAGATACAAGTATTGATTTGGATGAAGGGAAAGGGAATATACCAAATCAAATGACCAACACAATAATACTAAGGAAAAGAAAGACACAGAGAGGTGCACTGGAGGTACAGATAACAAAGATAAACACTTTTACATATACAATACTATGTTATCCCTCGGAAGGAAGGTTGGGCAATCTACTTCCATAGTGATACTGCGTCGGAAACCCAAGGAGGGGTCGCTATGAGTTGGGTTCGACTCGACAGCACATAACAACAACAACAACAATAACAACTGTGTTATCAGTGGTAACAAACGTTAATCTATAAGTAATTAGATGTGTAAACAGGCTGAATTATCAGGTATGTCTTGGCAAAGGGAATATACCCAGGAACACATGTAAGGTTAGCAGATGATATTTCCACATACATATTTATATTGCTATAAGAATGTCCATATAAATAGAACTAACAGGGAACAAAGTTATGATAACTTCTTAGGCACAGTCAATCACCCTGATGGAGTGAGTTGTTGGACCAGTGGGCTTGGGACCAAGGATGTGGGGGACAAAAAGTTCAATTGGCATAACATACTACAGAAAATCATTGTTCTACATCCTACTTTGGTGAGTAGTAACTGGGGTCTTAAATGCTTGCAAGCAGCCATCTAGATGCAAAAATGGACCTCTCCTGGTCCAGAGCAAAGAGGAATGAAGAAAACAAAAGATGAATGGAAAAAATTAGTCCAAAGGACAAGTGGACCATGAAAACCTCAGCCTATAGGACCATGAGAGCAGAAGAAATAGATGATACGCAGCTACCACTGTCAACCACTCAGTGGTTGACAGAAAGGGATCAGGTCAGGAGGCCCTGGATAAAGTGGGTGAACAATGTGGAACAAAACTCAAAATTATATATATATATATATATATATAGGACCAGGTTTACTGGTCAGATAGAGCCTGATGAGACCCCTGAGACTATGGCCCCTAGTTACCCTCAGTCCTAGAACTGAACTCACTCCCATGGCTTCCAGCCAAACAACAGACAGGCATATAGGGTGAACATTTACACCAGGTAGAAACATTCCTTAAATTGATCAATCATGTGAGAACAGAAGTGTACGATTTCCATATGGAGATACCTCAGGGGGCAGAAATGCATAGGAAAGAAGGACACAGGGATGAAGTAACTACAGGGAGGAAGAGGAAAGAGAGCTCTTACATTGTAGGATTTGCAGTCAATGTAATGAAACAAAATGTGTATGATCTGCTGTATGGAAAATGAATTTGTTCTGTAAACTTTCACCCAAATCACAACAAAAAAGTTAAAAAAAAAAAAAAAAGGGGAGCAAAAATGTGGTAGTTCAGTTTGTGTGTCAACTTGGCTGGGCCTGGTTGAGTGGCTGGGCAGCTGGATGAAGTATTCTGCATGATGAGGCTGGTAATCAACTCCATGGTGGAATCTACTGTGAGCAGCTTAGTAGCTACCTTAGGGAATGTGGCCTGCTTCCTGTATATAAGCAGAAGGCTTGGGGAATGGTCTTGAGCTTATGGCACGCCTGGACCCTACATGTAACTGCGTAGTTATTCAGCAGCCTGCCATGCTCTGCTGACTTTGGGACTTACAATGGACTTGAATTAATGACATGCTGTGTGGTTTGGTAACATCAGGACTGTGCCTTTTTACTTGTCAATCTTGGGCTTGGCAGCCTCAGCAGCCAGCAGCTGTCTGAGTGAAGAAAAGCCTCTAGCTTTAGTGGGCCAGGAACAGGAGGCAGAGCTGAAGCCCAAGGTTGAGGGGCTTTCATGCAGCCCCTAGAGCCTGGCACTTTGAACTTGGACTTAAAGTCTCCAATTTGTGAGAGAATAAACTCCTGTTTGTTAAGGGCATCCCATTTGTGGTATATTTCTTGTCAGAGCAGCACTAGGTACCCAAAACAAAATACTACCTACAATTTCTAAACTCTTCCAGGTTTCTGTTTGTTCTAAAATTTTTTATACACATTTAAAAATATAGTTATATAGTGGCTTGATAATATAACATAGTACATTCAAAATTACTTCTAAATTTTTAGTAGTAATTAAACCAATTTTTACATGAATATCTTCTCTAGTTTAAAGAGCAAAAATCCATAGGAAATAATTATGCAAGATCAAGGATATTTATATTTGGCATAATGGTGCCAATGTTTTTCCTTTCAAATTAAGTCAAGCACAGGTCTTAAGTCAAGAACAGAAAACCAAGTCATCATAAAAAGAGACAAAAAAGGCAAATGAAAATATATAGTCCAACAGGGAAGAGGTAACTATTGGAAGGAAGGTGGGAGCGGAGCTGTTGCATTGTGGTAAATTGTGGTCAATGTCATGAGACAAAGTATATGTGAACTGCTGTATGGAAAGTAAATTTGCTCTGTAAATTTTCACCCAAATCACAATAAAAAAATATATATATATGTAGTCCATTTGTACCTCACCAACTGTTTATCACGTACCAGGCTAAGTTAGGTGCCAAAAATCAAATAGTGAGCAAACATAGCCATGGCCATGGTAGATATTATAGTCAAGTGTGTGTGTGTGTGTGTGTGTGTGTGTGTGTGTAGAGGTATTCACAGAGCGGAGGGCGCCAAGATAAATATAGATAGGAGTAACTTAATGGAAAAGGGAAAAGATGATTTTATGAGTAGATAACAATAAGATGAATATGCTTGAAATAGAGCAAAGTGTGCAATAAAGTCTGATATCAAAGATATTTGAAGTCTTTCAAGTGTAAAGACCAGAAACAGTGATATCTTGGAAGTTTGACAGTTTCAAAAATGTTCAAGGTGTAGGTTACTAATAGGCAAAATCAAAGTTAGTAATTTGATATCACAGAACTAACTTTAATGCTTTAACATGTAATACACATAAGTTAAATACTTGCTATATGTAATGCAAAGTGAGATGTTACACTCTGCTATATTTCTTCAGATTGTTTAGTTAATAACAAGAGACTAAAGAGTAAGAATACTTATTTCCTTTCAGAGTCCATTTCTACTGAAAATCATGATTCGGAAGAGTGGTAGTTCAATTCGTGTGTCAGCTTGGCTGGGCCTGGTTGAGTGCCTGGGCAGCTGGATGTAGTATTCCCATCATGAGACTGGTAATCAACTCCATGGTGGAATCTACTGTGAGCAGCTGAGTAGCTGTCTTAGGGCTGTGGTCTGCTTCCTGTATATAAGGAGAAGCCTTGGGGAATGGTCTCTAGCTTATGGCACACTTGGACTGTATATAGCTGTGTTGTTGTTCAGCAGCCTACCATGCTCTGCCAACCTTGGGATTTACAATGGACTTGAATTAATGGCCTGTTGTGTGGTTTGGTAACATTGGGACTGTGCCTTTTTATTTGTCGACCTTGGGCTTGTTAGCCTCAGCAGACAGTAGCTGCCTGACTGAAGAGATGCCTCTAGCTTCAGCAGGCCGGGAGCAAGAGGCAGAGCTGAAGCCCAAAGTTGAGGGGCTTTCAAGCAGCCCCTAAAGCCTGGCACTTTGAACTCAGACTTAATGCCTCCAAACTGTAAGAGAATAAACTCCTGTTTGTTCAAGTCATCCCATTTGTGGTATATTCTTGTCAGAGTGGCACTAGGTAACCAGAACAGGAAGAGCATCCATTCTCTCAATGCTAGCTTGGGTAGGAAGAAATGGAAAGGTTCTGCATTGGTACCATATAAAACCATTCATTTAATGCAAAGCTATTGACATGTAGGGTGTTAATGTTAGATAGCACTATATATTTGCCTTTTGTAACTGCATATTCATAAAAGCAAGACAAGGAAAATCTGAAAGAAATGTAATAAAAACAAACAAATAAAATTATCTAACCTTATGATGTCTTTGGCTTTACATCCTATATGTTTAAAATCAAAATTAAGGCGCAGTTCATCCAAAGGAAGATCCCATATTTTGCTTAATTTCCCCATTTCATTGGGAAAGGACCTCAGTTCCAAGTTGTAACTAACATCAAGAGATGTCAGATTTTCAAGACAGCCAATCTCAGGAGGAATCTTAATGAAATAAAAAAGGACAAAACTTGTTGGTAGGAAGGAAGAAATGAGTGCTGACAGGAAACAAGAAAACCTCCTACATTCCACCAGCAACTTGAGCAACCTTTCAACAGTTCTAAAATTTTCCAAATGCTTTTCCAAGTTTCTAATTATAAATGCTTAAAAACATAAGACATAGTGTAAAGGAGTTACCCACAACAATCTATATCATATAATTGTTAGAAACCCAATCTCCCCTGGCACGTGTTTCATCTCACAACATTAAAAAGTAAAGTTTTTACAGTTATACAAATGCTTTCATCAGTGGCTTCATACTGCTCCCTCACACTGTATTCTTAAGTAAAACTCTAAAGGTCTAGTCACTACAAACTTAAATGTAACCTAATGTTCTTAAAATAGAACTAAATGCTTATACTTTTGGTGGCATCCTAATTCGAGATTTTTTTTTCCCTATGTTTCAAATTTTTCACCAATATACATTACTTTTATAAAATAAAACATTAATTTGCTGGCAAAAAAAAAAAAATGGGTACCAACAAATATTTACAGTTATTACTATATTCACAGTTTCAGTCATTTAATTCTTCCTGATTTTTATAGGCAATAGGCTTGAACTTGATACACAAAAAATAAAATTCTGAGAGAAACAGATGATTTCAGATTTAAAGCAGAGGCAACAGAGAGAAGCAATGGAGGCTGACTATGTTGCTTGCTCTATATTGCTTATAACTGTCAAAGACATTTGAGTTGGGGGGTAGCATGGTTAGATGTTCAGAAATTTAAGGATGGAAGAAAAATATCAGTTGAAGAGCAAAGGATATATAGGGCCCAAAGATGACTAGAGAAATGTAGAGAGCATCTGAGAATCTGTTAACAGATCAGACACTTAGTGATAGAGTGACACATTTAAAGCATTATACACATTCATAATCAAATGTGTGTATTTGTAGAATTCCTCAAAAGCAGAGCACAAAAAAAAAAATGTTTTTTAAAGGAAATTAAGCTATTTTGCTATATCCATTTACCTCAGAGTAGGATTACAGCTTATTCAAAAAGGAAGAAACATTAATTAATTAAAAAAATTAATTCAAATGATAATTTGTGATATTGCAAAATAGAAAATTACATGTTAAAATTGGCAATCATTTTAAACAAATAAAAAGATCTCTTACCTCTTTCAGTTTATTACGAGAAAGATGTAGTTTCTCTACCCTAGACCATGCATGTGCTTTCTCACTCAAGTCCAAGATGCTGATCTGATTAGAGCTAAAGAAGAGTTCCCTTAAGTTCAAAGATTTCCAGTGTGCAGGACCTGGCAGATACTGAATATTATTGCTGCTCATATCTAAGGACCGCAAGCTAAAACAATGCAATGTCAAGATAAAACCAAATCAGTGTTTCCAAAATACATGAATTAACATCAAAGGCAATTTTCACAAGAGAGATACTAAAGGCATAACTTTGAAACTAACATTATTTACATGTAAGTTTGCATGTGTACTTGCATGTACATATAAGGGTATAAGGAAAAGAGCTAGAAAAAAAGGCATGTTTCACTAAGAATGACATTTAAATAAATAAAGCCCATTAAAAACTAAATTGAGGTCCAATTTCCCTATTTTAGATACTTGTTATTGTTGTTATGTGCCATCAAGTCAGACCCGACTCATAGCAACCCCTCCTTGGGTTTCCGAGCCAGTATCACTACGGAAGTAGATTGCCCCATCTTCCTGCTGAGGAGTGGCTGGTAGGTTTGAACCTCCAGCCTTCTGGTTAGCAGTCAAGTGTCTTAGGCATTATGCCACCAGAGCTCCCCTTAGATACTTTCAGAAGGACAGAAAAACCTGTTTTACAAATGTTTGTGGTATACGAGAAATTGCTGTTGTGCGCCGCCGAGAGGATTCAGACTCATAGTGACGCTATAGGACAGAGTAGAACTGCCCCACAGGGCAGTGATCTTTACAGGAGCAGATAGCCAGGTCATTTCTGCTGCAGAGATGCTGGTGAATTCCCACAGCCAACTTTTAGGTTAGCAGCTGAGTGCTTTCACCATTGTGCAATCAGGGCTCACATGAGAAATAATTAACAAATGCAAAAATGGTCATTAAAAGTCCTGCCTTCTATACAGTATTTACAAAGTATAGACCTATCTCTCTTCAGTATTTGTTCACTACTGAGGGAATTCTTCAGAGATTGGGAGTCTTAGGTACTCTGAGTGACATGGGTCAATGTATTTTTTTTTTCCCAGTGTTCCCTCCACTTCCCTCCCACTCCTGGTAACCAACAAAGAAAGTTTCCTTCCATATATAAACCTTTCCTTGACTTTTGACAATAATAATCTAATACTATATTTGTCCTTAGGAGCTCTGGTAGCATAGTGGCTAAGACACTTGACTGCTAACCAGAAGGCTGGCAGTTCAAACCCACCAGCCACTCCTCAGAAGGAAGATGGGGCAATCTACTTCCGTAGTGATACTGCCTTGGAAACCCAAGGAGGGGTCGCTATGAGTCGGGTCTGACTCAACGGCACATAACAACAATAATAACATACTTGTCCTCTGACTGACTTATTTCACTCGGCATAATGTCCTCCAAGTTCATCCACATTATGTGGTCTTTTGCAGATTCTACATTATTCTTTAGTGTTGCATAGTATTCCATTGTGTGTATGTACCATAGTTTGGTTATTCATTCTTCTAGTGCCCCAGTTATCTTATTAAAAAGTATAGAAAACAAGAAAATGAAGGTGACATTATTACAGATAAGACACGTATGTCTGTTATGGATTGAATTGTGTCTCAAAAAGAAATCTTTAAGTCCTAACACCTGTGAACGTGACCTTATTTAGAAATAGAGCCTTTGCAGATGTAATTAGTTAAGATGAGGTCATTGGGTTGGCCCTAATCCCTTTAAGACTGGTGTCCTTATAAGAAGACAAGAGCCACAGAGGGAAGTTGGCCAAGGAGACAAGAGTTGAGTGCTATGAAGTAAGGAATGCCTGGGACTACCAGAAGGGAAAGACAAGAAAGGACCTTCCCCTAGAGATTTAGGAGAGAGCTTGGCCCTGTCACTATACTAAATTCCAATTTCTGGCCTCTAATCTGTAAAACAATAAATTTCTGTTATTTTAGGTCACATAGTTTTTGTCATTTGTTATGGGAAACTAATACAATATGTGGGAGCTCTGGTAGCATAGTGCCTAAGGCACTTGACTGCTAATCAGAAGGCTGGCGGTTCAAGCTTACCAGACACTCCTCCGAAGGAAGATGGGGCAATCCACTTCCGCAGTGATACTGCCTCAGACACCCAAGGAGGGGTTGCACAAAACAACAACAACAACAATACAATGTGTAACAAACCCTAGTTGAGACAAAGTTGATAATCAATAGGTCTTCCAAAAGCAATGACTCTTTACCCCCAGGCTGAAATTAACCTGGCTTGCCAACTGTGTGCTTCTTTGTGAAATAAAAGACAAAATTAAAGAAAGAATACATAGAAAATGCTGGAAAGGTATACCTGAAGGTGGTGTTTAAAAGTAAGTGTGATTAGGGACTGGATAATATTTTCAATTCTCTGAACTTTCTTTTTGGCATGTATATACTAGTCAACCTTCATAATTACTTAACCTTCAAGCACAATTGGAGGAATATGTTTTGTTTAAAACATAGGACCATTCTGTTTAAAATAGTTTAGAGGTGCCTGCAAGTGAGAAACCACAATGTTTAACTTGCCCATCAATGTGATGGACAAGTTATTTCATCTCTCTAATAAAGTACTGTCCTCATTATAAAGTGAAGATAACAGTAGCTATATTAAATGACTATTGGGTGCATTAAAGAGATAATTCACTACAGAACAGTTGCAACTATCTGACACATACTAAGACTAGATATAAGTTACCTATAATTTGTCTGTTTGACACATTCTATGGCTAGACTGCCTTGGAAACCCAGTGGGGGTCACTATGAGTCAGAATCTACTTGATGACAATGAGTTTGGTTTTTCTGGTTTACATTGCAATTACCTATTATTTGCATATATATTTACATATTTGTAAATATGTTCATATGCATATACTTATGAATTAATTTTATAATGTATGATACAATTAGAATTTAAGATAATACACTCAAAATCTTATTAAAACTTAATTTTATAGTAAATTCATTTTCAATGAAATTAGTAAGAAATACACAAAAATCTGGAACTAGACAAATTGTTATAATCTTCACCAAAAATGTTACTCACACATTATTTAAGTATAATTGCAAAGTTAATAGTAAATTGGCAACATAACTTCGAGGATAATTGAATTTAAAAGTCAAAGTGACAGCTACTACAATCTCAGTTGATTATAATAATGCAACACTTAATTAAATAATCTTAAAGAATCTCTGGAAGCTGTGGTGGCGTAGTGCCTAAGGCACTTGACTGCTAACCAGAAGGCTGGTGGTTCAAACCCAGCAGCCACTCCTTAGAAGGAAGGTTGGGCAATCTACTTCCATAGAGATACTGCCTCGGAAACCCAAGGAGGAGTCGCTCTCTACAAAAGACACACTAAGTTAATACAAAAGTTTAAAACAACACCAAAAAATGACTTGGGATTTGGGTCTTCTATTTACTAAAAACCAACCATTCATATATTTAAAAGTATTAAGCTAAGATTATATAGAAATCAACTGCATTTTACGTCTAAATTAAAACCAGTTTCTGAATATTCTCTTCCAGCTCATAGGTTTTAAAATTTAAAATAGGAGACTTACTGTGGTAGATTTAAAATTGCTTCTGGAATACATGTAAATTTGTTTTGAGATAATTTTAGGCTTGTTATAGAAGAAGGCAAGAAAGGAATTGCAGCTAAAAGAAAATAAAAATAAGATTATGAACATTTTAATCATTTTAACCAGATTTCATTTTGAATCAACAATAGAAACAGTTATCAATAATATATTTCTTTATTTCCACTCTCACACTGACAATAAAAAAAATCTATTTTTTAAAATACAGTAACATCCATAGTAATGCGACTGAACAATGAAACAGCATGCCACTGTTACCAGAATTGCCTAATCTGAAAGCTAAACAACTATAAATGTAAATTCATCCTCTCCATATGTATACAAAGTAGAAATTATTAGAACATTTATTTAAAATTATGTATGATGTCACTATGTGACACATGCTATAGATTAGTTTAAATTACTTTTAAGTAACTATAAAAAAAAACACTTTCAAATAGTTCATTAATCTCTGTTGTTGTTATGTGCCGTCAAGTTGGACCAGTTCATAGTGACCTCTCCGTGGATTTCCCAGGCGGTATCACTACGGAAGTAGATTGCCCAACTTTCCTTCTAAGGAGTGGCTGGTGAGTGTGAACTGCCAGCCTTCTGGTTAGCAGTCAAGTGCCTTAGGCACTACGCTACCAGAGCTCCTTCATTAACCTTTAGTATCTATAAATATGACTGTCTTTGGAAATAGAGTCATTGCAGATATAATTAGTTAAAATGAGGTCACTGCCTTATAGGCAATATAGTATAAGGATAAAAGTTCTCCAGTGTATAATCTCCTAACAAGTATTCTTAATAAAAGTATTCTTTGATCTTATCATAAGAGTTTGGAAAACATTAGGTAAAATAAAATGAAATATCCCAAGAATCCTCAATATTTGCTTATATTTTATACATTTTCAAGGGGAAGATATGTTAGTTGGTACTTCTTAGGAATAAAAATTCCATGGACATAATTTGGGATACTGTGAGCAAATCATATAGCCTGTTTTCTCCATTATCAATAGTTCAGGTAGACCAAAAGAACTCTGAGATTCTTTCAAGTTCTAACAATCTCTGATTCTATGAAAATGGCTTGAGAAATAATTTCTTAGCACATTCATCATTGAAAATGAGGATTATGCTTTATGTATAAAACCTTCAAGAGTCAGAATATGGAGGTAGATACTCCTTAGAACAATCCACCATTCAAGATCAAATGGGAAGCATTTGCCAGAGGACAAGCTTGAAGGCAGGAAGGAACACGAAAGAAGGGGGAAGAGAAGCACAGGGAAGAAGTGGGATGAGTGACGTTACACTGTGGGGAATGCAATCAATAGCATGAAGCAAAATGTGTACGATTTGTTGAATGGAAAACTGATCTGCTCTGTAAACTTCACATGAATCACAATAAAACTTTGAAAAAAAAAGTAGCTTTCTGCTGAAGAAGTTTCTTCTAAACGTCACCTATTTCCAAAAAGCATTTGTAGTAAACCAAATAGTTAAGAAACTTAAGAACCAAAAAGTCTTAAAGTTCAGATGTAACACGAACATACTCATAAAATAATAAAAAAAAAAGAACCCTGAAACTTCATTTCACATAGGATTATTTTTAATGATTAGGAGACCTACTCAGATGTCACCTCCATAGGCATCATCTCAAATGTAAAACTACTTCTGAAACCATTAGGTGTAGTAGAAAGCAATCAGATATTTGAAAGTAGGTTTATCTGAACTTATACAATAACTAGTTAATTGCATGAATGTGTCATGCACACACACACACAAATATCAATACTTCAATTTCCTCAGTTAGGTCATAGTACCTGTCCTCCCCTATAGGATTGTAGTAAGAACAAATGAGATAACAGGGTCCTTTCACATAGTCTTATTTCCAGATCCATCAAAATGTCATGAACAGTGATATGCTTCCTTGTCTCCATAGTCTTGGATTTGAACCCCTTGAGTTATTACCCTCAGAGTATTCTGAACCTTTTCTTCACAGCACTCAGCACAACATATATCTACATTTATTTGTATCATCAGTTGTTTAATGTTTGGCTTCTGACCTTAACCGCTAGTTTCTTAAGTAAAGAGACTGTGAGTGAACCACTCTATCTTCAGTCCCGGAATCAAGGTAAGAATATGCTCAATATTCAGGAGGCAGAGAGGTAGGAAAGGCGAGAGAGAAGAAGGAAGATACTACATAAATCAGCATGGCTTTATCTTTGTTTCTGAAAGTTATGGCAAATTAAAAGATTTTTAAATAAATAGGCAAATTTTATTCTGCCACTAAACAGTATTAAAATTTTTCTTACCAATCCAGAAAATTCTCAGTGTAGAACCAAGAATAGGATAATATAGGTGGCAAAATGCACATGGTCTCCAGTGGCATTAAAGAAAATGAAATATGAGGAGTCCCTGTTTAACTACTAAGAAGAAAAGTAAGTTTGCCCACTAAAATGATAACTTTCAGAAATAGAAATGCTAACATTTTCAGATGAGCTACAAATGTGTATAATTCCCCTGATTATCTCACGTTCTAGAACATAGCGCATTCTCTGATTTTTCAAAAGTGATGATCATAGCATGTATTATTGTAATATGTTGGCACAGAACAAGTGCTCAATAAACACACATTAATTTTATAATATGAAGACTATAAAATGATTAATTTCAGTTGTTAAAAAATAAAATAAAAATGACACTTGTAATCCAAACCATTTCTGAGGAAACTTCAGTAAGAAACTGTGTTCTATATAAGGATGGTTAACCTCAGCACAGGCAGCCATGTGAATTTTCAGTTTAATAGTTTAGCCTAATGAGAAACACAATGTAATGACTATTTATAGACCAAGGAATTGCCATTTAACCTACAACATAGCAACCTGCTAATTCTTTATTTGAAGTTCCAGAGCATAATATTTAAACTGAAACACTACCTTTAAATCCCCATGTAAAATATGATTCATCTTATAATATGTAGAAGACCTAGTAAGAAGGAGAATCAGACAGAACACTTACCAAGAAAATTCATTCTGGCACTGAAACTCTCCACTTTAGGACAAGACTCAAGAAAGTTCTCTGATAGGGATGAAATACGGTTTTTACTAAGGTTTAAGATCTTCAGATCTTTCAGGCTCAAGGGGGAACATATTCCTGATATTCTATTTCTAGTCATAAAAGAGAAAATGAGGATTAAATTACATACTGGTATACTTTGAAGAAACAATCAAAAACAATTAACTGAAAATAGCATCAAAGTAGATTTATTAATTTTGAAATTAGTTATGAAAACAGAAGTCAGTTGGTAGAAGCTATAATATTAACTGTCTCAGTCTTATATTACTGTTAAAACTCCTTATTACAGATATGATGTCAGCACATTTTATAACCTTATGAAACTTTAGTGAAAAAAAACCCTTTTGTCTTTAATGAATCCCTTTCTTACCCTTCTAAAATGAGTTGTTCCAGTTTCTCTACCACAGCAGTAAGGTTCTCAGGAACAGAAGACAGTTGATTATATGACAGATTAAACTGTTTCAGGGTCAGACACTTCACTTCAGGATCCAAAATTACTGATGGTCCAATGTCATTTCGAGAGACATCAAGGTTGGTAATGCAATTCATTTTTAACAAGTAAGAAGGAAATGATGTAAATTTATTACTATGCAAGTCCAAATGTGTCAAACACTTCAGAGTCTGAAAAGAGAGTATTTTAAAATTCTAAAATGAATCATCTCAGAAACTTAATTTTAGTTCATATCTCTGCCTTCTGTACCTTAAGTAACTAGAATCTTCAAGAATGTTATATATATATATATATATACACACACACACACACACACATATACATATACACACATATATATACATATACATATATATATACATATACATATATATATGTACACATATATACATATATGTGTATATATATAACAGAATCCAAAACAGAACTTCACTATATTAACTACTCCTACTCTCTCTTATAACATGGGTAAAAACCAGGAAAAATTAAAAAAGTAAGACTGTCAAAAGCAGATTCACGAAAATAAGGTTTAGAGTCTACCTGTTTTCTTGTAAATCATTCCTGCAAAGAGTATAATATGAAAGCATAATAAGCCTTAATACACATTTGAATTAGTTAGTGATTCATGAAATACAACATAATCCTGAGAATACGATTTTTTAAAACCCTAGGTTTAAAAAACTTACACATTTTAATATAAATAAGATTTAACCATAAAAGTCATTGTATATAAAATACGTTTCATTTTAGAACCTACCCCTTTTATACTTTCTTAATGAAACTTTTTGCTTCAAATTTCTACTTTGTAATTTTAAGCTATTCCTATATTAAAATGACAATGACAAACCTTCAATTTTAAAAATCTTTGGTGTTTATTATGGTCAAAGGGTTAACACAGAAAACAATCAATCATTGTCCTCTTTATGTGTCAACATATTTATTCTCTCAAAGAATTCCAAAAAAGTGATGTGGTTTAGAGGTCTATGGATGGTTCCTCCCCCAAGAAGTTGCTTCCTTTTGTTTTCAAAATTTCCACTTTAATTTTAGATTCTACCAGCTACTGAGGACAACAGATTTTAAAACTATTTATTCCCAGTGTTTAATCTGGAAATATTTTTGTAAAAAGAGACAGAATTGTGACCCTTCAGGCAGTACACAGAGGTTCTACCTGGTGGTGACATTCTGAAATTTCCCTAAGAAAATGTTCTAAGCAAAGTAGCTGGTCCACTCATCAAATGCTCTAATGCATCACCTATTCACACTCTCTTCAACTTCTCTTTATGATGACCTAGCTAAATCTGTGTCTTTATTCACTTACTCATTTAACAAACATGTATTGAAAACTTCACTTAAAAAAAAAAAAAAGACCAATACTATCATCGAAAAAATTCAAAATTTAGTAAAGTGTCAAGCATGTATTAATTCCTAGTCCCTACCATATATCAAAGAAGCCCTGGTATCATAGTGGTTAAAGTGCTTAACAGCTAACTGAAAGGTTTGTTGGCATTCAAATCCACCAGCTGTTCTGAGAGAAAGATGGGGTAGTCTGCTCCTGTAAAGTTAACAGCCTAAGAAACCCTGTAGGCCAGTTTTACTTTTTCCTATAGGGTCACAATGAGTCAGAATCAACCCATGGCAATGAATCTGGTTTTTTAACTATACATAGCCCTATGGAGGCACTGAGGATAGACATGAACAAGTTTAAAATAGCTCCTGTTTTCAGAAAGTTCAGTTTAGTGTGGGCTTCTTGTTGTCAGGTTTTAGGTGCTGTGGAGTCAGTTCTGACTACAGCAAACCTATGTACAACACAACAAAACACTGCTGGTTCCTGCACCATCCTCACAATCCTTGCTATGTTTGAACCTACTGCTGTAACCATTGCGTAAATCCATCTCCTTGAGGATCTTCCTCTTTTTCATTGACCTTCTAATTTACTAATCACGATGTCATTCTTTAGGGTCTAGTCGCTCCTGATAACATGTCCAAACTACGTGAGAAAAAGGCTTGCCATCCTTGCTTTTAATAAGAATTCTGTCCGTACTTCTTCCAAGATGTATTTTTATTTTGTTTAGTTTTAGTGAGGGCAATAGACATTAAATCAAAATTTATAAGTGAATGAGCTTTAAGGCAAAGGACTGGGTTCTACAGAAATATAAACCAGACATAGGTAGCGAACCTAGTCTGTAGGCATGAAGGGAAGAAAAAAGTAGTGGAATGTGAGAAAGTGACATTTAAACTGAGACCTAGGTGACATGGAGGATTCTTCCAGGAAAATAAGTGGAAGAGGGAAAAAGAACACAGTTTAGATAAGGAAAGAAGGAAAACAGGCTCTTCTTTCTTTCTCTAGACATATAAGCTTTTCAGGAAACACACATTAAATATTCTTAGAATTCATGCAATTTTGGCTGTAAAAGTTCTCAAAATTATAGTAAGGTTTACAGGTTAAAAAAAAAATAATAACTCCCACTGACATTGAGGCGGATCCGATTCATAGTGACCCTCCTTGGGTTTCTGAGGCAGTGTCTCTACAACAGAAGTACATTACCCAATCTTCCTTCCAAGGAGTGGCTGGTGGGTTTGAACTGCCAGCCTTCTGGTTAGCAGTCAAATGCCTTAGGCATTATGCCACCAGAACTCCCACAGGTTAAAAAAAGGAAAATGTATTTACAACAAAACTAACTTTAAAAAAACAAAACACAGGCATAATCCTTTCTCAAACACTGAGGTTCAGTCCAAAAAATTCCACTTAAGAATTTAAACATTCATATTGTGATCATTGTAATTTAATTTATCATTGTATCTTCTTTGGCTATAAATACTGTGCTGACCCATAATACATAAAATTGATGAAAAAAAAATCAATATTCAGGGGACCACCCTATTAGCTCGGAGCTCTGGTAGCATAGTGCCTAAGGCACTTGACCGCTAACCAGAAGGCTGGCGGTTCAAACTCACCAGCCACTCCTCAGAAGGAAGGTTGGGCAATCCTACTTCTGTAGTGATACTGCCTTCGAAACCCAAGGAGGGGTCGCTATGAGTCGGGGCCGACTTGACGGCACATAACAACAATAACACCACCAACAACAACCCTACTAGCTAACTATTTTATACTTTGTCTATTCATATAAGAGCATCAAGCAAATATAAAAGCTTAAGTTTCATATAATTTTAGAACTAAAAATATCTTAGGGATCATTTAGTTTAGCTTCTGTGTTTTGCAGATGAGCAAAGGAAGGCTTAGAGCAGTCAGAGTGGCACATTCTTATTGTCACACAATCGGTAGCTAAGCCAAAGCCAAAACTACCAAATTATGTCTAATTCTAGTTTACCTAACTTAATTTAAGCTTTTGGTAAAAACTTAGTAAGTTGTCTGACTAGAATTAAATAATTAAACTATAATAAACATGTAGCTTAATAGACTTTAACATGCATCCTGTATCATCAGGACAGAGCCTAGAAATCATTTTTAATCAGCTTTCCACTTCCACTGTTGCAGTTGTTAATTGCCATTGGGTTGATTCTGCTCATAATAATCCTATGGGTGCAGAGTAGAACTCCTCCCAGAGTTTTCAAAGCTGTGACCTTTCAAAGCAGATTGCTACACCTGTCTTACGAGCCTCCTTTGGGGAAGTTCGAACCACCAAACTTCCGGCTACTAGTCAAGTGCGTAACTGTTTGTGCCACCCAGGGCTCATGTCCATTTCCATTGCTTGGCCTCAAAAAATTTTCTGAACACCACACAAACTAAGGATCTGTAGGAAAATGGAAGGATTACTTCCCATTGACATAAAGCAGAACCTTCTCTTCAAGATTTAAGTATAGTAAATGAGATATAAACACAAATGCTCTTCAAATATCCTGAGACATATAAGGATAAACTAAATTACTTCACACAGCTGTTGTGGAAAGCTTGAGAGTGCATTCTGGTGAAGCTCCAGCTTTTCAAGATGCTCCAAATGACCAGTTATACAGCATTTCTGGCTCAGGGCATCAATATCTCTTAGTTCATTTGTTGAAAGGTCCAATGATGTAATATATTCTCTCTCAGAAGCCAGGGAAGAAATGCTGTCTGAATGCCTCACATGGGATTGAAGTCTTGATGTCCCTTTTGTCAAAAACAAAGAAACCATGGAAATATAAGCAAATAAATTCACTTGGTAAATGTTTACTGAGCACCTACTAGTGTCAAGCTCTCCTCTAAGCATTGGAAATGAAGTTGAAAACCAAACTATGGAGCTTATATTCTAGTGGCAGATATAAATAGTATATCACTATTTAATATTATAGCTCTGGTAGCATAGTGGCTAAAGCACTTGACTGCTAACCAGAAGGCTGGTGGTTCAAAACCATCAGCCACTCCTCGGAAGGAAGGTTGGGCAATCCTACTTCCGTAGTGATACTGCCTCGGAAACCCAAGGAGGGGTCGCTATGAGTCAGGGCTGACTCGACGGCACATAACAACAACATTTAATATTATATTTAATATATCAGGAAGCATAAGTATAAATTAAATATACATTTGAAGAAGGGGAAACAATAGATTGGTGAGAATATTATTTGCCTTTAAGAAAGATTATGGAAAGGATAAAATTGTCCACTGTAATACTCATAAAAGGTAAGTTTTTCAATTTACAAATGTATTTCATTCTTCTATAGTCTGTATAAAACATTAGGTGAATACAACTTGAAGGTTATGTAACATGAAATTGGCACTAAGAAAATTTGAACAGTGAAAATTTAACAAAGCACAGTATCCTTCCCAAAATATCTATTTATGATTACTTCCAAATACTTACTGAGTGAATCATCTGAAGACAGGATTTTTCTTCTTTGCTTCTGTAAATCTTCTTGGTCATAAATAGGTCCCTATTTAATAAAGATGTTAAAATAAAATTACTGTCATTATTTGGAGCAGAAGAGAAAATTTTATATGGACACATCTATGAAGTTTAATGGGAAAATGTTATTTATACTTTTAATAAAAATAAGTAGATACAGTGAAGAGCCCAATCATGAAGATACAGTAAAACAATCCATTTTAGTGTGAAAATTACCTTAGGAAGAAAGCATCTACTCTTTCTCTTTTTCTTTAAATATAAGGATATGGAAAAGCAGAGAGGTTGAATAAAAAATATGTACATATAATTTCTCCTAACAACCTAATTATTTTTTCTTACAAAGCTGTTTGTGTATGTTAGAACTGTCATATATAAAGACTGAGACCTATTTGACCTAAGTATATGTTAACAATTAATTTACTCACTTCATCTAGAATCAACATAAAAGAAACTTCATACTGTTTGACACCAAATTCTGATCAATTAGAGCATAGGCTAGCACAGAACTTACCAGGTGAATCTGAAAATATAGTGACTCCCAATTTTTCCCACTAGAATTATCACAACTTTCATGTAAACATGCCAGAGTCCTTCCATAGTTGCTAAACATACTTGAGGTTGAACTAATACTGATTGTCTAAAAATTAAATTATCTTCAATATACAAAATAAATACATGTTTTAATAAATAATGGTATTATGCTACTTTATTGCTCAGTGTTCTTCAGGCTCTTATCTGGTTTTCTCAGAAATCACAGTACAATTTCTACCTAGAGAGTTGATGGGGCCTAGTCACATCATCGGGCATAACCTAGCCTGGGTTCCATAGATAAAGGGCTCTGAATAGAATGAAAAGTAAAACCACTTTTAGGCACATGTGGTACATAGGTATGCCAAACAAATTCATACTCTATATGCTCTATATTTTACAAGTGAGAATTTAACATTATTTAGGTCTTATTTGCTTTCTAATTATTCATATAAAGTTTTCATACATTAAGGAATTTCAGTGTCAATAGTTTCTAGTATTGTCATATAATTTTAGTTATCAAGAGATTTCCATACATACACACACACACACACACACACAATCACAATTTAACTTACCAATGAAGTGGAATGCCTTTGCAAATTTGGTGAGTAACGCTGCAAGACAGGATCTCGGTAAAATTCTCCCACACTAATTGAATTTGATTTCTTTTTCATAAGAAATGAACCTTCACTTCCTATTTTCAAATAAAATAACAAAGAAGAGGAAGAAAGGTGACTAGATTATAAGATGCTAGCGTTATAGTTCAATCAAGGAAGATTAAACATATTTTCATTAGTGGAATTGCATAGTCAATTCCCTTCATAACATCTTTAAAATCAAAATGATAAACTATAATGTCTTCTTATTTTCAAATTTCAACTACATTTTTCTTCATCCATAAACATGTATGAAATGACTATCCTAGACCAGACACTGAGTAAGTGCTGGGTAAATACAAATGGGAGAAAAAACATTCATCATACAAGCTCACAGTTCAGCGGGAAAGAGCCTAATACATCAATAGTTAAACATGCATAGACAGGAAGCAAAGAATGTTTATATACAAATCTGATCAATGTATTCTCTTGTGCTTCTCTGAGGTCTTTTTAAAAATTTTTTTAAAAATATCCCTTTAAATTTTGAGGTCATTTTAAGTTATTTAATATATGGTACATCTCAATTTGAATTCTATATTTACAGTTTATCCGTGGTCTGATATTAAAGTAAACAGAATTAGTATACTTGGCAATAATTGTTTTGAGATTAAAGGGATGAGAACTAATTTTAAAATTATGGATTTTTAAGAAAATAAGAATCAATAAATAAATCATATGTTTAAGGATGATTTATGTGGAGGCTTTATTTTTTTAATTATCTATATGGCTTTAAATTTTATGATTTTGCATTGGAAGGAAAATGAATGAATTTTACATATCAAAAACAAATTTAAAAATCTATGGATCTAAAACTCAACCTTAAAATATTCAATATAAATCTTGAAATTGATACAAACAATTCCTGTCTGGCTATACCAGTGTTTAGAAGTACTTGGATAGCCTTAAATGTTTATATAGAAAATAATAAAAACAATAAAAATCTAAAGTCAGTGACCTAAGATTTCATATTAATAATTACAAAAAGAAGAGCTGATTAAAATCAAAATAAGAAAAAGAAAGAATGGATAAACAATAGAGAAATTCAATTAAGCAAAATCTAATTCTTTGAAAAGATCAATAAAATTAAGCTAGACTGATACAGATAAAAGGAAAAGATACAAATTAACAATGTCAACAATGAAAGAGCAGACATCATTATAGATTCTAAAAACATTAACAGGATAAAAAGAGAATTATTATGAATAACTTTAAACCAGTAAATCTGGTAATTGATGAGAAATGGATGTATTTTTTGTAATCTATCAATACAGTATGGTATTGGCATAAGGATAAAGCTATTGATTAATGCAACAGCATAAAGAATGTAGAAATACTAAACTCAACTCAGAAGAAATAGAAACAATTCTAAATCCATTAGCTGGTAAATATATAATTAAAAATCTTCCCACCAAAAATTCTGAACATAGATTCCTTTATGGTGCGTTCTATCAAACATTTAAGAAGGATTTAATACCAATCCTATACAAACTCTTTCAGAAAACGGCTGAGTTGAGAACACTTTCCAAGTTATTATAAGAAGCCAGCATTATTCATATAATAACAAGGAAATAAAAATTAGACACTAAATAAAAATCTAATAATATATAAAAAGATACCGAGGAAGTTTGGTTTAACATTAGAAAATCAATGTAATTCAGTGTATTAATAAAATAAAAGAGAAAAAAATAACCATTTCAGCAAAGGCAGAAAAGCATTTCCCAATACCCATTACTGATGAAAAGGCTCACTAAACAAGGCCTAGAAAGGAGCTTCCTCAGACTGATAAAGGGTACCTTTGAAAAACACTACAGATAACACCATGGTTAATGGTGAAAGACTAAACGTTTTCCCCTGAGTTTGGAAACAAAGGAAAGATACCAATTCTTATAACATCTGTGCAATACACAGGAAGTCCTAGCCAGTGCAATATAACAAGGAAAAAAGCATATGGATTAGAAATGAGGCAGTAAATCTATTTTTATTAGCAAAGTATGAACACAGAAATTCCTAAGAATTTTACAAAAAAGCTACTAGAACTCATAAGTGAGTTCCGCTAGCTCAGGATACAAAGTAATATATATGTTGTTTGTTGTTATGTGCCGTGAAGTCGGCCCCGACTCATAGCGACCCCTCCTTGGGTTTCCAAGGCAGTATCACCAGCAATGAATTATTGGAAGTTGAAATTAAAATGCAATGCCATTAATAACAGTATCAAAAAACATACAATACAAAACATTGCTGAAACACATTTTAAAACATTTAAATAGCTTTACAACACATTTATGTATCAGAAGACTCAACATTATCAAAATATTAACTCACTCAAATTTATATATACATTCAATCAAAAAAAAATCCAAATGTAATTTGTCAAAGAAGTGATTTGTTGATTCAAAACATATTTGAAAGTGCAAAAGACCAAGAATAGCTCGAACAATTTTGAAGAACACTAGAGGACTTACACCACTTGATTTCAAGGCATAACAGAAAGTAATCAAGACAGTATGGTATAAATAGAGATAAATGGAACAGAGTAAGGAATGCAATCAATTAATTGTCAATTAGCTTTAACAAGAATACTGAAATTCAATTGAGGGAAATATATTTTTAACAAATGGTGCTGGAATAACTTGATAACTATAAGGAAAAAAAAAATAAAATAAACTTCAACCATTGACTCATACCATATAAAAAAATGAACTTAAAACAGATTATAGACCCGAACAGAAAAACTAAGATTTTAAAACTATTAAGAGAACACAAAGAAAAAATATTTACAACCTTGAGATAGGTAAAGATTTCTTAAATGAGATAGAGAAACTATGAACCATAAAAGAGAAAACTGGAAAACTGCACTTCAAAATAGAAAACCTCTGTCCTTTGAAAAAATACCTGTAAGAAAATAAAAAGACAAGCCACAACTGGGACAAAGTATTTGCAATACATATATGTACAAAAGGACTTCTACCCAGAACTTATAAAGAACTTTTATAACACAATAATAAGACAAGCAACTCAATTAAATGTTGGCAGATGAGCTAAACAGCCACTTCACCAAGAAGATATATGAATGGTAAGTAAGAACATGAAAATATTCTCAATATAATTAGTCATCAAGCAAATGAAAATTAAATTCAAAGGAGATAGAATTTAGCCACTAGAATGGCTAAAATTAAAATGACTGATAATACCAAGTGTTGGCAAGGACGCAGAATAATGGGAATTCTCATTTATTATTATGGGTAGAACCATTTTGGAAAATAGTCAGACACAAAATAGTACATACTACATGATTCCATTTATATGAAACTTTATCAAATACAAATTTAATCTGTGGTGACAGAAATTTGACTGATAACCAGAAGGCTGGTGGTTCAAACCCACCAGCTACTCCTCAGAAGCAAGATTGGGCAATCTACTTCTGTAGTGATACCGCCTCAGAAACCCAAGGAGGGGTCTCTATGAGTCTGATCCAATTCCATGGCAATGAGTCTTTTTGTTTGTTTGTTTTTGGTGACAAAAAGTAGATCAGTGGTTGTCAGAGACCAGGATAGGGAGAGTAGGGTGTGGGAAGGGGGCTATTATCTGTTATTAGGCAAAAGGAACTTTTTATGGCAATGGAAATATTATATAGCTTGCTAGTGCTAATAATTACATGGATGTATAAATTTTTAAAAAGCTCTGAAAATAAACATACATTTAGAATAAGTACATTACATTTTATATAAAGTATACCTTAATACTGTTAGTTAAAAAAAAAAAAATACTTGGACTAGAAACAAGAGATTTTGGAGTAACTCTTGTTTTTTGTCATCCAAATACTTTTATTCTATCACTACCAGTTTTCTATCATATCATGTTCATCAAAAAGCACCTCACCCCATTTTTAGAAAACTGATTTGTGTTCAATATATCAGCCCTAATCACTGTCATGGGAGCTCTGGTAGCATAGTGGCTAAGACACTTGCCTGCTAACCAGACGGCTGGCGGTTCAAACCCACCAGCCACTCCTCGGAAGGAAGGTTGGGCAATCCTACTTCCGTAGTGATACTGCCTCGGAAACCCAAGGAGGGGTCGCTATGAGTCGGGTTTGACTCGATGGCACATAACAACAACAAATCACTGTCATTTCACTGCATTTCTTGCAATGACAATTTTTAAAAAATTTATCTCAAATGAACTATTAAAATTAATATTATTTTAACTATAGTAAAGGTAAATTACTTTAATTAAGCATCCACTATTTTCTAAGCACTGTTCTAGACATTTTATACACATTATCTCTAATGCTTATAAATAATCCTGCAAGGCTGGCAACACTACCTTTAACAAGATGAAGGTGCTTACATAGTCACATTAGGATTCAATCAATAATGGAACTTGGAATCCAATTCCAGGCTGAGTCAGTGTTCTCACTCCAAAAGCCACCACTCACTGATTTGTGGGCAGTATTGTAATGCTTAGAAGTCTAGAGATACATTTTTTGGACAATAATTGCCTTAAATGATGCTAGTAAACATTAATTATATTCAACAAGGAACATATTTTTCCTCAAGTTTTTCCAATGAATTCAATCAGGCTTTTGCCTCAGTTTCTAATGTTTAAAGCCAGTACATAAGTGTAAAACATAAAGAATTTTTTTTTAAATAATAAATACCTTCACTATCCAGATCATCACTTTGACCAAACACACAGTCCACAGAAGAGTCAGGAATGAAGGTCCATTCATCAAATTTAACAAGTACGTCTTCAGAGAAGTTCCCGTCACTTCCTGAGGCTGTTCCCTCTTCAACAGAACTTTTCACCTGATACCTGAGCACCATTCTTGCTAAGATGGATCCTATATCTAAAAATATATTAGAATTCAACAATTATACAAACACCAAGATATATGTGTGTGTGTGTGTGTGTGTGTGTGTGTGTGTGTTATTTATAGCTCTGGTAGCATAGTGGCTAAGACACTTGCCTGCTAACCAGACGGCTGGCGGTTCAAACCCACCAGCCACTCCTCGGAAGGAAGGTTGGGCAATCCTACTTCCGTAGCGATACTGCCTCGGAAACCCAAGGAGGGGTCGCTATGAGTTGGGTCCGACTCGACGGCACATAACAACAACAACAACAACAACAACAAATATATATATTTGTTATTTATGCTCATATTTCTGGAGAACATTTTATTCTTACCTCCAAAGTCACTTTATAATAGTGATACTGCTTAATTAGCATGTGGTGATTATAAAGTTTTTTAAAAATAAATCATAAAATACTATACAAAGCTTTTGCGTAGATGACCAAACTAGATCTTTACGAAACTACCTTGACCCAGGAAAAGGTTTGGCCTTTGAAGCCATCCAGGCTTGTGTTCAAGTCATAGAATTACCACTTACAGGTTACAAAACAGCTTCCTGAGTGGAAAAGTCCTCACTTAGAAAGTGAAGATGACAGTACAGCTTACAGTTATAGAAAAGTATAAATGAAATGATGGATATAAAATGTTTGGCACAATGCCTAGAACACAGAATATATTCCAGAATGATAGAAGTATTACTATAAACTATTTGCTAGGTGATTAATTCTGACTATTGGGAAATTTGATGGACTTCTAAAGTGAACATTCTTATTATTGCATTATATATTATGTTCTACTATTAATAAATAACTTGGCAAAGTCCTTACACTTTCTGGTTTTGTACATATAGGCTAAAATTTCTTAAACTATGACTTTCACAGCTCACATTAGCATGTTTACATTACTCAGTGAAACAGGACCTGGACATGATGTAAAGTTATGAATCAAAATTCCCCATAGACACCCAGGAAGCTAATGTCTTACTTTGTTTTCCCTGACATAGTCTTTTCATATACAAGCATTTATGTTGTTTTCATCAACATCTGTATACTAAAAACACTGTTACGTGCCTCTTATTTTTTTACTTACAATATACTCTATAGCAGGATATTTGGATTTGCCATTTTATTTTCCCAATGGTGTAAAGCTTTCTAATACATGAATGTATTAAAATGTATTTGCAAAATATATTTTGGAAAATATTTAGATTTTTTCCCTATTTTTTATGCTATTATAAAAATGTTTTAATATGCATCCTTGTAAATACTTTCTTGTGCACATTGAGAATATCTGTATCATGTTTACTTAGTATGTTGCTGGATCAAAAAAAATTACTTTTAAAATATCAGTGGCTAGTGCAATTTACTCTGAAAGGAACAAATGAGTTATAAAAGGGGAGAAATAAGGAGCTTTGGGAGCTACTACAAGACTTTCAAGCCAGACTTCATGGGGTCAGGAATGTCTTCTTGTAAACAATGACAATGATGCTGAGCCAAAAAATGGAGGAAGAGATAGCAAAATCAAAAGAAAGGATAGGGTGTTAGGCAGTGAGAATAACCCTGGAGAAGAAAGAGTGAGTATATGAACCAGTTAAGAAACTGTGAGAAACTCAGCTGGAATGGGACCTTCTAAGACTGTTTGCAAGGTTGGAAACCTTGAATCTGTGGAGGCATCAATATGCATGGATGGATACTTTTCGGTAGAAGCTCTATCTGGTGAAGGTAAGGAAGAAAGTAGACTAATGGAATGAAGAGGACTAGAATCTACCTGGAGAATGCATCAGAAAAATGATGAATAAAGCAAATGTGTAATTAGCAAGACAGTGCTTAAAGTGAAAAGACATGGAGTTATGATCACTATGCAGAAACAAGTGGACATGAGGGAAAATAGGGAAAAAGCTGGGACCTCAAGTTTTAAAGACACATTCAGTGTGAGTAAATAAGAGAGCCGATAAGATAAAAAATGTTATCAAAGGACGATGATAACTTACCATAGGTATATATAATATATACAAAATACAAAATATAAAGAAAATACAGGCTTAATTTGGTATAAAAATACATATTAAGATAAAAATGCAAAGCACATATGGTTGTGTATGTTATTACATATTCATTTAAATGTATTTGTAAATGTAATATATAAAAACTTAAGAAAACATCTTGGAAGAAATATCTATGTTTATTATATATAAGACATGTAATCATTAATTTTTATTTTCTTCCTTCTACTTTTCCATATGTTCCTATTTTAACATGAGCATGTATTAGTTTTAATAAGAAATAAAAAGTATTAAAAAAGAAAAGCAATTTCTCATGAAGTTCCTACTGTTCAGCTCTTCTTTTTAATAAACATACTTTCTGTCTCATAAATAATTTAAATATAGTATCACTTTCAAGTATTTCATGACAGACCCTCCCCTTCACAAAAAGATACTCAAACCTTTTCAATATGTTTGGCTTAAGTGGCATCAAAATGAAGTAAAAATTACCTAAAAGATTAGTGACATAGAAAAAAAAAAACAACTAAAAACAATGGACTAGTACAAAAATTTGGTAATGAATTATGTTGATAAGCATATGCAGAAACAGGAACTACACATGTTGATACTTACTTGTTTGCTTTCTTAAATTAGATGTCTTATCTGGAAATAAAGGAGCAAGCCAAGAAGGCTCAATTTTTCCCATACAAAATCCTCCAAGGCAGATGCTGTTATTGGCCAGGTCCAGGGCAAGCCTTTGTAAGAGTAAACTGATGACTTGACTGTCACCTTTCACAATGCTTATTGTCAAGGCTTTTCGGACATCTTGCTCACGGCATCCACTATTCAATAACAGTTCCACCAACTTGGGACTGCTTTCTTTTTCACACACCTATTAAATAATAATTAAAAAAAAAAAAAAGAATTATAAAGCTTTTTCCTTGCTTTTGAGGAAGGTCAATTGAATTTGGTGGGATTTTTCTCTACATCTATAAAGTCAGATCGAAACAAAACAATGCAAAACTATTGCTTAAAATACACTGTGAAAATAAAGTAAGATTAATACCACAGATATCAGAGTAATATAAACCAAATTATCTGCCACCTGGGAGTTAGTTATTATGAAAGAAGTAACATTACATGGAGGAAAATCTCCTGGACTTCAAGTCAAAAGACCTGAGCCAGGCTCTACCAATCATACAAGTAGCTTACATTTTCTGGGTTTCCATCTGCTGACTGGAAGACATCAGAGAAACTACCTAGTACTTTGTACAAGAAATGCTACTGTGCTTACTTCAGTTTTAACCCAGAATTACTATGTGATAATATAAATATTACAAAATTCCTTAACAGCACACACACACAAGACAATCATCACACATCTCTGGTTTTCTTGAGCTCTTTAAGGCAAGAATATGACTTTCCACAAAGAAATACTTTGTAGTTTCTGCCATCCTCTGAATTTTATGTTTTCAGAACATATTCTCAGAGAGGGCTAGACCACAAACACTAGCATGAACTCAGTTAGCAAAAAGAAACCTGAACAAAATATAGCAACGCACACTGGACCTACTCAGGAACAGGTTGCTGAAAGGCAATAGAACGGTGATGATTCTTCTTTCAACTAGAAGCTGAAAGTAATACAGAATGCAAATATTATATGTCAGGCACTAAATTCTATAAAACACGATCTCTAATCTTCATAGAAACTCTATGACATAACAATTATAACCCCCATTTTATAGATAATGAAACATTTAGAAAATATATGATATTTACAGCCCCTTAGAGCTAGTAAGCAACAAAGATTGATTTGAAACCAAATCTATTGTCTCCAAAGCTTGTGCTTCTTTCCTTACCTAAAAAAAGAGAAGATGCCACTAAAACTCTATATTGGTTCTAGTACCAGTGTATTAGGTAAGGAAGGGGAGGTCACTGTGGACATTTACTAAATTAAAGGGAATTCCAGAATTAAAGTATGCCCAAAGGATTTGGAGAGACAGTTATGTGGTATAATGACACTAACTAATGAACTACCAGTCTCAACCACTTCTTTTCTAGTACCTTCTACTATAGAAATGATCAAGCCACTGTCATTTTTGTGCTTTGGTACAAATTTGTTTTACATTCAACAGTTCATGCACATTTGATTTCAGACCCTGATTACTATCCCCAACCATAAAAAACTCTCCTCCCCTCCCATCCCTGTGACTATCCCTCCCTGGCCCCTTCTTAACTATGCATTCCTGTCTGTCCAGCTTTCCCTCTGTGTGAATGCTACTTCTCTTGTTGCTCATGACTGATTGATCTAAAGAGTGCATCTCCCTAGAGTAGGTGGGTGCATTGCCCTGGGGTAGGTGTTCTGCATGTAGGTCTTTCTACTGTTGGGCTGAGAGCCAATCCATGGAAGTGACTCCATATCTAGGAAGGTAATCCAGGGTCATAGTCTCTAGGGGTTCTACCAGTCTCTATCCAACCAGTGATTCTGGTCATTTTTTTGTCTTTGAATTTTATTCCATATTTTTCCTCCCACTCTATCTAGGATCTCCAGTTTGATTCCTTTCCAAGTAATTTTCCTTGGTAGCCTGGCACCGTCTAGTTCTTCTGGTCTTGGGTTCATGAAAGCTGAGCTCCCCATGGTCCAACATATTCTTGGACTAATTGTTTCCAGGTGACTTTTATTTTCTTCACTCTTCTTTGCTTCACAGGAGAGGAGACCAATAGTTGCATCTTAGATGGCCACTCAAAAGCTTTTAAGACTCTAGTTGCCTAGAAACACACCAATTACCTAAACTAACACAGACTGATGTGGAAAAGTTGAACAGGTCCATAACAAAAGAAGAAATTAAACAGGTCATCAAAAAATTACCAACATCCTGGCCCAAATGGTTTCACTGGAGAATACTACCAAACATTCAGAGAAGAACCGACACCAATCCTACTCAAACTATTCCAAAACGTAGAAAAGGATGGAATCCTCCCTAACTCATTTTATGAAGCAAGCATAACCTTGATACCAAAACCAAAGAAATCACTCAAAAGGAAAACTAAAGACCAATATTATTCATGAATATAGATGTCAAAATCTTCAACAAAATCCTAGCCAACAGACTCCAACAACATATCAAGAAAATCAT
>NW_006921687.1:240173-266292 GCF_000298275.1 Orycteropus afer afer
GCAAGGGACATCAAGCTCAACTGGCATAACACACTACACAAAACATTTTTCCACCTCCTACTTTGGCAAGTAGCGACTGGGATCTTAAAAGCTTGCAAGCAGCCATCTAGATGCAACGATGGGTCTCTCCTCATCCAGAGCAAAGAAGAATGAAGAAAACCAAAGTTCTTGGAAACAATTAGTCCTCATGACCAGTATGCCATGTGATCCTCAGCCTATATGACTATGAGACCAGAAGAACTTGATGGTGCCCAGCTATCACTGTCAAACTCTCAGAGGCGGATCTATGGAAGAGATCCTGGATAGAGAGGGAGAACAATGTAGAACAAAACTCAAAAGCATTTGGGGAAAAAAAAAAAAGAGGACCAGGTTTGCTGGTCTGATAGAGTGGGTGGAACCACTGAGACTATGGTCCCCAGCTGCCCTTCAGGTCTGGAATTGAACCCACACCTTCCAGCCAAACAAAGGACAGGTATAAGAGTTGAACATGTGCCTGAGGTAGATACACTCCTTGGAGAGAACAATCATGGGAGAAAGAAGGGCTGTTTATGCACAGGGAGATAGTTCAGGCAGCAGGAGTGCATGGAGGGAGGGATGGACACAGGGAAGATGTAACTATCGGGAGGAAGTGGGAGGGGAGCTATTGCATTGGGGTAAATTGTAGTCAATGTCATGAGACAATGTGTGCGTGAGTTGCTGTATGGAAAGTGAATTAACTCTGTAAATTTTCACCCAAATCACAATTAACAACAACAACAATAAAAGACCCTAGTTGCTACTCACCAAAGTAGGTTGTAGAACAAGATTTTTATGTACTCTGTTGTGCCAATTGAGTATGATGTTCCCCTTGACTATGGTCTCAGTTCAAGGCCTAATGATTCTCTCTCTCAAGGTGTTTGGTTGTCTCTGAGAAGTTACTCCAAAAACTATGTCTTCTGTTGCTTCTGTAATTTATGTGGCTAATTTTGTAGCACAACTACATATGTAAGATTATCTTCAGCCAAATCTATCTTTGGTCTAGGGTATATTCCTGTTCACCTACCCACACCTGATCTTCTCACTTTTCTATACACTGATCTATAGCCTTGTGTTTGGTGTTAGTGGTAATACAGTATTGTATATGTACTAATATTTGCCTCTGTTGTCTACATTTTATGTCCACATTTCAGTGTCCTTCCTTTCCCCAATGTTGTCATGCTGGTCACAGACTCTTTCTATATTGTTCCTCCCCTCACCTAAATCAACATGTGACCCCCAACTAGTCCAAAATTTTCCCTACCCTTCCTTCCCATCCCTGGTAACCAACAAAGTGAATTCCTTCCCTGAGTAAATCTATCCTTGACTTTTTACAATAATGGGCTCATACAACATTTGTCCTTCTGTAATTGACTTATTTCACTCACCATAATGTCCTCTATCCATAAATTCATCCATATTGTGAGATGATTCATGTATTCTTCATTATTCTTTAATGTTGCATAGTATTCCATTGTGTAAATGTACCATAGTTTGGGCATCCATTCATCTCTTGATGGGCATTTAGGTTGTTTCCATCTCTTTGCTATAGTGAATTATACTGTGATGAATATGGGTGTGCATATGACCTGTCTTTTACCTCTTTAGGATATATTTCTAGTAATGGAATTGCTGGATCAAATGGTATTTCTATTTTTAATTTTTTAAGGAAATACCATACCATTTTCCACAATAGTTGCACCATTTGCAGTCCCACCAGCATGTACGAGAGTTCCAATCTCTCTGCAACCTTGTCAACATTTGTTATTTTCTGTCTTGCTGAACTTTGCTATTATTGCTGGGGTGAGGTGATACCTCATTGTTGTTTTGACTTCCATCTCTCTAATGGCCAATGATCCTGAGCATTTCCTCATATGTTTGTTGGCTGTCAGCATACCTTTTTTTAGCAAAGTGTCTGTTAATGTCCCTTGCCCATTTTTTAATTGGGCTGTCTTTTTGGTGTTGCAGTACTGAAATTTTCTATAAATTTTGGAGATAAGTCCCTTGTCATATATGTCATAGCCAAATTTTTTTTCACAATCTGTGGGTTCTCTTTTTACACTTTTTAAGAAGTCTTTTGATGTGAATAAGAATTTAATTTTTAAAAGGTCCCAGTCATCCAGCTTCTCTTCCACTGCCTGTGCATTTCAGGATATGTTTGATAGTCTACTTATGCCATAGATTAGGGCCCCTAGATTTGCCCATATTTTATCTTAGATGAGCTTTATAGTTTTGGGTTTTACTTTTAAATCTTTGATCAAACTTGAGCTCATTTTTGTCTGGGGGGTGAGGTATGGGTCTTGTTTCATTTTTCTGCAAGTGGATATCCAATTTTGCCAGCACCATTTGTTAAAGAGGCTATTTCTCCCTCATTTAATGGGTTTTGATCCTTTATCAAAGATCAGCTGTCCATAGATAGATGGGTCTATTGCTGGGTTTTCAATTTTGTTCCATTGGTCTATATCTCTATCATTGTACCAAAACCTCACTGTTTAACTACTGGAGTCGCCATCTTTTTAAAAAGTTTTTAAATCCCTCTGCTCCAGGTCATTGCCCCAAGCACAACATGCAATTTTTCAAACTTACTACCTTCATTTATGTTACTTTTACTGCCCCAAATCCTTTTCTCTGCTCTTCATCCCCAAAAAGGCATTCATTCATGAAGAGCAGTTTAAAAATCTCTTACATTATAAAGTCCTTGTTGCCAACCTCCCAAGCTTCACAAATCTTTCCTCCTTTAAGCTCCCATCGCATTTCTTTTTGGAACAGCATTTACCACACTCAACCATATATTACTCATCTGTGTTTCTACACTAGAATACAAATGCATGGGCAATACTGCAATCTATCTGGTACTGCTAAAGCCTACCACAATGCTGAGGAAATATATTTAATTTAACTAGAAAATTACTAAAATCTTCTGTAAGTGCCCCTAGAGAATTTGAAAGAAAGGAATGTCCTGGAGGTCACTTTTAAACTAAATATCAAATTGGCTCATAAAATAAATATCACCAGTGAGTACTGAGCTCTTTTAAAAATCATCAATGAGACCAAATAGTCAATAATTATACTAAGGCAAAGATGAGAAGGTGGGGGGAAGGGCAGGAAAGTTAGATCAATGGAAACAGAACAGCCAGAATGGAAATCATGAGAATTGACACATTTTGAAAAATGTAACCAATGTCACTGAACAATATGTATAAATGAAACCAAAACCAAACTCACTGTCATCACGTCAACTCTAACTCATAGGGGCCCCCATTGGGTTTCCAAGGCTGTAAATCTTGATGGAAGAGGAATGCCTTATCTTTCTTCTGTAGAGTAGCTGGTGGGTTCAACCCACCAACCTTTAGGTTAGCAGCCAAATGTCTTAACCACTACATTACCAGAGCTTCTTGAACATTATGTACATAAATCATTAAATATATTATTTTAAAAAAAGGAAGAAAAGAAGGGAGAAAGAGAGAAAGACAAACTTAAAACTCAATCACCTGAGGAGCTATCTAAGCCACAACTATTGGTCTCTACTAATCTAGAGCAAAAGAGAAAGAAGGAAACTCAAAATTCAAAGAAGGAACAGGTCTACAGGAGTAATTGTCTACATGAATCACAGCTTCCTCTACTCTGAGACCAGAGGAACTAGATGATGCTCAGCCACCACTAGCAAATTCTTTGATCAGGGACACAAAAAATGAATCCTGATAGAAAGATAGCAAAACATGGAACACAAGTTTGAATTCTAAAAAAAAATCCAGACTTAATGGACCAATTCAGACTGGAGGAATCCCCAAGACTGTTGCCCTGAAATACTCTTTAAACACTGAACCAAAAACATCTCCTGAAGTTACCTATTAGATAAACAGAAGGTCAGCTCATAAAGAATACCACCCTTGGGTATTACACTCTATCAAAAATCATCTGTAAGAGACCAAGTGGTCAACAACTACTCTAAAGCATAGATGAGAAGGTTGGGGCAGTCAGACTAGGTTAGTGGAAATGGAACAACTGGAACAGAAATAATGAGAATAATGTAAAGAATGTAGCCAATGTTACTAAACAATAGGTTTATAAATTGTTGAATGGGAATTTGTTTTGCAGTATACACTTTCACCAAAAACATAATAATTTAAAAAAAAAAAAATTCAAGCACAAATGCCTTTTCTTATGGTCTAGTGAATGATTATCTCTAAGTTATGGCATTTCTTGTCAACCTTGTACTAAGATGACTTATGTTTTATCTCCTCCCCACCTCCGATACACACATACACGCCTGGAAAGAAACGATCTTAAAATAGGAAACTCCTTTTATATTCCCTATTTATATCTAGTACTGAGCTTTGCACATAGAAGATGCTCAGTATATTTTTTGTAGAAGGAATTTTCCTTTGTGGTTACAAACTCTCCAAATTGTTTTCAGGTATATGGTGTCACTAGGAAATATATGAAAAATTGTATCAGACTAAAGAAATAAATGCCAGTAAAAAAGTAATAAATAATTCCTTTAAATCTCACTTATATAGTACTTCCTCTTAGAATACTCACACATTTTTTTTCAAAACAGTTTCATCTTCATGCCAGGAAAATACATAAATATACATGGAGCTCTGGTAGCACAGTGCCTAAGGCATCTGACTGCTAACGAAAAAGTTGGTGGTTCAAATCCACCAGCCACTGCATGGAAGCAAGACTGGGCAATCTACTTCCATAAAGATTTACCACCTCAGTAACCGAATGGGGGTTGCTATGAGTCACAGTGGGCATATATACATACATACATTCATACATATAATGCAATGCACTGCCGTCAAGTTGGATCCGACTCATAGCAACCCCTCCTTGGGTTTCCAAGGCGATATCTCTATGGAAGTAGATTGTGCAACCTTCCTTCTGAGGAGTGGCTGGTGGATTTGAACCGCCAGCCTTCTGGTTAGCAGTCAAATGCCTTAGGCACTATGCTACCAGAGCTCCTTACACACACACACACACACACACACATTGTTTAGAAATATGCAGTTTAGCATTAAAGTAGTAATGAAGAAAATCCAGAATATAAACAAGTATTTTCAAAACTGTGATTTACACCTTTGTAATCTTCTCTTCCATCTTAAAATTTACAATTAATACATGTGACAATCAAAAACAAATTCTTCTACAATTTGACTGAATGAACACCCCAT
Source organism: Orycteropus afer afer (assembly GCF_000298275.1). NCBI lineage: Eukaryota > Metazoa > Chordata > Mammalia > Tubulidentata > Orycteropodidae > Orycteropus > Orycteropus afer. The sequence goes on from NW_006921687.1 coordinate 245,366, forward strand.
CACTACCACCATGAATCTGCTATAAGATTAAGAGCAGAATAACTGAATAGGTAGTGTTTTCCACCATTTATCAAGGAAAGAGACTAGGCAAGTTATTTAACCTCCCTGTTACCTCATTCCTCACCTGTATAATGAGAATGCAGTTCTTGAGTGGTACAAATGGTTAAGCATTCAACTACTAGCTAGAAACCCACCCAGAGGTGCTCAGAAGACAGGCTCTGTTTCTAAAAGGTCACAGCCTTGTAAAACCTATGGAGCGGTTCTCTACTCCATACACATGGGCTCACCATGCATCAGAACAGACTTAGTAGCAACTAACAATAATAATGAGACTAATATTAATGACTACTCATAGGTTGTTATGAGGATTAAAATGTGTAAAGTATTCAGAGTAGTTCCCAGATTGTAATGAGCACCACAGAGGTGTTTGCTATTATTTTTAGTTAGACTTCATTATACTTGCTTTTTCCATCTTTACCTTCAGCTGTCTAACTGTGCATTTTCATGCTTAGTATTAATCTTCCACAATCTTCTCTACCAATCATATATATTATAATCTTAAACTCACCTTGGAAAGCCTAACTTAATTAACTCCATCCTTGCTCTAAATAGCCTTTAATTATGTAGGCTTTCAGTACATGAAAGGAGTCCTGGTGATGGAGTGGTTAAAGCACTTGGCTGCTAATGGAAAAGTTGATGGTTTGAATCCATCAGCCACTCCATGGGAGAAAGATGTGGCAGTCTGCTCCTGTTAAGATTTATAGCCTTGGATATCCTAAGGGAAAGTTCTACTCTGTCCTACAGGGTCTCTATGAGTCAGAATCAATTTGTCAGTAGTGAAATGGTTCATGCCTAAGGCATTTGACTGCTAACCAGAAGGCTGGTGGCTCAAACCCACCAGCCACTCCTCAGAAGGAAGATTGGGCAAACTACTTCCATAGAGATACCGCCTCGGAAACCCAAGGAGGGGTTGCTATAAGTCTAATTGACTCAACGGCAGTGAGAGTTTTGTAACAAAATAAAGCACAATTAATCCATCCACAAATATTTAATCAATATTTATTGTCGATGGCAAACAACAACAACAACAACAAGATAATAAAAGAAGTTTGGTAACTATGATTTTTTTTTGTTACGGTTAGTATATAATCCATGGATGTAAATATCTGATTTTAAGAAAAAAAGACCAAAAATATGCACATTAGGTCTAAAAGAATGTGGGAAGTGAAATAAACTAAAAAGTTTTTTGTATAGAAAGGTTTGCATAAACTGAGAGAAGAGTAGACAGCATTTCCTGAGGAAATGTGGTACAACTACTCTCATGAGATTTTAGGTCGTTTCCCTAAAAAGAGCTTTGAAGTAGAAGTTTCTCTTTTTAGTTCTTTAGAACTTCCAATATTAATGGAACTTCCAAAATTAACTTCCAATATTAATTAATATTAATGTAATGATCTGCACACAAAAGATGCATAATAAGAACTTATTAATTTATCAGGGATGAAATAATTTACTTACCATTAGTAATAGAGAAGGAATTTTCTTTAAAAATTGCTTGCTTAAAAGACATTTGACTAAATTTAAATAATTATTCACTTTGTTTTCATATAAACATAATGACACATGAAAATAGGTTACAAGTTGTTTCTTTTTATGTCAATTCTTAAATAGTACTAACTTAATCTTATAGTTGACAAATCTATTTGAATCTATACTCAGGCAAATGGTAAATTAAAGGAATTAATACTTAAAAAGTAAATTATTAGGAAAGATAGTACCATTCTGATATTTAATGATATTTATTAAATCAGTACATAATTGCTTTGTGAAAATATTATTAAATTTCTAGAAAATAATATAGTGCTGACTGAATATCAATATTAATTATAAAATATATACAATTAAGACAAATCTGAAATACAAGTAATGCAATTTTGCAAATATTTACTGAATACATATTGAATGTAAAAGTAAAGATTATAAACAATACAAAGGTAAATACTGTACAATTCTATATTCATTAAATTCACAAAATCTAAAAGTAGTATACATAAATTGTCAAAGACTTACAGAAGTAATTTTAATTTGTTTTGGGGCTTGAGAAGGGCTTTACTGAGGAAAGAGAATTTTGATTAGATTTGAAGGATAGAACTTTGATCAGACAGTTCTGTGCTTGCATGGTATAGGAGGGAAAGGAAAGAAGGAAAGTAGGGTCATGGTGTTACACAACTTAAAAAAAAAAATCAGTTGCTATCTAGTCAATTCTGATTATGATGACCCCATGTGTGTAAGAGTTTTGGTAGTTAAGTTGTTTATCAACTTGGCTGGGCCTTGTTTTGAGTGGTTGGGCAGCCGGATATAGTTAATCCCCATGATGAGACTGGTAATCAACTCCATGGTGCAATGTACTGGAGTAGCTGTATAGCTGCCTTAGGGATGTGGTCTGCTTACAGTCTACAAAAAGACAGCTTTGAGAAAGGGCTCGGAGCTTTTTGGCACATTGGGATTCTGCATTTGGCCACAACTTCATGTCAGTGACCTGCCATGTTGTCTGCTGATTTTGGGACTGTTAATGGACTTGAATTAGTGGCCTGCCTATACGTCTGATAATCTTGGGACTGTGCCATTTTACTTGTTGACCTTGGGTTGGTCAGCCTCAGCAGCCAACAACTGCTAAGAAATGCATCTAGCTTCTGTGCGCCAGAAGCAAGAGGCAGAGCTGAAGCCCAAGGTTGAGTGGCTTTCACCAAGCCCCTTGAGCTGGCACTTTGAATTTGGGTTTCTAGCCTCCTAAACTATAAGAGAATAAATCTCTGTTTGTTAAAGTCATCCACTTGTGGTATTTTCTGTTAGAGCAGCACTAGAGGACCAAACCAGAGTAGAACTGGGTTTTCAATGGTTGATTTTTCAGAAGTAGACTCCCAGGTCTTTCTTCCAAGGTGACACTAAATAGATGTAAGTCTCCAACCTAATGAGCTGAACTCATTAACCATTTGCACCACCCAACGACTACATGCACATCTTCAAGGGGGTCATAACAAAGATGTCCATATAAAGGATGTCCCTGAAGGTGTGCAGAGCACAGCCTGTACAGTCACAGTCATATGGAAGGGAGCACTTTCTAGACAGAAGAACTAAAGCAGAGAGAAAATGGTTGAAAATCAATCAAAACAAAACAAAACTGTGCATGAACAGGATATGGTTAGGGAATAAGTTATATAGAGATACATATAAGGAGACACATTTGAAAAGTTATTTATCAAGTTAACAAGGCATATAGACAAATAAAATGAAGAATTTGACTGGCTAATACCTAAAGGACTCCATTACCTCTGAAATTCTGACTCTAAACTCCTATTACAAATCACAAGTCATTGTGCAATTAACTGGTAAGTTCCGAAGTGAAGAATAGTGGGATATAAGTAAGCTTATACCACGGTAGAGTCAAGTAACAGAGAAAAGATAAAAATGAGGCCTTGAGTATTTACCTGACAAATTAAGGAATGTGACCCCTTTGCTTGATTGGCGTCAGTTCCCAATAGAAGCAAGCATTCAACCATGATGCTATTATTCTGATCACATGCTCTCTCTAGCATCACACATTTTAACTCATCATCCATAGCTAATTTTGCAAAGCACTTGCAACAGAGGTTTAGAAACTGAAAAGTAGAGTGGAAACAAAGATTAGAGTGAGCAAAACACATAACATTTAGCATATAAGTGAAAACCATTGTACCTGTTGATTCTTTTGTTCTGTGATACTGGAAGACATCTGATAGAATATTACTGAGTCAAATGAATAATGCACCAGCAGCTTGGAAAACGATACTGACAATTCAAGTATTGCCAAGATTGTCTGAAATCCCTGAAAATATAATAAAAAAATTAATAATACAAGCAGTTCTAGGAAAAGATGAATAAATAATGTAAAACAGAGATTTTGTATGTAATTCTTAAAATCTGCATGTTCACTTAACTAAGAAGACATATTTATTGGGTTTGTTCTTTAAAGCTATAAACTTTGAATTAATCCTGTAAATACTCTTAGCTCTCTCATTATTGAGATATGTAGTAGACACAGAGAACAAAATGTTAGTTAACAAACTATCCTCTACTAAAGCAGGAAAAATCCTAATCTTCTAAATGTTGGCTTTTAAATACCTTTATCTGAATCTGTGTCTATAGGATGAAAGCCAGATATTAATTGAGATTGGAAGAGCAGAATCAGCAGCAGGGTTACAAATAGAAATAGGTACAAATAGAATAGTGCAGTGAATCTTCTCTTACAACACTGCAGGTTAGGTTCTCTAGATAGCAAGCACTTCCCCAACATTCTTCTGCTTTCTTCTGAAATTTTAACCTCAAAGAGACAAGTATAAGAGGCTAGCTTTCATTCATGTTGAGAGTATTTGGGAGGAACTGTGAAAGCTCTTCAAAATTACCTACAGAGAACTGATCAGTCACAACTTTCATTACTTTTTAGAACCACTTCAAGCAGATTCCCACGAGTTGTACAGGATCTCCACCCATGTGATATTTTAAGGAAAGATTGTATTTTTGACTTCAGTATAATTCTTCTTAGGTAAACTCATCAAAGAGCATATAAATGTTTCTACTTTTATTAGGACTCTTTCAACACAATATGTTTAAAAAAACAGTCCAAATATAAAAATTATTATTTTGAGTTGTAAGATGCTGAAGAACTACAAATACTAGCATTTGGTAAGAGATGCAGTCCCAATTCATACAGGTCTGAAGGATATGTGGTCAACCCACCTCTAGTTCAGAGGTTCCTGCAAACTCAAATTCTGCAGCAAAACAGATATGTAAATGTGTAAACATCACACCATTCAAAAAAGAAGTTGCAAACACTGAAACGGTCAAGCAAAATATGTTGGCAAGCCAAATTCAGCCCATCAACAATTTATAGCCTCCACTATAGAAATCCTAAAATGTCTGATGAATTAATCCAGAAAAACTGACAGTTCCATTTGTCGTTGTTTTTTGTTATTGTTGTTGTTGTGTGCCATCTAGTAAGTTCCAACTCATAGTGAACCCTTATACAACAGAAGAAAATACTGCCTGGTCCTGCGCCATCCTCACAATCCTTGCTGTGTCTGAGTCCATTGTTGCAGCCACTGTATCACTACATCTCTTTGAGAGTTTGCTTCTTTTTCACTGACTCTCTACTCTCCCAAGCATGATCTCCTTCTCTTGGTCCCTCTTGATACATGAGATGGAGTCTTAACAGCTTCTCTTTTAAGGAGCATTCTGGCTGTACTTCTCCCAAGATAGAACTGTTTATTCTTTTGGCAGTTCATGGTGTATTTGATATTCTCCACCAACATCCTAATTCAAAGGCATCAATTCTTCTTTAGTATTCCATATTCATTGTCCACTTTTCATGTGCATATAAGGTGATAGAAAATACCACGGCATGAGTAAGGTGCACCTTAGTCCTCAAAGTGACATCTTTGTTTTTTTTTAAATACTTTGAAGAGGTTTTTTTTGCAGCAGATTTTCCCAATATATCATGTGATTTCTTGACTACTGCTTCCATAGGTGTTGTTTGTGGGTCCAAGTAAAATGAAATCTTTGAGAATTTCAATCTTTTCTTCATTTATCATGATGATGCCTATTGGTCTAGTTGTGAGGATTTTTGTTTTCTTTATGTTGTTGTTGTTATTTGCTCTCAAGTCAGACCCAACTCATAGCAACCCCTCCTTGGGTTTTCGAGGTGGTATCACTATGGAAAATGATTGCCCAACCTTCCTTCTGAGGAGTGGCTGGTGGGTTTGAATCACCAGCCTCTGGTTAGCAGTCAAGTGCCTTAGGCACCAAGCTACCAGAGCTCCCTGTTTTAGTTATATTGAGGTGTAATCCATACTGAAGGCTGTAGTCTTTGATCTTTATCAGTAAGTGCTTCAAGTCCTCTTCACTTTCAGCAAGCAAAGTGTGTCATCTGCATATTACAGGCTGTTAATGAGTCTTTCCAGTCCTGATGCTGCATTCTTTTTCATATAGTCCATGTTCTTAGTTTATTTCCTCAGAGATAGATTGAATATGTATGGTGAAAGGATACAACCCTGATGCACACCTTTCCTGATTTTAAACCACACAGTATCCCCTTGCTCTGTTCAAACAACTGCCTCATGGTCTATGTAAAGGTTCCCCATGAGAACAATTAACTTTTTTGGAATTCCCATTCTTTGTAATTTTATCTGTAATTTATTATGATTCACACATAGTCAATGATATCTTTCCATAGTCAATAAGACACAAGCAAACATCTTTCTAGTATTCTCTGCTTTCAACCAAGATCCATCTGACGTCAGCAATGATATCCCTCATTCCACATCCTCTTCTGAATTGGCTTGAATTTCTAGCAGTTCTTTGTCAACTCTAGGACCAATTTTGATGTACCTTCAGTAAAATTTAACTGGCATGTACTATTAATGAAATTATTGAATAATTTCCTCATTCTGTTGAATCTTCTTTCTTTGGAATGGACCTATGTAAAATCATTTCCTTTCCATTGGATTAATTTGAACTAATTTTGTCTTGGCCTTAATCAAACTAGATAGAGGCACATATGAAAAGTGGATTTAGAAAACCCATAGTTGTTTTTATTCTAAGAAGTATGTGTTCAGCATTTATAATTAAAAATAAAATATTCACATATACATTATCTCATTTGCTAATAATGTCTGTACAGAGGCTGTTGTTGTTGTTATGTGCCGTCGAGTCAGCCCCAACTCATAGCGACCCCTCCTTGGGTTTCCGAGGCAGTATCACTACGGAAGTAGGATTGCCCAACCTTCCTTCCGAGGAGTGGCTAGTGGGTACAGAGGCTAGAGGCTAGATATTTTTATTCCTAGTCAATGCTGCTATTTATGAAAATATTTGCTGACAGTTTATGAAGGATGTGAACTCCATTACTTGGGGGGGGGGGAGCCAAAGCAGAAACTCCTAAGGAAATAATTTTTTTGCTAATAAAAGAAATACCTGAAATAGATTTCTTAATATTCCCTTAATTAACTAACCTTAGGGCAAATCTTGGATTACTTGTACAAAGAGATATTATACCCTACATTTAAATGTTGCTTGATCAAAAATGTGAAAAAAAAAAATATTGCTTCACTGAAAAAAAAAAAGAAAATCAAGAGATAATTACTAGAGGTAAGAAACTAACAATAAAACACAGAGTTACAAACTTTGGAATAATTAAAACTTCTATTTATCTAAAATCTAAGAAAGTAAAGGGAGCTCTGGTAGCGTAGTGCCTAAGGCACTGGACTGCTAACCAGAGGGCTGGCGGTTCAAACCCACCAGCAACTCTGCAGAAGGAAGATGGGGCAATCTACTTCCATAGTGATACTGCCTCGGAAACCCAAGGAGGAGTCGCTATGAATCGGGTCTGACTCAACGGCACATAACAACAACAACAGTAAGAAGAAAGTAAAGCTCAGCTAGTTGAAATGTTATTTGCACATTTTCTGCTCTTTTATGGGAAAGAAAATTGGCAAACAAACATACTGATTTTAAGGATTTAGTAATGAACCTCAGGATCTTTAGAGATCTAATTCAATCATCTTCACCTTCTAAACTTAAAATATTATGAAATGATAGTTTTCAATTAACTAGAATACCACATTAATGCAAAATGGGAATTACAAACTTCTCTGAAATGGAAATCTACACAAGCTCCCAAATTTGCTTCCAAATTTGCACATACATTCATCTGTACTTCAGCAACATCCTTAAATCGTTGTAAGCTGGAAACCAGAATTTTTGCCAGCAGATGCCCAGTTCCTATGCATAAATTCTTCTTTACAATCAAGCATCCTATGAGACTTAAACTCAGACACTGGATTTCTAGAATAGGACCAAAAAAATAAACAAAAATTGAATTGAAGAAAAAATGTAAAGATATCGAACAACTAACGGCCTACATAAATGTATTCAAAATCTAGAGTTCAAACTGTACCCACCTTGATCATCTGGGTACATCTGCAGTGAATGAAGTACTGACTCAATAGCACCTTCCAGGGATAATATTTCTAATACATCAGGAAAATGTGCTAAAGAAGAAAGGATTTTTAATCCACATTTCTGAATGCCAGGATTTCCAATGAACTGAAATTAAAAGGACAATTAAGGATATTTACTCTTAAATATGAGATCTTAATGCTTATTTTTGTTGGGTCCCATTCGATGGCATATAACAACAACAACAACAATGCTTACTTTAGTTAAAAACCAGTTATAGACTGATAAAATAAAATCAAGTAGCCCAAGTAAAAATTTACTCAGTGCATATTTGCACATATTAATTTTTTCATACAAATTTTAGAATTAGCTTAACTAAACTATAATTAACATTAGTAAAGGCACATAAATTATAAGCCAATTTTCATTTTTGAAAAATGATTAATTTTATCTAAAAGTAAGGTATGCATTCTCATATATTCAACTCTTATTTTGTGCTTTTCTATTGAGGTTAAGATAGTCCTTTAGACTTCTTGTTTTTAAACTTTACCCTTATTCAATTGGGAGCTCTGGTGGCATAGTGCCTAAAGCATTTGACTGTTAACCAGAAGGCTGCAGTTCAAACTCACTAGCCACTCCTCGGAAGGAAGGTTTGGCAATCTACTTCCATAGTGATACCACCTCAGAAAACCAAAGAGGGGTCGCTATGAGTCAGATTCGACTCGGCAGTTGAGTTTGGTTTTTTGGTTTCCTATTCAATTTGCTTGTTGCTGTTAATGTTATTTTTGCATATGAGTTCTTTCTCTGAAATATTATTTACAATTGAAATAAATATCTTCAATGTTTAAGTTGGGTATATTTTGTGAATTTTGTGACACCAACAGGAGCTTTGATTTGATTCCATTTCATCAGCAAATTGGTTTTACTTTACTGAGTGCCTTGACTGAAGAAAGCAGGACCACCAAGGCATACAAAGCACATATGCAGGCAAAATGCTGAAAGTCCTATTTCTACTTTAGTCTCCAAAAACAATGTGGGAGAAACAAGTCTGGGGCAGATTACTGAAAGTTATCATCTGTGGAAAAAAAGCTAAAAGGATCAGGCATAAATGGAACTTTAGTGTTCCAGAGAGAGATTTTTATTTCAGTCTGAATTTTACTGGAATTTTTTATATCCAACAATTGGTTTGCTTTAACAAATACTTTTTTTAATCTCTGATTTGTAAATCATAGTTGAATGTCAAATTGTACCCTTATTTGAAATTCTTCTCTAAGATTAGACTTAATCTGTTGTTGTTGTTATGTGCCGTCAAGTCGGACCTGACTCATAGCGACCCCTAGACTTAATTTAGTGAATGATAATTCATTTCACTGTGTCTGCAGAATTGGGATCTGAAATGTTTGATGTTTGTAACTTTTATTCAGAGCGACATATGCAATCACAGAATTTTGTTGTTGTTGACAGTTGCCATCAGGTCAGCTATGACTCATGGTGACTTTATGCATAACAAAACAAAGCATTGCCTGGTTCTGCACCATCTTCATGATTTTTGTATGTTTTAGTCCTTTGTATCAATCCATCTTATTGAGGGATTTCCCCATTTTCATTGACTTTCTACTTTACCAAACATGATGTCCCTTTTTCTAGGAACCGGTCTTTGCACTGGTGGTGTAGTGCCTAAGACATTTGACTGCTAATCAGAAGGTTGGTCGTTCAAACCCATAAGCCACTCCTCAGAAGGAAGATTGGGCAATCTACTTCTGTAATGATACTGCCTTGGAAATCCAAGGAGGGGTCACTATGAGTTGGATCCAACTCCACAGCAGTGGGTTGGGTCTTTGCTGATGATATGCCCAAAGTAAGTGAGTCATTTTTAAGGAACATTCTCATTATATTTTTTCCAAGACTGATTTCTTCATTCTTTTAGCAGCCCATGGTATATTTAATATTTTTCAACAATACCATAGTTTGAATGCATCAATTGTTCTTTTGTCTTCCTTTTTCACTATTCAACTTTCACAGGTATATGAAGAAATTTAAAAGACCAAGGCATGAGTTAGGCTCACCTTAGTCATCATATTGACATCTTTGCTTTTTAAAATTCTAAAGAGGTCTTTGCAGCAGATTTGCCTAATGCAATGTGTTGTTTCATTTCTTGACTGCTATTTCTATGGACTCAGAATTTTAAAGCTAAAGAAATCCTTTAATACACCTTTTAGAGTTTGTTTGTTTTCCTCAGTTGTGGTGAAGGATTGGGAAATAACTATTGGGAGCTTTTTGAAATAAAATATTATCATTTCTGTGTCCCTATGACCCTAATTCTTCACCCCCACATGATAGTCACTGTTTAATGAGTCATTACTCAAGTGTTCACATGGAACAAAAGGTTGAGAACCAATTCTTCTAGGATGTAGCAAAACAAAGTAGAACTGGAAATTGAGTGATTTTCTAAACATCACAATACTTACTGGCAAAGCAGGCTCTCTTGAATTCAGACTCATTTCACTATAACATACTTGTACTCAATACCTTTAGAAAAGGTTAGTTAACCGGAATCAGAGCTGTCTATGAGGTTCTTTCAGTAGTACCTCTTGCTTCCCTCTAACACATACCATAAATAAAATTAACTGTTCCTTCCCCTATATTCCCAGAATAGTATTCACAAGGTTATATAGCTCAAAAGTTGTAATATAGAACATCTAATTTTATGCATATCTAATATTCTTCTAGCCAGATTATAAGGTCCATGACAGAGTAATACAAAGCATATTCACTTTTTCTCCCCACTGTGTCACACAATCTCTGTCACATGCATGATTCTGGATAAATATTTCTGGAATTAAATTTAACCCATTACATTGTTATATTCAAGAATAATATTAACATATAAGTCAAATGACTCATATTTGTAAATTTTTCAATATAAAGTTCAGTTTAAATTGAATTTTTAAAGCTCTCCCTCTTGAGGCTATTGATTAATTTATTATATTTTTTTAAAGAAAACTAAATCACAAAGAATTATTTCCATTAATTATCTTGAATACTCTCTTCCTTTCATGAATATTAACCCTAAACATTCTTGATATCTTTACTCATAACCTTTATAAAGACCCAATTCATTTTATGATAAACCCCAAACTATCTTAATTTCACCAATATCTTTTGCTTTACATAATATAAATGTAATTCTTGTCTTCTGCTTTTATCATACTTAGTATAATATGGTGAAAATTATAATATATATCTCAAATGTTTATTGACATGTAAATGCCTAACAATTGAAAGAAACAATACACATCAAATCATTTCAAAGTGGTTATCTCCGAAGACAGCAGTGAAAATGAGCACAAAGAATCAAAGACGACTCTGTTGTTTGGTCCTGCATGTCCTCATGGACTGAAGTTTTTACCACAGTTCCATAAAAGACAGACAAGCAGTGGAGAGGAAAAACCAAAAAAACAAGGAAACCCACAGCTATAATCCTAGGCCATTCATGAGGCCTATCTGTATGTTGAACTCTTCATTTCTCTTTCTGACTGAACTAACTTGAGCTGATTGAGTGGATTTATGTTACCTGCCACCAAGAAAGCTTTGTCTAAATCTGTAGCTGATGGTACACATAACTGAAGCAGCCCATTTCTTTACCCACCTCACCCTATTTTCATTGCTATAGCTCTAACCACTTAACTTCCTACTATCAGAGGACTGAAAACTTAATCTGAAAAACTCCCCCAATTTCTCAAATTCCAGTTCCAGTCTAAAGTCAGAAGACCTATATTCAACATACCTTATTCAAAGCTGCTAGGACCAGTTTGTGGATATTATTCCGGAAATACCATTTTTTAACCATATTTAGCTTATGCTGTGATTCAGTATCCTCCCTGGGTTCTTCTGGTATGCCTAAATGCAAAAATTGATATGTAAACAAGTCAATAAATAAACAGTTTGATAAATGAATATTTTTTCTCATGAAAATTGAAGCTGAACAGATCATAGTTAACACAACAATATACATATTGTACTGTTCCTAGTATGTAGTTTCAATCACAGAAATAACCCTTAGCATTAAGGAATGTAAAAACATAGTTCATCACCAAACATAAAGTAAACACAGTGCGTATACAGATGTTTATTGAATTTAAAGGAGCAAGAACTTACCATGGCATTAGAATTTTCTGTAACAATCTCTTTTTGTCTGTGTGGGCAAAGGTTTAAGAAATCAGAAGATTTTCAAGCAACAATGCACAGAGTGACAAAAGCTCAAAGTTATTTGGGCTACAAAAAAGGTCAGATGAAAGTAGGAATAAAAGAGTAGCTGGATATAACAGTGGAGAAAACAAGATTTGAGTTTCAGTATAATGATGGTAGAGAACATGTAGTTTCATTTAAAGTTCTCTGAAGGGATGTATAATAGTATTAAGTTCTATAAAGGAAACATACCACTGATTAAGTTACATTATAGCTGAGTTGTGTGAAAACCCCTGAAAAAACCAGAAGTTGAAAACAAATTAATTATACCATCATTGTTGTTACCGGGTGCTGTGAAGTTGTTTCTAACTCAAAGCAACTCCATGTGACAGAGTAGAACTGCCCCATAGGGTTTTCTTGGCTGTAATCTTCAAGGAGGTAGATTGCCAGGTTTTCCTCCCACAGAGCTACTTGGTGGGTTTGAACCACCAGCCTTTCAGTTAGCAGTCAAGCATCTAACTGTTGTACTACCAGGGGTCTTCATATAATAGAATACATATGTAAAATTATAACTAATGATATTTTACAAATCTAAGACTACAGAAATAATGAACAGAAAACATAATCTTTCACATTTAACTCAAACTATAAATTGATTGTGTATAATTTTTCATTTATTTAGCACATATTTGAGTGCCAATATGTGCCAGGGAGTTTGCTACATGCTAGGAATATCACAGTGAGTAAGACCAGATTCCCACTTTCTTAGAACCTTGAGTTTTCATCTTAAAGTTTATTCAATCAGGCTCTGCCATTCACTACAGTTTTGTGACCTTGGGCAAGTTATATAAAATCTGCCTCATTCTCAGCGACAAAACCACATTAATTTCTGAAGCTTCCTATTACACTACAAACAGACGTGACTATTAAAAGCAGACCTGCTAAGCAGTGAAAACTTCATGCCACATGCAATGAGTATTATACTAAGACCAAATTAATATTCCTGTAACTTACATCTTGGTCTTTGTTATATCACTTGAGATTCTACTCTCCAAAACATATCTTCTTCCCACATAATAGTCCTTCAAACTGTATGAACTATAACCTTTTTAAGGTGAGGGTCCATAACTTAATCATGTCCAAATATAATGTTCTAAGTATAATGTTTTAGATATATATAGCACTTGTTCATACCCACCAGCCACTCCTAGGAAGAAAGATGGGGCAATCTACTTCCATAGTGATACTGCCTTGGAAACCCAAGGAGGGGTCTCTATGAGTCAGGTCTGACTCGATGGCACATAACAACAACAAGAAGAAGCACTTGTTCAACAAATGCTTATTGCACAAAAGCGTAGTCATAAGGATGGACCCTGGATTCAGGATGTACATAGTTTAAAATGTGGCTCCAATACAAAAGCTGTGACCTTAACATGTCTAAGTCTCAATTTCATTATCTGTAAAATGGAAAGAAAACAAACAAAATACGACAATCTGCTTCATGGACTGTTGAGAGGATTAAAAGTTAACATAGTTAAAGCACTTAGAAATAATGTCTGACACATTTTAGGTCCTCCATACTGTAAGGTATTAATACTATCATTAGCTATAAATGAGTAGATTTTAGTACAACTGCCATATCCCCTGAGTTTCTTCTCTCGATGAAGAAAGTTCAGTTCCTCCTATGGCTCTTAGCAATGAGGTTTTGTATTCCTGCTCACTCTCCTCTGTATACTTCTTCCATATTTGCCTTTGTTCCCTCCTAAAGAATTTTAAACTATTTCCTCCAGAGTTGACACTAAGACAAGAAAGAACAAGTCAAATGTTATTTCATATAACCTGCTCAAAATATTTTATTTAAATAATTGGATCTTTATTATTATCTTATTAAAGCAATTGGCCCAGTCTCTTCAGTAAGTTCATGTTATAGAAAAACAGAGGAGTTGGACAGTGCTAGATTAGAAGAAACTGAAGGAACATAACACTAGATGCTCTTTGTGGTCCTGGATTGGTTTCTGAATTCAGCAATTTTACTACTATGCACATCTTTGCTACAGTTAAGGAAACCTGAATATAGTCTAGTTAATAAATTCATAAATATGAACTCAGGTATGTTAAAAGCACCTCAACTTAGCATGCTCAAACCAAAAAAAATTGTATTCAACTTCAAAACTATTAGGATACTGAGAGCATAGTTACTTATTAATTTATATAATGGGATGGTAGGGTATCATAGAACGAATAGATGGCTAAGCATTTACCAAATAGAGAAATGTATTTATATCCTGATACATTCATAAAGTGTCTATATACTAATATCTCATTTCAAAAACCAAATTCACTGCCATTGAGTCAGTTCCAACTCACAGCGACCCCTCCTTAGGTTTCCGAGGTGATATCTCTATGGAAGTAAATTGCCCAATCTTCTGAGGAGTGGCTGGTGGGTTTGAACTGCCAACCTTCTAGCTAAAGTCAAATGCCTTAGGCACTACACCACCAGAGCTTGTAATAGGTAACTATATGCTGTTTTAAAAAATGTGTCCATACATGAAATATAGCCCTAAAATAACAAATTTATACTCAAGGGCACTTATAATCTAAATTATTATTGACTATCAGTGTAATTTTATTTATTTCAGTAATATAATTATTCCTTAAAACATTACTTGAGTTGCTTTGGGGTCAATTTAAAAACAATAGAAGAAAAACATTTTCATAAAACTGAAAATAAAAGCATTATTTTGCCAACTTAAAGATTTAGTTCTTTATGGTCATAATTAAAAGATACTTACATATCTGTATCTGTGTATGTATGTATGTATTTTACAACCTAAAATTGAAATTCTAAAGAAAGACTTACAATAATATTTTTGAGCAAAATTTAGTCTGTTAAATTATGTCTCAAAAACCTTACAGACAATTATGAATAGGATAGCATGATTCAAGAAATATCGGTTTGATTGCTATTTGTCATTCAAAGTTCCAATAATCAATCAACCAATAAATTTTTTAAATGACTGAAGAAATCCTTGCTCTTGAAAAAATTTTTATTCTTATACTTAGTATACTGTTATACTAAGAAATGTAAAAGACATAAAACATAAAATACATGACTACCAAGAATAATGTTGTTGTTGTTGTTAAGTGCCATCGAGTCGTTTCCGACTCATAGCGACCCCATGCACAGCAGAACGAAACACTGCCCGATCCCGCACCAGCCCCACAATCCATGCTATACTCGAGCCCATCATCGCAGCCACTGTATCAATCCATCTCCCTGAAGGCCTCCCCTCTTTCATCGACCCTCCACCCTACCAAGCATGACATCCTTCTCCAGGGAATGGTCCCTTCTGACAACATGACCAAAATAGGTGAGACGAAGTCTGGCCATTCTTGCTTCCAAGGAGCATTCTGCCTGCACTTCCTCCAGGACAGATCTGTTAGTTCTTTTAGCAGTCCATGGTACTTTCAGCATTCTTCGCCAGCACCACAACTCAAAAGCATCAACTCTTCTTTGGTCTTCCCTATTCATTGTCCAGCTCTCACATGCATACCAGGCGATTGGAAATATCATGGCTTGTGTCAGGTGCACCTTAGTCCTCAAGGAGATATCCTTGCTCCTCAGCACTTGAAACAGTTCCTTCGCAGTTGACTTCCCCAATGCTACACATCGTCTAATGTCCTGACTGCTGCTTCCGTTGGCATCAATTGTAGAACCAAGCAATGTGAATTCCTTGACAACCTCAATCTTCTCTCCATTTATTGTGATGCTGCTCATTGGTCCAGTTGTGAGGATTTTTGTTTTCTTTATGTTGAGATGTAATCCATACTGCAGACTGTATTCTTCAACCTTCATCAGTAGGTGCCTTAAGTCATCCTCACTTTCAGCAAGCAAGGTTGTATCGTCTGCATATCTCAGGTTGTTAATGATTCTTCCTCCAATCCTGATACCACGTTTTTCTTCATATAGTCCAGCTTCTCGGATTATTTGCTCAGCATATAGATTGAATAAGTGTGGAGAAAGAATACAACCCTGACGCACTCCCTTCCTGATTTTAAACCATGTAGTGTCCCCTTGTTCTGTTCGAACGACAGCCTCCTGGTCAAGGTACAGATTCCTCATGAGTACAATCAAGTGCTCAGGGATTCCCATTCTTCTCAATGTTATCCATAATTTGTCATGATCCACACAATCAAATGCCTTTGCATAGTCAATAAAACACAAGTAAACATCTTTCTGGTATTCTTTGCCTTGAGCCAAGATCCATCTGACAACAGCTATGATATCCCTTGTTCCATGTCCTCTTCTGAATCCGGCTTGAACCTCTGGAAGTTCTCTATCAATATACTGCTGCAAACGTTTCTGAATTATCTTCAGTAATATCTTACTTGCATGTGATATTAATGATATTGTTCTATAATTTCTACATTCTGTGGGATCACCTTTCTTTGGAATGGGCACAAATATGGATCTCTTCCAGTCAGTTGGCCAGGTAGCTGTCCTCCAAATCTCTTGGCATAACTGAATGAGCGCCTCCAATGGGGCATCTGTTTGTTGAAATATCTCAATCGGTATGCCATCAATTCCCGGAGCCTTGTTCTTCGCCAGTTCTTTCATTGCAGCTTTGACTTCTTCCTTCATTACCATTGGTTCTAGATCATATGCCACTTCCTGAAATGGATGAAGATCGATCAGTTCTTTTTGGTACAGTGACTCTGTGTATTCCTGCCATCTTCTCTTGATGTTTCCTGCATCATTCAATATTTTGCCCATAGAATCTCTCAATAATACCAAGAATAATAGATTTTAGAAATTTTCATTTAACAATAAAAAACAACTGGACTTCAAAAGAATTAGGATTTTTACAGAACAAAAAGAAGTGTCATCGTTTATACTCAACAAAGTCAGGTCAAGTATAGCTCCTAAACTTCTCTCAAATCCATCCTCTCTTTCCATTGCTGGGCTCTCTTCACCAAACCTCACTCAACTATCAATGGCTTCCATCCTTTATTGTTGTTAGATGCCTTCAAGTTGATTCGAACTCACAGCAGCACATGTGACAGTAGAACCTCCCTCTAGGGTTTTCATGCTATAATCTTCATGTAAGCAGATCTCCAAGTCTTTTTAAGGCTGCTGGGTGCATTTAAAGTACCAATCTTTCAAATAAATGCCGTCACTAGATTACAAATGAGTTCTCTTCCTAAATCTGTCTTTAAGTCAAATTTGCACATAAATTGGAACAGTTAGATAAAGTTTGTATCTAACTTCAGTTAGGCAAATGTTTGTCTTAGTATGTAGTATACAGTGTACCTTTCTACGCATTAAAAAAAAATTAAAGAAATACTTCCAAATATACTAAAACATTTTTAGCATAATATATTGTAGTAATAATAATGTTTTGATGGGTGTTGCAAAGTAGCTCCCATTTGTTAACATGAACCACTGCATGTACCTCCAATTTTTAACATAATAGGCTTCTCAGGGATTGGTTCACAACCATAAGTTGTACCTAAGTCATAAATCACATGTTCATAACCTGGGCACTGCCTGTAGTAGCTGAGCACTTAACTGTTGTTCCACCAGGGATGGCTTCCATCCTAATCTCCCTGTTTTAAGTCCTTCTCCCTTCCAGCCATCCTCTACCCTACAGTGCTATTGTTAATTTGATCAAGACACTACAATTTTTGAGCATCTTTAATGAACTTTAATTGACTCAAGGAAGAAAAGCACAAATTGCTCAACACTTCATTCGAGGACCTTCTTGTTCAGGCCTGTCTTTCCACATTCATCCCCAGACTTTCCTCTCCTCGTACCCTACCCTGCCCTCACACCAGCACAAACTGCACTTTCTCTTGTTTAAAATGTCCTTCCTGGCCTTTCTCCCAGCCTAGCCCTATTCAGTCCTCAAACTCCAATATCACAACCTATGACATTTTCCTTTGTGTGAATTATTTGTGCCACTATCAGCATTTTCATAATCTTTTACACAAAGAATAGTACTGCTCACATTGGCCAGTAATTAATTATTTACATATCCTTCTACATCTGAGCCTATTAATAGTACAATGACTATTTTTCATTCATCTTCAGACCTCAACAGCTATCACAATAGTTAGAACATAAAAGGTACTTAAATTATGTGTTGAATGAATGGGCTTTAGAGGACAAATAAGATCACAGAGCCGTGAACAGGAAGTAAAGCACAGTAGTAGGGGTAGTGGAGCTATTCAGGCTAAAGAGAAAGGACCACATGTTTGTATTTTAGAAAGATTAATTATACCACAGAGAAAAGATGGAATGCAATGAAAAAAGACTGGAGGTGTGAAAATTAGATAACTCTTATTATAGTTCAAACAAGAGAAAAAGAAAAAAAAAAACAAAACTTCAACTAAGGTAACAGCAACATAAACAGAAAAGAATTATCAGAGATGGACACACTCCTGAGAGGTAAAAGCATAACAATTTACTTCGTAGTTACTGTATTTTTCACAAATAACATGTGAATAATGTGCACACTCAGATAATGTACATAGCAGACAGAGGAAAATAATGTGTGCAGAGGTTGCATAATTCGCAAAAATGTATAATGTGCATTATTTGCATAAAAATATTTCTTGTCAGAATAATAAATTTTCTCATAAATTAACCTAAAGACTCTTCCACATAATTATTGATCCTCTATTTTTATTTTTGGCTTAGCAACAAGATTTTCATTTGCATTGGTTGACAGAATCTGGCCTTTTAATTTTTGCCTCGAAAGTTGAAATTTCATGAAAAGTCAAAAATTCTTTTAAATTGCTATCTTCTGTCACAATCAAGTATATCACTTACCCGGAAATATGAAATGCAAAATAGCTCGCAATGCCTCCAACTGCACTGGTAATGATGTTCCATGACTTTTCATAACTGTTATTATTTTGGGGGCCACTGCTGCCATTATATCAAGAGAAGTATTACTAGAAATATAAAATTGAAATGCTTATTAAAAGTACAATCTGATTCATGAGCACAAATCAAACAGAAGCAATTGAGAGTAAAGAGAGCCAATAAATTTAACAGATATGACTTTAAGAAAATGCATTTGAATTCATTAATATGAGCATGCTGTTGCCATCAGGTGCCATTGAGTAGATTACTACTCCTAGTGACCCCATGTACAATATGAGCATACATAATTGTAATTGTTGTTTGATAAAACGTTAACCTCAAGAAGCAGAATTCACAGTAACCTGGAATTTTTTTTTTTTTGCACTTTATTTCATAAAGTGAAACTTCTTTCTGATCCTTATATGGGTCACTGGCAACCACTCTGGGAAAGAAATATTATCCTCATTTTCCAGGTGAAGAACTGAGTTTAAATGAGGTTAAATATCAAGGTTCTGTCACTAGAAAATGGCAGAGCCAGGACTGGAAACCAAACTTGTCTGACTCCAAGACAAGGGCTCTTCTTGTCATACGAAGTAACTTTTCCAGAGTCACATCACTGAACTTCTTACATAGTAGTCTTAATTGGTCTTCATTTGCATTAAAATCTTGGTTTCTCTAAAGTATTATGGCACTGTAAGATAGCCAAATTATCAGCACGCACTATGAAGTTTGATACAGGTCATCCTTGTTTTGCCCTCAACTAACTCACTGCTGACGAGTCAGATCCAACCCATAGCGACCCCTCCTTGGGTTTCCAAGGCAGTATCACTACAGAAGTAGGATTGCCCAACCTTCCTTCCGAGGTGTGGCTGGTGGGTTTGAACCACCAGCCTTCTGGTTAGCAGTCAAATGCCTTAGGCACTACACTACCAGAGCTCCCTTTGTGCTGTGTTAACTGAAACTTGTGCATATCAGAATTGTGTCTCTTTTTGCATACTTCTATGGTAAAAAACCAAAAACCAAACACACTGCCGTCAAGTCGGATCCGACTCATAGCTTGACCCCTCCTTGGGTTTCTGAGGCAGTATTACTACGGAAGTAGATTGCCCAAACTTCCTTCCGAGGAGTGGCTGGTTGGTTTTGAACTGCCAGCCTTCTCCTTAGCACTGTGCTACCAGACTGAATAAAATTCCCTCTTTTCCATCTTAAAGTCCCAGTTTAAAACCACCTCCTCTCAAAATCTCCCCACTTTGGTAACCCCAGCTGGATTCACTCTGCTCTTAAACTGAATTTTTACACATTACCTCGGAAGGAAGGTTGGGCAATCCTACTTCCGTAGTGATACTGCCTCGGAAACCCAAGGAGGGGTCGCTATGAGTCGGGGCCGACTGGACGGCACATAACAACAACAACAACAACTATTGTACACTGCATTGTAATTATCTGTATACATATAAGTTTTCCCCACTAGTCAGTGACTTTTTAATGAACACTAACTTAGAATTCAGGACCTGAACAGTACGAATTTTACATATGAGGAAACAGTCAGAAACATTAAATGAATCGACAGTACCCTAAACTGAAAATTTTTCCACTGTGATTTTGCCTTATTTATAAATATAAAGGTTCACATACATCTAGTTTCATAAAAATTAGCACTTGAGATAAATTTTTCACTTACATGTTCAAGAGCAACTTTAAACTTTAAATAAATGAAATATGACTTACAGATACTATCTATATAAAGAAAACAGATGATTTAAATTGATGTTAAAACACTGTAACTCCATTATTTACAAGTCTATAGACCTGCTAGCTACAGTTTATCATAATACTTTATTTATTCATATTTATGATAGCATTAATAATTGCTATGAATTATTGA